>NC_041391.1:665590869-665614595 GCF_002162155.2 Triticum dicoccoides | reverse complement strand
TGCGGGAGGGAGAGAGGGAGGCGATTGGGCAGTGGAGGAGAGAGGCCACGAGGATTGGGCAACGGCTAGGGTCGAGACCGATTGGATATTTTCCCAACCAGGCGAAATGTCGGAAATGCCCTCGGCGGGCTCTGGGAATTACCCGCGGTGGCACGAGATCTTTACAGCGGGAGTAACTATTCATTGCTACAGCTCTTTTTTTTTATCCGACGGCCCAGCTCTTCCAGCGGCTTGATCCAACGCCTGAAAACGCATCAAGCAAACGGATCCGACGGCCCATGATCGCTGAGCTCTGAGAGAGCTCGGGAAGGGTCTAGATCTTTATTTCTCGATTCGCAGCGAATGTGGTGCCCGTCGTTGGACCAAGCGCATGAATCTTGGTGCAGAATGAAGCATCAAGATAAAGCAAACACAGTAATCACACACCTGAAATCCGTCTCCTTTTGTACTCCGAAAAGAGACGAGTACATGTCGATCAACTTTTTCCGGACAAAAGGTTGATTTTATAGACACAAAATAAAGCATCAAGGTGATACAAACAAAATGAACACACACCCGGCCTCTACATAGACAGGATGCACACGAGCAACACAAACACACAGAAAAAACACGCCGACAAATAACAACGTCATAAAAGATCAAGGTTATGCCTAAAGCGAGGGAAAGGAGAAAAACCCCGAAGTGATCGAATCCGCGATCAACAAACTACATCAATGACCATATCCGCACCAAACATCTCATGATACCACAAGTGCGAAAATATTTTTCAATGGCAATGCCTTCAGAAAGGGAGCGATGCTTAAGCGTTGTTGTCACCGGATCCAATTATCAAAGGCCAGATTCTAGGTTCTCACCCCGAAGAACCAATTTGAGCATATCCGAGCAATGCCTTCAAAAAGGTAATGCCGTAAAAACATCATCATTGTCAGGTATGACCTAGGTTTTTACCCTGGAGCTCGAGACCAGGTGCACGAGTAGCACCAACCTCGAAGTCCATCATGTGTTACCACAATCACTTTTCTGCGATCCCAACATCTACATGCGATGACCCGCCGCCGTTGCACAATTATACCCTCCGCGTCAAGCCGTGGTCCATAGAATGCATCTCATGGCTAAAGGCAAACACCAGATCTGGAGGGAGAAACCCACATGAAAACCTTTCGGTGATCACCGCATTCAGCAGCAAGGCCACCGTTGTAGGCTGGAGTGGTCACCAAACGGGTCAACAACGACGATGAAGAACACCACTTCTGATTACTGTCTTGCCGGAGAGACCCCTGCTGAGGCCCGTCGGTCCCGAGGCCGACATGGCTGGATCTAGGAGTACAAAAGGCAGATTTTTTGATGTCCTCACTGCAGCACCCGCGACCCCAAGCCCACCGTCCCGGCAGCACCAGCAAGGGGCGCCGCAGTCTGCTAGCCACGAATCTCGAGCAGAGCCACGTCGTCGGATCAGCAGGGCGGCGCTGCCAAACCGGGGGAAGCTCTGCGACCCACATGCCTTCGATCCTCATGCAAGGCCTCTGCCACCGCACCTACGGAGGACGATCTCTTGCGGGGGCACGCGAGCAACATGGGGCATCGTGGCAGGGGGCATTGACCTCGATGCATGTGCAGTCAAGGCCGTCGGCCAGAACCAGAGGCTCCCGCTAGCTGCAAGCCGGCGATGCACAACCACTTGAGGCCGCCACCATGATTTCGGAGCCCCCCGATGGAGGACGGCGCGACCAGATCCTCGCCGCAACAATCACCGGCGGCCCCGTGGCGAGCCGATGGCGACGAAGGGAAGGGGGAGCGGGAGAGAGGGCCGGTCGGGTAATCCTATACGATTGTCGCCAATGCAGTTCACCTGAATGCCCAGAAACGTCATCTGCCAACCAGATCTGAAGATCTAGTGCTACAAATGTAGCATTCTTCATTTCCCATAATTAGGTAGAAAAACAACGCATGCATATGCCAGCAAGATAAAGCCGGACAACTTCACTAATTAATCATGGTAAGTGCCATCATACAACATTTTATTGAATGTACAAAGAAAGAACAATTCACGGAAATTACAATATAACTTGATAAGCAGCAAATTAAGTAGCTTGGTGCCATCCCTACCAAAGTTTCGTGGAAAAAAAAAGACATATCCACTTTTGCATTATAAAAGGGCTATCTGACGTGCCTGAATCGCTTGTTAAAGAAGATTGATTGATTGATTTCTTAGTTAAGGCACATGTTGTGCCACACGCCCTAATTTGAGTATAGGTTAAGTAGCACTGGCACACAATCTATGCAAATGGCCACGCATATGTGGCATTTACACACAACATAACCTAGACTTTACAGTCTGTACACAAATAGTTGGTCAAATTACATAGCTAACAAATACAGATATACTAGCAACCTCTAATAAGCTACATGTAAATTAGAGTAGGGGTTTGCTTGGTGTTCTGTTGATTTGCTCTCTCCTTTTAGTATTCCCCGACTAATATCTTCTAGCTTCAAACAAGATTCCCTCTGCGGCTTCCGTCATCCACGATTAAACACCTTTCCGTAGGGACAAGGGACCAAGCAACAGTAATCAGCACATCAGCGCCATCAAGGGCACATTTCTCCTGGCTTATGTTGCAAAATTTGGTCATGAAACTGACATGACCCTGTGTAGCGACATCACCAGATTTGGAGTAGGCTTGTATCTCAACGCCCAATTCTCCTCTAGTTCCTACAGAGACAACTTGCCTCCACACATGCAGGTGGCCATCAAACCTTTCAGTTTTGCTCCATCTTTTGAATCGAGCAACAAAATTTGGCTAGACGAGGGATTAATTATGCGAGCGAGTCCAGCATCAGTGCACACAATTTCACCTGATAGCGAGGAGCAAGCAACTCGTGCGCCATATTCAAAAGGCCATGACCCTTTCACAACTTGGATGCCCAAGATAGTGGCCTGGACCGTTTGAGCAACTCGCTGCAAACATAACTCAAGTGTGCAGAGAGAGTTCTTATAGCAAATTGTAGATACACCATGACCATATCCTCCAGTGCAGACATGTGCACATCTGATCAATGCTTCATCTTGAGACTGTGTTGTACCTTTCACTTTTAGTTGGATTTCAAGTTCGACCGTGTCCGAACACACAATTGCACGGGTCGGGCCAGTCAACCGCAAAAAAGGATCCTGCATGCAAGCACCATCAGTAACCATATTAATCAATCAGAGAAGACTAATGTAGCGGCGCACAAGATCTCCGAAAGAAAAAAAGATCAAAGAGAGTAGCATATACGTACATCTTGTGTGAGCTCCTGGGCCCGACTCCTAACGCACGAGAAGAGAATGTTGCAGTTGTGATCCACGATGTCGCGGGCGGCAACCACGCCATACACAGACAATGGCCACTGAAGGCGACCAGCTATTTCCGCGAGCTTGATGGAGATGATCTGCAAGGTCTCCGGGGTGCACCCGGCGCTGTTGGTTGGCATGCGTCCGGGGGTGTAGTGTGTATATTGCATGGAACTCAGCGCAGCTGTAGAAAGGTGAAGCGTGTGTCAATAAACAGCAAATTAAGGAGTACAGTACAGCGATCCCGTCTTGAAGTTTCAAGGCGATCTTGGAAAACAATGCGATATGTCGGTTACTCACTTTGGTCTATGAAGAAACCGCAGGTTCTGCTCCATGCAGACTCCCAGTAACTAATGTACCAACCGAATCTCTCCGCCTCATGAGCCATCTCCTCGTCTTTATCGTCCGGAGCCATCGCCGCCGACGTCTCCCATCCCCTGGTGAGGCAGCTGATCCCTCCATCGTCTCGCTACCCCGGTGCGCGCGGGCCTGGCTTTTCCTTCGTTGATCGTTCAAATAGACAAAACTCAGGCGGCAGCGGCGGCGCGTGTGAGAGGATAGAGGTGTGTTTGGGTTCAGTTATAGGTGCAAGCTAGGTTCAAATCGATCAGAGTCCGAGTCGGTTACAATCTGGAGGCTGGTTAATTAGATTGATTTTAGTTTTCTTTTCTTTTCTTATCGTAGAAAAAAAAGGAAAAACAGCCAGACCAACAAGCATGCCCTACGTGCAGTATGTCACACGCGCGCCAATTCGGGGGAAAGAAAGATGCCCGCACCAAGCAAACTGAAATCTCTCGAGGCCCAAACCACACTATTTTTTAAAAAAAAATGAGGACGATCTCCGGCCTCTGCATCAATAGATGCATGCAGCCATATTATTAAATAAGAACGTAACAAAGTCTTAAGGTCCAAAGAAACTCATAAACCCAAACCACACTATCAGCGCCACAGTTTAATCGACCTATCCTAAGGAAGACACTGTTATTCATCTCATACTTCCTTATTTTGGTCCATCATCATCTTCTCGTCCCAGTCCGCCATCAACTTCTTCACACGCTTCTCTATCTCAACTCTCGACACCCATGCCCTACTGTCTTCCTTCTCGCCTACCGATCGAGCTCCTCCAGTAGACCCCCAACAATGAGCTTCCTCACATTCATCAATGCAGTCTTCTATTGGAATGTGAAGTTTCGTCGTGTACACGACCCGCTCAAACGGAATAGAAGCAGGGGCGGAGCCAGAAAATTTGGCCATTGGGTTCACTTCATGACTTGTTGTGAGAACTCGGTACTAATATGTGAAGTGTATTGTCTGATTTTAAATTATCTTACAACAATTTGGCCATTGGGTCAACTAGGAATTTTTACTGGGTTCACATGAAGCAAGTATGCATCTACTAGCACGTAGCTGGCAAAATCCATTGGGTTCACTTGAACCCAATGCTTGCACGGTGGCTCCGCCACTGAATAGAAGGGCACATAGTTGCCATGGTCATTGCACACACTCTTCATCTGTGGCGGTTGTTGTTCTAATGTGTTGGTTCTATGAAGCCTCAGCATGATGGCTTTCTGACTGTCTACTACAACAAAGTTTGCCCGGCTCTGACGAGGGAGGGACGATAACAGCGGTGCGTCTTCGGCTTGCTTCAGTGCTTGTAGTGCTCGCTGGGCGGTCTACGGACCTAGATGTAATTTTTATTATTTCTAGTGTTCGTTATACTACCATGATTGAAGATAAATAGTTTAGAAGTTTTTCCCACAAAAAAAGATGGTGTGGAAAGAGAGATTGTGTAAAGTAAAAAAAAGAATAGCAGAGCCACGAACGTTTCTTGTTTTTTTTTTAGCACGGTATAATTGAAGTCGTCCACATAAACTCAGTTCTATGAACGCCCACACGAACATCCTATCCCTATGAGCACCTCCAAAAGACTGATCTGGCATAGTATCTTGAGATTTTATGAAGTCATTATAAGCGCCTCGCAGTCGAAGGAAATGTCCCACTGAACGAACAATGCCGAAAACTTGATATAAACGCAGGAATAATGCGAGCAGCAATTTCAAGTATTGGATTTGATCTTTGATGGGCTGGGGATACCACTGTCCTCCTAAACATCCAACCACATGTTGGTTCGCAAGTTTCTTGTTGTTGTGAACGTGCATGTCCACTTAATTACAACTTATATACACACCATTTGTATATCCTCTTTTAATTATGTGAAAATATATTGAGTGGCGAATCTAATATCGGTGTTGATTTACTATTGTAGATGCTAATGTTTTTCCTATAAACTTGATCAAAATTTACGAAGTTTGAGTTAAGGTAAAACTAATATATAGAGTAAACAAGAAAGGAGAGAGTACATAAATTATATCAAACTCCAATATAAACCACATGGAAATAAGTTGGTGTTCTCTTAATTTTGCAACTCCATTTACCCTTGCCCACTACAAATCTCCCACCACAAGCTTCAAATAACCTTCCCTCCGCTCCATCCCTCTGCCATGATGTCTCGCTTGTCTGTAGGGATAAGAGACCAAGCAACAGTAACCACTACCTCAGCGCCATCTAGGTCACATTTCTCTTGGCTTATGTTGCAAAGTTTGGGCAGGAGACGGACATGACCTCGTGTAGCGGTATCACCAGATTTGGAGTAGGCTTGTATCTCAACATCCAACATCCCTCTAATCTCTACCGAAACAAGTCGCCTCGAAAGATGCACATAACCATGAAAACCTTTCAGTTCCGCTCCATCTTTTGTATCCTGCAGCACAATTTGGCTAGACGAGGGATCAATAACACGAACAACTCCCCTCTCGGTGGGCATAAATTCCCCTGACAGCGAGTAGCAGGCAACTCGTCCGCCATATTCAAAGGGCCATGACCCTTTCACAACCTGGACACTCACGATAGTGGCCTGGACCGATCGAGTAACTCGCTGCAGGCATAACTCTAGTTTGCAAAAACAGTTCCCAATAGTTACACCAGGGCCGTATCCTCCTCCCGCGTAACTGCATACATGTCTGATCAATGCTTCATCTTCAGACTGGGTTGTACCTTTCACTTTTAGTTGGATTTCGAAGTCGAGCATGTCCTCAAACACAATTGCACGGGACGGGCCAATCAAGTGCAAAAAATTATCCTGCAGACACCATCAGTTTCACCCCATTAATCAACAAGAGAGGCGTGCACAAGATCTGCAAAAGAAAATAAAAGGGTAGTAGCATACGCACATCCTGTTTCAGTTCTTGGGCGTGGCTCCTATCGCAAGAGAAGATAAGGTTGCGGTTGTGATCCACGGTGTCTCGTGCGGCAACCACGCCATACACAGACAATGGCCACTGGAGGCCACCGGTTATTTCTGCAAGCTTGACGGAGAAGACCTGCAAGGTGTCGGGGGTAGACCCACAACGGATCCGTGGCATGCGTCCAGGTGTATAGTGCACAAAACACGTGGAACTCAGCACCGCTGCATGCAGCACACAAGCAAATGAGGCGTTTGTTAGAAATGAAATATTCTACTAATTAGTTAACATGCATGAACTAAGTAAGCAGCAAATTAAGTAAATCGATCCCATCCTGAAGTTTCAAGGAACCAACCCTTTTCTTTAAATTACTAATCAAGGGGCGATCTGGCATGATCCGTACTAGGTAAACAAGAGTGAATTGTTAGTTGCTCACTTTGGTCTGTGAAGGAACCGCAGGTTTTGCTCCATTCAGATTCCCAACTCTCAATGTACAAAGCGAACATCTCCGCCTCGTGAGCCATCTCCTCAGCGGCCTTATCCTTCTCATTCATGGTCAACAGTGTGCCTGATTTGCCTCTGTCCATCCTGCCATGATCGGTATCATCTTGGACGGAGCACTGTTCCAATCTGGCAATTGTATTGCTGGGGCTGCGATCTGCAGGTTCAATTATCAACTCGGCTGATTTGATGGTGGACGTCCCCTCGTTGGTGTCTGAACCCATCACTGACCCTGCCCCCATCTCTGATTTGAATTCAGACTCGGTCTGCGGCACCTGCTCCTCGTGGGTACCATCCCGATCCATCGGCGCCGACATCTCCAATTCCTTGGGCGCCTGCGTCTCTGTGCTCGTTGATCTGCCGGCTGATGCCTCCATCTCAATCCGCTGATCAAATAGGCAGAAGACTCAGGCGACGGCCACGGCGCTGGTGAGAGGACGTGTTTGGGTTCAGTTTGATAATTGATTCGGAGTACTACGTACGTACTTATATATGCCGGCTAGGTTCTCCTCGACCGGAGTCGTAATAGGATTCGGAGTCCTGCAGGTTACAGTTGAGATTGACTTTTTCGTTCCTTTTCTAAACTTGGACGGAGTACTCCATCTCCGATTTGAATTAGGAAATCATCCGCCTAGCCCGCCGTCAGATCTGGCGATGGTGGCCGTTCAATCCACCTAAGGCAGCGGGTCTTCCTTCATCCTCTCGTCTTCCATCCACTGCTCCCCAAGCATACGCAGCAACATGACGGCCTGCCGACGACGAACGGCGCCTTGCCACACGACGCCCTGAGACAACCTCTGCAGCACGACGCCCTGTCGCTACACCTGCCCAAACGAACTTCCAGCAGCACGACACGCCGACAAGCGCAGCCCCGGTGAGGTGCGACGCCGGCCACTGTTGGTTTCATCCGTCGCTATGCAGCAGGTTTGATTACTGCCAAACATAGCAAGAGGGTTACGCTGGACACCACCACCGTCGCTGGTGTGCCTCCATGGATGCTGCTTTCTAGCTTCGCCGCTGCTGCATTGAAGCATGTGTCGCCGGCGAGATCTTTGAATTGAAGCACCGTGCACCGCGCTCGTTGCTTTGCAGCGCCCGCCGCTGACGGCATCCTGCGGTTGCAGCGCCGGCTATCCCACAGCATCTGCAGTCGTCAGCAAGATCTTCAGGTTGCAGCGCCGCCGTCACCACCACGAACGATGCTGCATTGTAGCTCCGGCGGCGCTAGGATCCGGCTCGAAGCAGCACGCTCGTTGCGTTGTAGCTCCGCCGACGGCGATGCAGCATCGGCGACCTTCCAGCACGACGGTAGCGGTGGCAGCCCGACGATGGCGACCTTGCAGCACGATTGACGGTGCAAAAAGCAACTGCGGCAATGAAGGTGGTATTGTAGCACGTCGACGGGACAAGGGCTGCTGCAAATGTGGGTGCAGTTTCCACGGCGGCGACAACATTGCAGCACAACGCCGGCGACGGCGCGCCGACCATGCAGCACAACGGCTTCAGCGACGCATCGCCTTGCAGCAGCTCATGTGGCATCCATCCTTGCAGTATTGTTGGGAAGCCTCGTCAGAGTAACACCTGTTGGTGGGTTGGCCGGTCAATGCGTGATGACGGCCATTGCTGGCTATGTGGGAGGAAAGGGGATGGAGAAAGACGAATGGATAGAGAGGGCGAGCGAGAGGATAAGGTTCAGGCGCTCGCATTCAGAGCGTTGTCAACAGGCGCGCGTAAAAAAAAGGCTTTACAACGTCAGCTCTAGCGCCCGCTGCAAACTATAGCGCGTCGAGCCGCTTCAGTAAGCGCTGCAAAAAAAAAAAAAACAATGCGCGCCCAGCCCAAACAATATATGACACTTTAAACAAAAGCAAGAAGATCAAACACATAAAAAATAATCAACAATAAATAGTTTAATTTTATTACAACTCAGACAAATAGTTTATCTTCCAATACAACAAATAGTTCGACACTACAATATCAAACGTACAACTTAAATATACAAATCATCATGCGTTTTGTCGGCCATTCCATGTCCACCACTTCCTGATGAGATCCTTCTGAAGATCATCATGCGCTTCGGCACGTCAAATGGCATGATAGGAGCCAACAAACCGGGCCACCCTCGCAGCACTTCGCCGCACTCGCATGGGATGTCCCAAGAGTTCGTAGAGAGTAGTCTAAATATTGGCCATGCTCATTCTCGATGATCATGTTATGGATGATCACACAAGCGTGCATGATGTATCAAAGGATCTTTTGATCTCAAAATCTAGCCGGTCCTCTCACAATAGCAAATTGGGCTTGCAAAATCCAAAAAGTTCTCTCCACATCTCCATTTGCTACAAACTGCACCGGTGGCAGTTCACCATTTGCAATTTTATTCATGAGTGGTGACCGATTAACAACGTTGACGTCATTCAAAGATCCAGGCATTCCAAATAAAAGCATGCCAAATCCAAGTCTCTTGATCGGCCACCGCTTCAAGAATTATAGTGGAACCCTTTTTCTGGTCGTGGAATTGCCCATGCCATGCCTTAGGACAGTTCTTCCAACTCTAATGCATGCAATCTTTTAAGCCAAGCATATATGGAAACCCACGAGCTTTGTTCATCTCCAAAAGCCTTGCGACGTCTTCAGCATTGGGAGATCTCAAATACTCCGGACCAAACACTTGCACAATTCCGACTGTGAAACGCTTGACACACATGATGGCTTGACTCTCATCCATGGCCAAGCGGTCATCAACTAGATCAACCGGAATACCGTATGCCAACGTACGCAAAGCGGCTGTCACCTTTTGAAACGTGCTATGCCCGAGTTCTCTGGTAGCATTCCTCCTTTGCTGAAAAAACCGATCATGGCTCGCCAGTTTCTTTGCAATGTGCGTGAACAACTCGGTGCTCATCCTAAACCGGCGCCCGAAGTACGAGTCGGGGTACACGGGATTATCCACAAAATAGTGCCTCATCAATCTGTTACCAGCATCGATCTTATCCCTCCAAATTTTCTGCCGACCCATAACCGAACCACCATGCTTCGGCTTTTTATTGATGTGCATAGCTAGAATCATTGCAAGATCCTCCTCCTCTTTAATATCAAATTCTTCTTCGGAAGAATCATATGATGAACTCATCTACAATATTGAATTAGACTAGTCTATAAAAACTATAAACAACATGCGCCAAGTTCATCTAAAAAATGTGAAGTTGAAGCAATACATACCTTGCAAGCGTTCTGTCGAACACCTTGTGGGCGCCGAGCGGCGGTGGGTGGTCGGGCGTTGTTCGTCAGAGGCATGGCATGCGCGAGGGGTGGCGGCGACTAGAGGAAGATGGAGGAAGCAGCGACGTTGCGGGGATACGCCGGCGAAGCGCCGTCGGGTCGCCGGAGCAAATGGGATGGTGCGGGTGGCGACGCCAGCGCCTGGAATGGCGGTAGGTGGAAGTCGCGGCGCGGGCGCTTGAGTGTGCAACACGCGGGAGCGGGTACACAAAATAAGCGGGGCGCGATGCCGTTTCGCACCGCGCGCCGAACCATTTTTGCCGCACACGCTTTTTTGGGCCTCCGCTGGAGCGCGCGCAAAAAAAACTATATTTTTCCAGCGTGGCGCTTATATCGCGCGGCTGTTGGAGATGATCTTAGGAAGCTTCCCTCACCTCAACGCTGCCTTCATGTGGTCCACTCGATCGAGAAAGATCCAACGGCTGCGCGGCTTACGGGACCATTGGATCAGTTGGTTTATTTTAAATGTTTTCCTTGACACAATGGCCAGCACACGCGCGGGTATCCTCCTCATGGTTCGACCTCCTCCCGACGTGGTACGATCCGTTCTCCCTTCCACGCAGCCCACCTATGACTTGACCCGGAAAAGTAGCCCACACTTCCTCCCATGAGCCGGCCCATCATGTCTCATGGAGTAAATTGCACAGAAGTACCACAATTGGGGCATTGGAAGCAGATTGGTACCAAGATTGGTAATTTTTACATGTCAGTACCAACTTTGGGGCGAGTCGTTGCAAAAGAGGCTAAATTGCTGTTTATACGTATTGACAGAAAAACTAACTGGTTGGGCCCGCCTGTCGGGTGGTGACGTGGCAAGTTTTTTACAAAAAAAACTCCCTTTCTTTGTACGTAGTCACGTAAATGCCCAATTATTTCAGGAAAAAAGGCTCCTATGAGAGGCTTTTTTTCCGTTCATAATTTCCACCACCGATTCGGACTCGTTTGAAAATTTGCGTCGGGTTGAACAAGTAAATTTGCGTCGTGTTGGGGCTCATTCGTTGCCCAGATTTCTTTACGTTTCATTTCTCTTACTTATTATGTTTTTTTTTCTGGTTTTGGTTTATTTTTAGGTTTTTCTTTCTTCTTTTTTCATTCACTAGGTTGGTTTTTCTCCTGGATTTTTAACATATTTACTGAACATTTTTTTATGATGGGTTTTAGTATATGATGAACGGTGAACATTTATTTCATGTAATGAACTTTTGGTAATATACATTGAACATGTTTTCAATGCCATTTATTATTTTTCTAATATATGTTGAATTTTTTTCTTAAGATATGATGACATTTTGCATAATGCGCGGTAAAATTTTCGTAATTTATGGTGAACATTTTCTTAATACATGATGATTTTCAAGAATATTATGATTGCACAATTTCTTAGTTTATAGTGAACATTTTTAATACACGATGAACTTTTCTTTACAAACAGTGAACACTTTTCTAATAATATGAACGTTGAACATATTTTGAATGCAAATTGAATATTTATGTAATGTATGTTGAAATATTTTCTTAAGATATGATGAAAAGTTTACTTAATGTGCAGTGATATTTTTGTAATTTATGGTGAGAATTTTCTTAATACACAGTGAGCTTCAAAAGCATTATGGTGAACATTTTCATAATACATGGTGAATTATTTGTATTTCAAGAAATGTTAACAACTTATTGTGTAAAGCGTTCTTGCATTTCAAGAGAAAGGTCGACTTTTTAAATAAAAGTTGAACAGTTTTAATGCATCTCTAAAATTTATTATGATTACACATTTATTTTTAATACATGTTGTCAACTTTTTAATTAACAGTGCATTCTAAAAAATACAATCAATATGCGAGTAACTCAAATAAAAAACTGTGTATTGGGCATATTATTTTTAATAGTTGTGTATTTGAATAATATAATTAGGATACATAATAATTGTGCATGGTTGTGGTCCAGCGCAGACACATGAAATTTCGGCCGTGCCTGTGTTCTAGTCTGGTGCTTGACACTTAATAATACAAAATATATATGTATTAATATCATGATTAAAAAAACACATATTCTACATCGTTTTGACTATTCGTTGCAAAATTAATAGTAGATACACATATAAGCGGTGTAGCATATGCGTTGCAGACTCGCAACTCGTGGCCCTGTTCGTGGTGCAACAGATCTTATATGTTGCGAGGTATTGGTTGCAAATTGTATTTCTTATAATACTCCAAATATACGTAATTAAAAAATCAGCACAAAAATAAATTAATTAGACACGCCCGCACACATAATGAATCTGGCGCGAAAATCTTTCTTTTAGGGATATGTGGCGCGAAAATCTGTGCTAACCGACCGAGCAAAACCAAATTGCGCGGAGTCCACCACCGATCTAGATTGATATTCTCCTTCAAGTCCGGATCGATCTAGGTCTACTACGACACAAATCGATCATCCAATCTCCTCTCGCTGAGCGGGAAGGCTGGAAGGCGGCGACGACCCGGGGAGTGGCGGGAAGGCGGAGGCGGACAGGGGAGCGGTGGCTTTGCATGCAGCAAAGAAGGGAGAAGCGGCGAGGCCGCGGCAGGAAGGCTGCAAGTCGTCTGCTAGCATCCCCTACTCCTCTGCCCGCCCCTCCAGCCTGCCCACCGGCGGCGCTCTACTCCTTCGGCCACCCATCTTCTCCTTCACCGTGTACGACGGCGAGACTAACCTCCGAGGTAACCCTCTTCCTCCCTCGTTCCCATCTCCTCTCATCCAGTGACCTACTTGTGGGCACCTCGAGACATGGCCGTGGGATGTAGGGGGATTTGATAGATGATGAAGGGAATGGATCGTCAGATTGGAGAGATGGATCCCTCCCCCTGTCTTTGTGATCAAATCATTTGAGAGAGAGGAGCTTCAGGCTTGTCACAGTTTCAGAGATGTATTGTACCACTAGGGATATGTCCAGTTGTTTGGGATTTGTTCCCAATAGGGAATTAATCACCATGGGGTTTGTGTGAAACCTCTGTTTGTCAATCTAATCTCTGTTGGGGTTTGACCCATATCCCTCTTAATCCCAGTCGACTTCATTGTTGTTCGGTTGGTCAGGGATTGAACAAAATTTGTACAGGAATATAGTTTAAATGTTGTACTACTAAGTAAACATTCATATCTGAATTCAGTTTGTACAAGGAATGTTTAAAATATTCAGAAAATGTAGTGTAAGCATTGTACTGAGTAAACATTCATCTCTGAAACTAACAATTAGGTTCTATTTCTAATGTGAGTAAACATTCAGGGAATGTATTCTTCCTCCCTTCTATTTCTAATGCGACCCCTTACTGTCATATCCATTGTGAAAACATTTAAGTTCTAGTTTTAGTATAGAGTACATGTATATATATATATATATATATATATATATATATATATATATATATATATATATATGGGAGTAAGTCAACACAAGTGAGCATAATCAGAACAAGGACCCTATCTGTAACATAATAGAAACATATATGTTTTAATTTTTATAAAGCAAACACACAAGAGTCTCTAAAAAATATAACAGATGTCTGCTAAACTTAACGACAACTTTAGGAATCTTTATCGAATAGAACTCTGAATCCAGTGTTGGTTTTTCTATCCAAATTTGCATAAGGATAAGATGAGAGACGATTGCACGAACCTCTATATTTTCATATGTTAAGAGTAATACTTGGACCTATCTCCAATTTGTTGGAGTACATACACTTATGTCATTTGTTGACAAGAAGATTATATCTACTTCAGAGTATTTTCTGAAACACAGGTGGAAAATAGTTTGAAAATGCACAAAGATGCACCTTGATTAAACTTCTTAACTTCCATTTGTTTCCCTTAACATGTGAATGCATCTCTGTTTCCTTGAAGACTAATGCTTCTGTTTTATTTTTGCTTGAGTGTTTGTTGTGTTCAGCTCAGCTCAGCTCGTTGCCGGTTTCAGTCAACCAAGAAATAAAAAGGAAATACTTGACTTTTTGTGTATATTTCGTATGTCGCATGTTCAAAATATTTTTGCTTTTAGTGAATTGTTAGATCAAAGGATTCAAATTTGTACAACATGGTTCCAGGTGTTTGGGAATAGATGAACTTTGGCAGCTGCTGCTCGTGTTGTATCGTGATGGAAATTCAGTCCATCAGCAATTGAATTCGACTATATGAACATGCTAGCTGCTGTCGTACAAGAGGTGAAGGGTAGTTATACTGTTTACTGCTTGTGATGTACTATGTGTTCACAAATTTTACCTAGATGTATTATGTGTTCACAAATTTACTTTCATTCTGTTACGTTGGACACAATACCACAATAAAGGTCAGCTTCCAGTGTGATTCTGTTATTTACATTCTTAGTATCATTGCCACAACCTATGTCGTTTTGGACATGAAACTTACTACTCTACTGCTTCTACATGCAGGTTTGATGGATAAAGAAAGTCGCCGATCTGAAAATGTGGAGCCTAGCTGAAGTGATGAATTCATTACTGTTATTTGCTATTTTTTATTTTATCTCCATGTACTTTATAATTTGGACAAGATTTGTAGGTGTGACTGCCCTAAAGTGTCCGTACTTGATCTCAAATACGTTGGTGTTGGTTGTTCTGTTTCCTAAACATTCTTACACATGTTACTGTCAAAGAAAAAACATTCTTACACATGTTCATATGTACCTACATCCGGGTTGTTGCTTATCTCATAATCATCGTAGAAGTGTTAAATAGGCTGGTTCCATGAAATCGATCAATACATTGGTGTTGGTTGTCTCCTTGCCAATATATCACGAGGGCATCTCTAACTTGGAGGGGGACAACAATAGAGTGTTAGTGTTAATCTCTTTGCACCAGAATAATGTAGCTGCAGCTTTTCTTCAGTTAGCTGTAGCGTTTCTTCAGTTAACTGTGCTTTTTCAACACGTCACAAATAATCTATCTTGTGTTGTGCATGTCTCTGTTCTTTGCCACTCTGTTGCGTGAGTTGAATTCAGTTCATCATTGATCCACACCGTGAGTCGATCCTAGCCTGATTTCCAAAGCATACCACAAATGTCTGGTCACATTTTGAATGGAATTTAACAAAATATATTATGCAAATTAAAAGAAAATGAACAATTTTTATTCAAACTTAAATATTCGTTCCATACAGCCGGACTATATTTTGTCCAGACAATTATTAGAACTTCTAACAAAATTAACCTCCCCTATACTTGATGGTGATCTCATACGCCTGGCCGGGCTGGCCGGTGGCACCTCCGTCGTTGCCGTTGGAGCCGGGCTTCCAGCGGCAGAAGAGTGCGGAGTCACCGTAAGGCTTCCCGACCGCCGCCTGGAGCTCGCAAATGATCCTATTCACTTGCTCCTGCGCCATGTGTAGTGTGGCCACGGCCACCAGGGACGTGCGCGCAGGAAGAGACAGTCGGCAGCGCGGTGGTCTCGCTTGGAGACCACTGCTTGCCGTACTTCAGCATCTTCTCGTTGAGGCGGCGGAGATGACGCTTTCTCATCTTCGCTGTGGTCTTTGACTGGTCGATGACCCAGTCCATCATGTCTAGTCACATCTCTCTGAGAAATGTCACAAGCATATGGTTCGCATGCGGCGCGGGCGGCATTCTTATCTAGCGAGCCACTTCAATGCATGTCCCAATGACAGCCCGTGTCCGCTCTAGGCCCGCATGGAGGTAGCATGCAGAGCGGAAGTGCATTTGCGCGGGAAAGTGGACCGGCGCAGGAGATGTTTTTGGGTGGTTAAGGTTGTCCACGCGTACGTGGCAGCGGTCCGGGCGCCCGCAAAGGCCCCCATTGTTTGCATCCGGTTTGCGAGATTCCGAACTACCTGAGTGGTCCGTGGACCTATGGGGTATCGTGTTGGATGGCAAACTATGTCAGGACACGTTCGTCGATATGGACGTTTGCAATGTTTTGAGGGTCCACATTAGCGCTGACCCTCAAAATGGATACATTCTTTATCCATAGACCTGTCCGAACTGGTCCAAAGATAGTGATGTGGTAGATGGCCATACAACCATGCTCATATCCATTTCAAAAGCAAATTAGAACGAACCGGACGAATTTCACCAAACACGACGCAATTAATTAAATTTCATTCGTAGTTTACATAAAACTTACGATATTTCATCCGTTTAACTAAAAAGTAAAAAAAACTAGGTTAACTTGTAGCGGGCGGTGACCTCGTACGCGTGGCGGCCCTGACCGGCCGTACTGTCGTCGTCGTCTGTGTAGTCCTTCGACCGGCAAAAGGGCGCTGGGGTGCGACAGCCCTGCCCGGCTGCCGCCTGGCGCTCGCAGAGGAACCCCTCTGCTTCCTCCTGCATCGCGCGGAGGGCCTCCGTGGCCAATGCCGGCCCCGACCATGGTGCCCAGGCGGTAGCGAAGGTGTGTCACTTAGCGACCACTCTTTGCTGATCCTAGCGAGCGACCTATCCAGGGAGCGGCGACGTCACCCCGCGACCTTCTCCGCGTTGGTGATGGAGCGGTCACGGATCGTGGCCTCTGCCAGGTTTAGGTCCTCACGGACCCAAGCCGATGCCTCGTCGAAATTGGCAAACACGGAGCGGCCCGCTGCGTTGCGCTACTCCGGTCGTGTTGCCTGCCTGGTCGCCCTCTGCTCGGCCGACTGCTCGGTCGATACGATGGCCCGCGACGAGGAGTCGGCTCCGCTGTAGCCACCGAGGTAGTGGATGAGGCGGTCGAGCAGCTTCGCAATTGCCAGCGACACCTCCTCCTTGACGGACTTCTCGCGCCAGTTGTGGCACTGTGGCGACGTCGACCGGTCGATCCAGGCATAATGGTTGTGTGGCGGCGAGGACGGCTCCACCTTCATGCGATGCTTGATCTAGACGCCGCAGTTGCATGGGGAGGGCTTCTCCACAAATCGATGGGGACCGTGTTGGATGGCAAAATGTGTCCGGACCCCTTGGTCCGGAAGGATGCGAGTGATTTAGGGATCTAGTTGGAGATGCCTTTTGACCTGATATGTACTCCATCCGTTCCTAAATATAAGTTCCTTGTTGAAATCTCTAAAAAGATTTATATTTAGGAACAGAGGGAGTAGGTTGGAACATGGAAGCTAAGAAATTTGTTGTGTTTTGGATTAATTTTTTCTAGTGTTTGAGCAACAGAATTCATTTTTACTTCCACACATGTTGCACTAAAATTGTACAAACATAGAAGAAGCACATTCTGTTTAACGCAAATATATGTACAGTCATGGGCCAGATGGTAATAAAAATATATAATTTGTTTCGCTCCAAATTATTAGTCTCACTCGTATTTATTTTTGGTTTCACTTCATTTTCCCCCTTTTCCTCCATTCTCTCCCGCCAATAGCGACTAATCTGCCAAAGAAAAAGTTAAGTACGCGCGCTTCATTACCATGGCCCCACATCTCATAGGCATCCAGGACAGTGACTAACATCAGTCAAACAGATTGCGATGAGGTAACTGCGCAAATAAAATCGGAAACCTCCCCTCATATCAGTACGGTTCCCTTCCTCTTCTCGCGCTGGATCCATCGCACACCCGGCGGCCGGTGGCGCAAAGTTTCAGTGTAGCTCGGCCTACACAGAGCCTGCTATCTGTGCCGTCCGTCAGTGTATGGAGATATGTGCTAGCAGAGCATCATCAACAGTGGCTGCAGGGACTTTGCAGTAGCAGCCCAATTAGCAGGCTGTTGTAAGCAGAAAACAGGTATGGCAGGCCTGGGCCTGGCAGGTTGAAGTGACAACGCATAGACCGGTGCATGCACTCCAACTCCCTGAAAAGTTGTTTTTAAATAAACTCTCTAAATTGCTTTTGACATGCATGCACAGCCACACGTTAGGCCTCTCTCCTAAAATCAGTCTCACATGCATGTACAAGTTCAGAGGTTCACGTGATCTGGACACTTCCACCATTTTTTTATGTAAAAATGGGGCAGCCAACACACAATAATAATTTGTTATTTTTGGAGCGGCAGTCACGGAATAATAAAATGAATGATGTGTCGCACTTGCTTTCGTTTTGGTTTTCATTCATAGGCCGACATGTTGCATGAGACAATGGTGTGGCGCTGATAGGAAAAGAATTTGTTCACTGTTCCGATGAACAGTGACTGGGGCCTTCTCGTTTGATAAAAGCAACGAGCGGTCAAAAACAGAGGTAGCTGGGCGCATGTCAAGTCATGTCGTGAACAGTGGCCTGCTAGGGCCATCAAAAAAATCGGAATTGCTATGGTTCGCGCCAGAGGATTAAGGACTAACAGCCTGGCAACAACAGGATGCTGCACATATCCACATGAACCATGACAATGAATGGATGGCCCTCATAAAGGGCACCGTGTAGCCCCAGCTACACAAAAACGCTCTTCGGCCGGTGGCGGAGGCGTCACCACAAGCTGAGCAAGGTTAGTTGCCGATCTACTCCCCCATAATTATCCTCTCTTGCTCCCTATTCCACCGATCTGTGCTCTTAATCAATTCACGTCTTTCTTGCAAGGCAAATCCGACTAGATTGTTTAGATCCGGCTGGTACGTGTTGGTAACAATCCTGCGTGTTCATCTAGTAAGTGCCCTGCTCCGTATCCCTCATTGCTACAATTCATGGTGTTCATCTAGGAAGTGCCCTGGTACGTGGTGGTAGATTGTCAAGATCCGGCTGGTACGTGGTGGTAACAATCCTGCGTGTTCATCTAGTAAGTGCCCTGCTCCTTATCCCTCATTGCTGCAATGCATGCCCTCCGTATTGGTTCTAAGCTGTTTTTTTCTTCACCCACCGATAGATATACATAGAGATCAGATCACGATTCTAGTTTAATCTGAAATTGATTCATTTTCAGTTTACTCATTGCAAAAGTTTTCACTGTCAGTCGACTGAAAACTTTTTCAATCAGATTTTCCGGCCAATTGGTGCCTGACAATTTGTTCCTGTTTGTACTTGTCATCAGTATGTCGATGTCAATTTTATCTACCGGCCCCGCTAGTGTTTCTCCATTGAGTTGCTTCAGTCTAATGACAAAAAAAACCCGAAGAAACATGAAACATTTATCAGATTATATCAATGCTATTGTAAAATTGAGACCACCACCAATTACTCTGGCCAAATAACAATGAATCGTTGTAAAAGCACACCGTAAAAATGAATCAAAATGTCACTGTTATTAGTACTTTAGTATCAGACTAGGAGCAGCAAAACACACTTGGATGCTCTGATTCAAATTTACTATAACTACACAGTAGAATTACAGTCCTTGCTACACTGTAAATCATACAATAGATACACTGTGGACAAAACATCATTAGTTTAAGGAGCAACAGAACAACTATAAGCCTAATGCTTCAAAATGTATTACACTTTGCAGAACAATTACATTACTTAAAACTTTGTGGTAGAATACACTGCACACATACCAAATAAAGTAGTTTAGTACCTGCTGGGAGCAACAAACAAAATTCAGCAAAAAACACTAGGAAAAAGAAACCATTTAGGACTAAAGTTGAGAATTACTATAACTTTGCAGTAGAGTTGCATTTCTTGTGACACTGTGAATATAAACAAAATGCACCGTAAGAATAACAGAAATTACTAAATCGTTGCTTGGGAATTATATTTTTTTAGATTGTGTTATATATATTTTAGTTTCTGAAACAACCTATATTGTACGTTACATAATTTATTTAAACTTTTGGTCATTGTCATGTTGCAGCAGATGTGTCTCCGACAAGAATTAACGTTGTTGAATCTAATGAGGACTATATGACAGAAGAACTAATCGAACATCATAATTCTGTTGAAAAAGATGTCGAATCATCTGATGTCTAAGAAATAACTACTAATGATAAAGAAGGTTTCACATATTGTGATAATGCTGATGTAGATGAAAATGAAGATGGTAAGTTTGCTCATTCCTTATTGATTGCAATATATGATTATTCATCATAGTAACATATAATTCATGGTTCATAATGGTGGTAGTGCACGGCAATTAGAAAAAGGTTCTGCTGCACACAAGGTATCTCCATAGTCTGATATACGAAATTATGATCAAACTATAGTGCTCCCATGTTTATGTGTTTACTTGTTGCTTTGTGAATGTTGTCCAGAACCAAGAAACTTTTGATTAGAATTTCAGTACACGGCAAGGGAAAATAAATGCTGCTGCACACAAGGTATATTTCCATTACCATATACAATATGTTCAAAATATATCGCTTCGATGTTTATGTATCTACTGGTTATGTTGCTATTAGAACGTTGTTCAGAACAAAGATACTTTGCTTGAGAATGTCAGTGTACGTGTGCGAGAAAAAACTTCTGCTGCGAACAAGCTAGTATCTTTTCGTAATCAGACACATATTTTGCTCAAACTATAGTGCTAGCTTGTTTATTCGTTTATTACCTCTACTTTGCTATAAGAGTGTTGTACAGACCAAAAAAACCAAAAAGCTACTAATGCAGCCAGTAAGAGAGCTCAAAGTGGTTCACTGAGTTGGTTGGGTGCCAGTGAACTACTTGTAAGACTGCTCAAATTCATTTCATATGTTCCCCTATTTTGTCTGTCTTGTTATGGGTGATGAGGATAATTCTCCCAATGGTAACTTTGATTTTCTCTAACATGCAGGAACTAAAGTATTCTTGAAGAGCCTGAAAAATCATAACTAGCACATAGCTCTTGGTACAAGTGATCCTAAATTTAAACTTGATGGTGCTAAAATTAGAAATGGATTCCGGGATGTGCATGTCGATATGGCACTTGTGAAAACTGAAAATTTGGTACGGAGTTGAAAAAACTGCAATACTCTCGGTAATGCATAAAAAAAACTAATATCTTGCCTCTATTACTACTTGCATCATGGCAATCTTTGTGTATTAACAACTCATTTTGTTATCTTGTTTGTAGATTCAAAAGAAAATGGATGACTCTATGGTGTGTGAAAAGTATACTGCAATGATGATGTTGATGTTCCGGTTCATGATGATGATGATGATGATGATGATGATGGATGCTTTCAGTTTTAGTTAAGTTGTAGGGATGGCGTATATTGGATATTGTTCCTCCTTGATTTTTAGTTAAGTTGTAGGGAAGTTGATTGATGCTTTCAATGTAAGTTTTGTTGTCAAGAAAATAGTCAGATTATGCATCACACTTGGATGATGTTCCTCCTGTAATATACACTATTGTAATCCAATAGTTCTATCTAATACATGATTTCTTCCTCTCTAAGTATATTATCTTGTTTTCCTTCATTTCAAATATATAATTATCACAATTATGTGGAGCATTAATTTAATCGCTAGTAATATATAGCAATATTATTATTATTATTATTATTATTATTATTATTATTATTATTATTATTATTATTATTATGCACATTATATATGAACCAACACTTGAAGCGTTGGAAATTTTTTGTTGCAAGCAATGGGATTTTGATTCCTGCACATTAAGCACCAACATATAATAGTGTTGTATGAGTCCATTTTATCTGTTGTAGTCTTGCAACGGTCTGTAGCGACCACTCAAACAGTCTGATCTCTGTGCTCAGTGTCATCCCTGGATCAGTAATGCTGACACCACACAGTACTTGTAGGATTTATAACAGAGTAGCAATCACACACTTATTACATTGAATGTCTTAAAAGAGAACTTATTGAAATAAATATGGCTTAAGGCCATCTAAAATCGATAACAGCGGAAGACTTGGAAGATAAGCGAGTCCATCAACTCCAGCGGCATCACTGAGTATAGAACCACGACCTAAAAGCACCTTACTCGTCGTCTGAAAAGTCTGCAACATGAAACGTTGCAACCCGAAAACGGGTCAGCACATGGAATATGCTGGCAAAGTAACACATAGAGAAATAACAATGGAATAAGCTATACTACATGCATATTTGGCTGGTGAATAAGCTCTATGGTTACAGTTTTGCATAAAGCCAATTTTTCCCTACTGCAAAGGAATAAATTTATTTAACTACCATGGTGTTTGTTAAACATTGAGAATGGTTGACAGCATTCTCAATCCCAATTAAAAGTACTCATTAAACCCAACAATATTAAATTAGAGTAACATGATGAGATTCACATGATATCCAGGTACTAGATACTCAAAACGTCCATAACCGAGGACACGGCTAACCATGATTAGTTTGTACACTCTGCAGAGGTTTGCGCACTTTTCCCCATAAGATTCGATCGCCTCCGTTTGATTCCTCGCACTACATGATGTTTGAGAAACAGATGACCGAGACATAGTCTTTCGAAAGCACTAGCACCTTACATGTGGGTAGACCGGTACACCTACATTCCCCTACATCTGCTAGTCTACCCGTAAGAGTTTGCACGACTCTGTCAACTATGCCAGAGCCCATAATGGTTTGTGGCTGCACACGTAAGTTTCTAGTTTGAATAATCTCATGATCCCTTTGAGCCTGGGTGGCGGTCCGAAGAAATACAGGCAAGTCCTGATAGAAACCAGGTGCCTCAATCCACCCAGATGTGTGTTTAAGTTGCCACCTTAAATAAACCATTAATTTAACAAATCTCACATCTTTCATGGATACACTCATCCAATCCACGTCTACTAGCATAGCATGGCGAAATAAGCAAACGTAGAAGTAACTCCCAAAGGTTCGATAATAAAATAGGTAATAGGTACTACCTCATCTACTTCCCATCCCATAATTTAATTAGATCCTAATAATGCAATATTTGAGGATTGATCTAATGCATAAAAACTGGGTAGTAGAAAAGGTATGATCAAAGTGTTACTTACCTTGCTGATGATCTGCGAAACCTAGAGACTCGAAGTAACAGGCGGCGCACTCCGGGTATTCTATCGCAGACAAACAAACAAACATAAATACAATAAGTACTCATCTAATGCACAAGTAAAACTCGAATAAAAGATCAAACCTGAGAGTTCAACTTAAGAACTCCGGTTTGCAAAAAGAACCAAATCAAACAAAGCAACGAAAGTCAAACGGCGAAAGAAAACAGCTTCATTTTACTAATCTGGATCTAAGTCAAATTTTACAGAAGCAAAAACTTGTTTAAGTTGTTTATTCGCAAAGAGGGTTTCGAGACGAAACTCCATGCGCTTGAATCGCCTGATTCCGATAAAAGAGCGAAAAATCATACTAAAATGAAAATCAGATCAGGAATGGCGATCAGAAAAATCGCGGATTAAATCCGAGAAAAAGAAAAACGACGAACGGGCTGACGAACGAACGTTCGTTAACTAAACAGATCTGACGAGTACGTTCGTTAAAATGAACGAACGAGCGAACGCTCGCTAATTAAACTAAACGGAAAATAAAACCGATCTAATAAAAAAACCGAAACTAAAAAAACCAAAAATAAACCGACGGAAAACCGAT
>NC_041391.1:665571045-665590520 GCF_002162155.2 Triticum dicoccoides | reverse complement strand
GGCGGCGGCTAGGGTTAGGGTTTGGCGGTGTGGGCCGGCGGCTGCGGCGTGGGCTGGCGGCGGCGCGGGCTGGTGGTGTTGGGGCGGCTGGGCCTGGGGCGCCGGGGCGGCGCTATATATAGTGCCCCCTGAGCGGAGTCCCGCTCGGGCACGGCCCGTAAGTCAGTTGCGCGTTTTTTTAAAATAATTCCGCGCAGAAGAAAAATAAAAAGAAATACTAAACGGACTCCAAAAATCCCGAAATAAATTTTCCCCGGCTTCTAAAATCAAGCCGGACAAGATGAACATTTATTTGAGCCTAAATGCAATTTTGAAAAACGCGCATTTTTCCTAAATCCAAATAAAAGGGCGAAAAACTCCAAAATAAATCTTATTTGATTTTTTTATTAAATCTTCATTATTTCTTTCTTTTGGGAAAGTCATTTTATTCCCTCTCTGAATTTTTGGTAGTAGAAATAATTGAAGATAAGATAAATAAAATCAATGATCTTATTTTCAAAATTTGAGAAAAACTCAAATAAGAAAATAACAAAATCCCCAACTCTCTCCGTGGGTCCTTGAGTTGCATAGAATTTCTAGAATTGAGCCAAAATGCAACAAAAATATGATATGCAATGATGATCTATGTATAACATTCCAAATTGAAAATTTTGGGATGTTACAAACTTACCCCCCTTAAGATGAATCTCGCCCTCGAGATTCGGGTTGGCTAGCAAATAGGTAAGATCTTCCTCTCGCTCCCAGGTGGCTTCCTCCTCGGTGTGGTGGCTCCACTGAACTTTATAAAACTTGATAACCTTACTGCGGGTAACTCGGCTGGCATAATCCAGAATTCTAACTGGTTTCTCTTCATAAGTCAAATCATCCTTCAACTAAATCGCTTCCAGTGGCACTGTATCTCTCAGTGGTATATCAGCCATCTCTATGTGACACTTCTTCAACCGAGAAACATGAAACACATCGTGAACTCCTGACAATCCCCCAGGTAATTCCAACTTGTACGCTACTTCTCCCACGCGTTCCAAAACTTTATATGGCCCCACAAAACGTGGCGCTAACTTTCCTTTAACTCCAAAACGCTTAACTCCTCGAAGTGGAGATACTCGAAGATAAACTCTGTCTCCGACTTCGTATTTTGTCTCCTTGCGTTTCGAATCTGCATAACTCTTCTGTCTTGTCTGAGCTACCTTGAGCCTGTCGCGGATCAATTTTACCTTCTGTTCAGACTCCTTAATCAAATCCGGTCCAAACAACTGGCGGTCTCCAACCTCATCTCACAACAACGGGGTTCTGCACCTCCTTCCGTACAAGGCTTCGAAAGGGGCCATCTTCAAACTGGATTGATAACTGTTGTTGTAAGAAAACTCCGCGTATGGCAAGTTGTCATCCCAACTTGATCCATAATCCAAAACACAAGCTCTAAGCATATCCTCCAAAATCTGATTGACTCTCTCGGTCTATCCATCTGTCTGTGGATGGAATGCTGTGCTAAACTCCAGCCTGGTTCCCAATGTTTCGTGCAACTGCTTCCAGAACTTTGAGGTGAATTGGGTTCCTCTATCTGATACGATACTCCTCAGAACTCCATTCAAACATACAATCCTTGTCATGTATATCTTAGCCAATTTGGCACCGCTGTAGGTAGTCTTTACTGGGATGAAATGAGCTACCTTCGTCAAATGATCGACTACAACCCAAATTGAGTCATAGCCTGAACGAGTCCTGGGCAATCCCGTGATGAAATCCATGCCTAGTTTGTCCCACTTCCATTCGGGTATAGGCAATGGCTGTAACAATCCAGCTGGCTTCTGATGTTCTGCCTTCACCCTCTGACATACATCAAAAACTGCTACATATTCTGCAATATCCTTCTTCATTCCGGTCCACCAGAAAGTTTCCTTCAAATCCAAATACATCTTGGTATTTCCGGGATGAATCGAATATGGTGAATCATGTGCCTCTTGCAGAATCAACTTCCTGATCTCCGGGTCATTGGGCACATAAACACGGTCCTCAAATCGTAGGGTATCGTACTCATCCTCACGAAATCCCTTAGCCTTTCCTTCGCTCATTTTCTCCTTTATAGAGGCAACTTCCTTATCTGTCTTTTGAGCTTCTCTGATTTTATCCATCAATGTAGACTGAATCTCCATTGCTGCTACATAGCCTCTCGGAACTATTTCCAAACATAGATCATGAAGATCCTCGGCTAACTCCTTGGGTATTCCTCCCATCATTAGTGTATTGACGTGGCTCTTGCGGCTCAATGCGTCTGCTACAACGTTAGCCTTCCTGGGGTGATAATGCAATCTCATATCATAATCCTTAATAAGCTCCAACCATCTCCTCTGCCTGAGATTTAACTCCTTCTGCGTGAAGATGTACTTCAAACTCTTGTGTTCCGTGTACACCTCACAATGATTCCCAATGAGAAAATGTCTCCACATTTTCAGTGCGTGCACTACGGCTGCTAACTCCAAATCATGAGTAGCATAATTCAACTCATGAGGCTTAAGCTGTTGTGAAGCATACGAAACAACTCTTCCCTCCTGCATAAGCACTGCTCCAAGTCCTCGACGTGAAGCGTCGCAATACACTTCATAATCCTTGGTCTGATCTGGCAGGATTAATACTGGTGAGGTAACCAAACATTTCTTCAACTCTTGGAAACTAGCCTCACACTCCTCGCTCCAATTGAACTTGGTATCCTTCTTCAACAATTCTATCATAGGCTTCGCAATCTTCGAGAAATTTTCAATAAACCTTCGGTAGAATCCTGCGAGTCCAAGGAAACTCTGGATCTCTCCAACTATTGTTGGTGCTTCCCAGTTAGTCATAGTGAAAACTTTAGTGGGGTCTACTGCGATACCTTCTCCGGATATAACATGTCCGAGAAATCTAACTTCTTTCAACCAAAACTCACACTTGCTGAACTTGGCGTATAGCTGATGTTCTCTGAGCTTTTCGAGTACCAAACGCAAATGCTCCTTATGTTCCTCTTCATTATTCGAGTAAACCAAAATATCATCAATGAACACCACGACGAACTTATCCAAAAACTCCATAAACACCTTGTTCATCATGTTCATAAAATAGGCTGGGGCGTTAATCAGACCAAATGACATAACGGTATACTCATACAGCCCATACCTGGTGGTAAAAGCCGTCTTCGGTATATCTTGCTCCCGAATCTTCAACTGATGGTACCCTGATTGCAAATCGATCTTGGAAAACACCTTAGCTCCTTGCAACCGATCAAATAGATCATTGATCATTGGTAGTGGGTACTTGTTCTTGATTGTTACTTCATTCAATCCGCGATAATCAACAACCATTCTTAACGATCCATCCTTCTTCTCCACCAGAAGTACTGGCGATCCCCAAGGCGAAGAACTTGGGCGAATAAAACCTTTGTCCAACAACTCCTTAATCTGCTTCTTAATTTCCTCCAAATCTTGGGTCGGCATCCTGTACGGTCTCTTGGATATCGGCCCAGTGCCCGACAGTAGTTCAATTAGGAACTCAATGTCTCTATCCGGTGGCATGCCTGGCAACTCTTCTGGAAATACATCGGGGAAATCCTTTACCACTGGTACTTCCTCCTGCACAACTCCTGATAAGGAATTTACATGTGCTCTCCTCGGCTCATGCCGTGATACATACTTGATTCTTATTCCTTCTGGTGTCGTAAGCAAAATTGTCTTGCTGGCGCAATCAATGTTTCCTCGATACATCGACAGCCAATCCATACCAAGAATTACATCCAAACCTTGGGATTCCAATATAATTAAATCCGTTGGGAAAACATGCCTTCCTATTCTTAATGGCACCTGAAAGCATCCTTGACTGACCATAAACTCAGCTCCCGGTGAACTTACTAGCATGGGTGTCTTAAGAGTCTTAGTGGGCAGGCTAAACTTATCCACAAATCCCCTTGATATGTATGAATGCGATGCACTAGTATCGAAAAGAACAACTGCAGTAAATGCCTTAACCAAAAACTTACCTATTACTGCGTCTGGCTGAGCTTCAACCTCCTCCACGGTAACGTGGTTCACTTGCCCCCTGTTGAAAGGGTTCGGCTTCTTTCCTGAGCTTCCATTGCCATTTCCATTTTGGGCTTCCGGGCAGTCATTTGCATAATGCCCCGTCTTACGGCACTTATAACAAGTGATATGACTCAGGTCTACCTTGGATGGTGTGGACGGGTTGGTGCGGCTTTGTCCATTGCTTCCTCCATTCCCGTTTCCATTCTTTGTGCCATTATGATTGTGCGAGCTGCCTCCTCCATGAGTATGCTGAAAGTGTCCTCCTGACTTTGGGGTAAAGCGTGGCTTCTGCTGAGCTCCAGAATTGTTCTTCCCCTGTGCATACTTTCTCTTACGATTGTCAATCTGCTGCTGCTTCCCTTCAATCATAAGAGCACGATCTACTAACTCCTGATAGTTATTAAAAGTGGCTACCATCGATTGCATGCTCAGCTCATCATTCAGTCCTTCTAGAAACTTCTCCTGCTTAGCTGCATCAGTATCAACGTCATCTGGGGCATAACGTGCTAGCTTACTAAAATCATCCATATACTGGCCAACTGTCCGTCCTCCTTGGCGTAAGTTGCGAAACTCACGCTTCTTCATGGCCATAGCTCCTGCTGAAACATGGGCAGTACGAAAAGCTTGCTGAAACAGATTCCATGTGACAGTGTCTACAGGGTAAGTGGCTGTAAAATTCTCCCACCATGCTGCTGCGGGTCCGTCAAGCTGACGTGCGGCAAACTTCACCTTTTCTCCATCCGTGCATCCTGCAGTGGTCAACTCCCTCCCTATCTTACGGAGCCAATCATCTGCTACTATCGGCTCGGTGCTACTGGAAAACACCGGCGGATTCAGCCTTAAGAAACGTGCCAGATGGTCAACAGGTGGTGGTGGTGGTGGGTTGTTGTTGTTGTTGTTGCCTTGGTTCTATACCAATGTTTGAATCAAGGTATTCTGCTGCTGAATCAATTGAGTGATCTCTGGCGGGAAAACAAACTCGGGGTCGCGTCTCGGAGGCATCTGAGGGTTTAAAGGGGAGAGTTAAGAATAGAATGAGGTCTAGTGAGATAACACTACCCATATGCACATGAGACAAAACACACAATATCATTCCAATCAATTCAAACAAGGGCATACAACGGTCTAACTATCATTACAAAAGTGCTTGGACTAAAACTAATTAAATGGTGGAAAATTCTACTACTGTTATGGTGGTCAACTAGAAAAACTGCTCCGATGCAGATTCCATGATATCTGCTCCAGCTTCATCAACATAGTCATCATCGCTGTCGTCGGGATCCGAGTCGGTGTCGTCGATGATGATATAATTATCTGGGCAAGTAGGTTCATCCTCTTCTCCACTGGGTGTTGATCCTCCCATGAATACTCCAATCTTCTCCTTAAGGTCGTCGTTCTGTCTTACTAGAGCGACGATTTCTTCCATATAGTCTTTATGTGTAGCCTTGAGTTCTGCTTCTAACTCCGTGATCCTGGTCATAGCCTTCTGTAGCTCCTCCATATCTGCGCACATTTGGTTTTCCTGGCGTCGGATGTGTTGGTTTAACTCCTGAATATAAGCTGAGATTGATTTGTCCCTCCTGGTGGTGATCATCTCCCAATGCTCATCTCGGCGCCCACAAATCTGGTAGATAGTATTCTTGAGATCATTGTAGTAAACTTCTCCAATTCGTCCCATGGCGATGTGAGCTGCCATGCTCTTTCCTAGGCTCCATGTTGGTGCATCAAAGGTAAATTCTATTGGTTCCGTGACTAGTGCAAATGTCCTTCCTGGAATGTAGACTTGAATCCTCCAGCGCTCCTCTTCGGGTAAAGTGGCGTTGAAAGTCCCAGTGAAGCTTGGTACTCCTATGTTCAGGTATCTAGTGGCTTCCTTCAAGTGACATCCAAAAGGTGAATTCTCATCTGGTTGTGCGAACTTGATCCTTGCATCCGCCATCCTAAAGAATAGAAAAGATGAGGAGTCAGAAATGAGAAGAAAGAGTAGTGATCTAGGGCTTAAGCTTAGTGGCCGTGTCCTACAGTCAGCGTGTGCTCTGATACCACCTTGTAGCGACCAGACCACAAACAGTATGATCTCTGTGCTCAGTGTCATCTCTGGATCAGTAATGCTGACACCACACATTACTTGGAAGATTTATAACAGAGTAGCAATCACACACTTATTACATCGAATGTCTCAAAAGAGAACTTATTGAAATAAATATGGCTTAAGGCCATCTAAAATCGATAACAGCGGAAGACTTGGAAGATAAGCGAGTCCATCAACTCCAACGGCATCACTGAGTATAGAACCACGACCTAAAAGCACCTTACTCGTCGTCTGAAAAGTCTGCAACATGAAACGTTGCAGCCCGAAAACGGGTCAGCACATGGAATATGCTGGCAAAGTAACACATAGAGAAATAACAATGGAATAAGCTATACTACATGCATATTTGGTTGGTGGATAAGCTCTATGGTTACAGTTTTGCATAAAGCCAGTTTTTCCCTACTGCAAAGGAATAAATTTATTTAACTACCATGGTGGTTGTTAAACATTGAGAATGGTTGACAGCATTCTCAATCCCAATTAAAAGTACTCATTAAACCCAATAATATTAAATTAGAGTAACATGATGAGATTCACATGATATCCAGGTACTAGATACTCAAAACGTCCATAACCGGGGACACGGCTAACCATGATTAGTTTGTACACTCTGCAGAGGTTTGCGCACTTTTCCCCACAAGACTCGATCGCCTCCGTTTGATTCCTCGCACTACATGATGTTTGAGAAACGGATGACCGAGACATAGTCTTTCAGAAGCACTAGCACCTTACATGTGGGTAGACCGGTACACCTACATTCCCCTACATCTGCTAGTCTACCCGTAAGAGTTTGCACGACTTAGTCAACTATGCCAGAGCCCATAATGGCTTGTGGCTGCACACGTAAGTTTCTAGTTTGAATAATCTCATGATCCCTTTGAGCCTGGGTGGCGGTCCGAAGAAATACAGGCAAGTCCTGATAGAAACCAGGTGCCTCAATCCACCCAGATGTGTGTTTAAGTTGCCACCTTAAATAAACCATTAATTTAACAAATCTCACATCTGTCATGGATACACTCATCCAATCCACGTCTACTAGCATAGCATGGCGAAATAAGCAAATGTAGAAGTAACTCCCAAAGGTTCGATAATAAAATAGGTAATAGGTACTACCTCATCTACTTCCCTGTCACGCCCAATATGCGATACTATCCTAAAGAGACTCGAAGGTCCCACTAAGGATAGAACCGCATATTGAAACGCTTTTGCAAGGTGGATATCATTACATCAACATTACATAATAGATGGGGATACATACATAAGGCATACAATGCCACACAAATACAACATCACAATACATAAGAGCACCATCCGACTACGGATGAAACACAAACAGAAACTCAAACGACATCCACCCTGCTAGCCCAGGCTGCCGACCTGGAACCTATCCCAGATCGAAGAAGCAGAAGAAGAACTCAACGCAAGCAAGCATCGCTCTCGCATCATGATCATTGCATAACCTGTACCTGCAACTGTTGTTGTAGTAATCTGTGAGCCACGAGGACTCAGCAATCCCATTACCATGGGTATCAAGACTAGCAAAGCTTCAAGGAAAGGAAGGGGTAAAGTGGTGAGGCTGCAGCAGCGACTAAGCATATATGGTGGCTAACATACGCAAATAAGAGCGAGAAGAGAACAAGCGGAACGGTCGTCAACTAGTAATGATCAAGAGGTGATCCTGAACACCTACTTACGTCAAACATAACACAGAAACCGTGTTCACTTCCCGGACTCCGCCGAGAAGAGACCATCACGGCTACACACGCGGTTGATGCCTTTTAATTCGGATCTGGTGTCAAGTTATCTACAACCGGACATTAACAAATTCCCATCTGCCTATAACCGCAGGCACGGCTTTCGAAAGATTATACCCTGCAGGGGTGTCCCAACTTAGCCCATGACAAGCTCTCGCGATCAACGAAGGAATAGACCTTCTCCCAGGAGGACCCGATCAGACTCGGAATCCCGGTGTACAAGACATTTCGACAATGGTAAAAACAAGACCAGCAAGACCGCCCGATGCGCCGACAATCCCGATAGGAGCTGCACATATCTCGTTCTCAGGGCAACACCGGATAAGCTAAGCGTACAGGTACCGACGTGACCCAAGTTGCCAAGGGATGGTCCCGCACGGTGCTCTAGTTTGGACCAACGCTTAGACAAGCACTGGCCCGGGGGGGCTATAATAAAGATGACCCTTGGGTTAATTACTCCCAAGGGAAATATAGGTGGTGGTGAGGCAAATGGTAAAACCAATGTTGGGCCTTGCTGGAGGAGTTTTATTTAAAGCAAACTGTCAAGGGGGTCCCATAAATCACCCGACCGCGTAAGCAACGCAAACTCCGGGAACATAACACCGGTATGACGGAAACTAGGGCGGCAAGAGTGGAACAAAACACCAGGCATAAGGCCGAGCCTTCCACCCTTTACCAAATATATAGATGCATTAATAAAATAAGAGATATTGTGATATCCCAACCAAAATCCTGTCCACCATGGAGAAATCTTCAACTTCACCTGCAACTAGCAACGCTATAAGAGGGGCTGAGCAAAAGCGGTAACATAGCCAAACAACGGTTTGCATAGGAAAGGTGTCAAAGGTCAAAGGTTCATGGCAACATGGGATGGCTCGACAAACAGATGATAGGTAGCATAGCAAAGCGATAGAACGAAGCAACTAGCATAGCAATGATAGTAGTGAGATCCAGGGTAGCGGTCATCTTGCCTAAAATCCCGCTAGGAAGAAGAATGAGTCCATGAAGAAGACAAGCGGACGTGGTCGAACGAATCCTCACAACTCCGGAACGAAACCGAAGGCAACCCGGAAAGAAACAAACAACACGGTAAACAACCATCACATAAGCATGGCATGATGCACAATCAAGTATGATGCATGTCCGGTTTAATGAGGCATGACATGGCAAAGTGCAACAAACAATACTACAAGTTAAGTGGAGCTCAATATGCAACGAGTTGCATATTGACGAAACACCACATCCATTATTTAGTTTGATCTCGGTTATGTACCCAACAATATTAAATGTTATTAAACATGGCAAGAGGTGAAACATAATGAAACTACCTATCTAGGCAAGTTTAAATGAGGCCGGAAACAACAAACAACAATTCCGGAAAATCCCCATATGCAAATCATGGATTCGGTACTGTTCTGCCCTAAACACAATTTTAGAGTTGTTAAACAGCAACATAAAGTGGACCATGTTAATCTAGGCATTTTTCCACCCCATTTACATATAAAGTTTATTTAAAATGGAGCTACGGTTAATTAGTTATGAAATAAAGCATTTTAACATGGCATACATGCGAATGATATGCAAACAGCATTTTAAACATTTTAAACATGGATGAAATGTGGCATATTATTAATCTACACAATTTTCTGAGCATTTTACATATATAAATTATTTTAATCCGATGCACGGTTAATTAATTATTTAATGCAGGAGGTGCAAGGACTTTTCTGTAAAACTGTAAATCCTCGAAATAAACCTAAATTCGCAGAATCTAAAAAAAACATGAACGGGCCGAATCTGGTGCACTGCGGGCTGAACAGGAGGGGCTGTGGGGAGCTGACCCATGGGCCTAGCCCAAGATGGCGAGGAGGGAGAGGCTCCGGCTGGGCCTGGCGACGCGGAGGAGGCTGGGCCCTCCTGGCGCTGGCTGGGCCGGTCGCCGTTGGGCCTTGCTGGACCGAACGAGGGGGCTGGGGGCCGGTCAACGCGCGACGACGCGGACGAGCGGGCGCCCCGTACTGGAAGCAGAGGACACAGGCGGCGGACGGATGAACTCCGGCGGGAGTGGGGACTCCAGCGACATGGGATGACAGCGGGAATGGGCAGATCTGGTCCCTGGGCACCGGATCCGACCGGAGGTGGACGAGGACGGCGAGGGGCGGCACGGATCCGAGCGCGGGAACGACGGGGGACCAAGCTTCAGGCGCCCATGGCGGCTTACTGTGAGGAAGAGAGCGAGCTGGTGAGGAGAGGAAGGAGAAAGGGAAGGGAGAGAGAGGGGACCGGGCGGCAGCGTGACCTACGGTGGAGGTGGTCGCCGGCGGCGACTCCGGTGAGGCGGCGGGGTCGGGCAGCCGGCTCGGGGATCTCGGGGAGGACGCGAGCGCTCGGGCGCGGGAGGCTGGGGCGCCTCGGGCCCAGATGGGCTTCCCAGGGCCTGATCTGGGTTCCTGGCAGGCCGTGGCGGCGGGGCTGGATGGGGCGACGTGGCAGCGCCTGGTTGGCTGCGCGCGTCGCCGGCAGCGGGGGTTGGATGAAGGGGGCGCGACAAGTGGCAGCGGGGTGCTGGCTGGGCACGGAATTCGAGGAGAGGAGGTGGGAGGCGGCTGGCTGATGATTGGGGGCACGGATTTCGAGGAGAAGGGAGGAGAAGGCCAAAATGGCATGTGGGGGTGTATAAATAGGCAGGGTTCTAGGGTTTGAGGGGTTTCCGGACCCTCGGATCGCGATCGTGCGCTCCGGGCAGAGAGGGGGACTAGGTGGCTGCAGGTGGGCTGTGTAGAATGCCTCGAGCTGAGAAGAGAGAGAAACAGAGCGACCCGGTGGCAGCTTCCGGATACCGAAAACGTCTGACGCTAGACCGACTATATCGCGGTTATAAATATAATGGTTGGGCAGTCAAACGAACTCCGAATGCGACGAAACTTGGCAGGCGGCCTGTCTACACTATAATAAGACCGCATGACAAGTTGCAACCCATTCCGAGAACATTTTCATGCCACTTAAAAAAAATATTTCGGACGTACCGCGGGCGCGTGCGAGTGTGTCTGGACTCCGAACGGACAACGGAGAGGACCGGGGAAACCCGAACAGATGCAAGTTTTATGAAAACGATGCTGATGCAATGCGCATGATGCCATGAGACAGGATGCATAACAAAAACAAAATGCAAAACAACAGTCAAAAACCCAACCACGAAGGAAATATCATATCGCATCTCCGGAAAAGACAAGAGTTGGAGTTACGAATATGGAAAGTTGTATCCGGGGCGTTACAACACTCCACCACTACGAGAGGATCTCGTCCCGAGATCTAGGATGGCACCGGAGAGAAGCGGAAGAGGAAGAGCAGAGGTAAAACTAAGTTGCTTCTTCGACAAACGAGTGAAACCACAAATCCTGAGAGGTTGAGCAATTTAAAAGAAAGAGTACAACAGAGATGAACGAGATTGCAAACAATCCGTTAGAAAAGAGGAACAAGGAACATTACGAGAACTTGACGGTTGCAAAGACATGCATCTAGAGTTTGTTGGACAAGATAGAATTCGAAACCACTCCGGTTAAAACAAGATGAGAGAGGAAGAATTCGGGCAGCACTCCGGTTGAACATGGAAGGAATATAACATGAACTTGAGAAGATGGGAAGATACTTGATGAAATCAACAACACACTGCCTCCGGAACTATTGAAAGAATGGCATAATGGGTGAGAAGGATTTCAGGCAGCACTCAGGTTGGCAAGAGAGGCAAAACTTGACAAGATGAAAGAACTTGAATGAGAACACAACACTCCGGTTAAATGGATAAGCATGAAAATAACATGGTCCTCACAATTCGAGATGATGAGTGAAGAGAGGAACATCACCATGCCTCCAGAAGAAAGAATAGAAGATAGATTGTTGGGATAAAGGGGCGGAGAAGAAAATGACAATTTCTGCCGCAAATGAACTTGGAAAGCATCCTTGCAAATAAGGATTGAACGAAGTTGTTGTAAAACCAACAACAAAAAGAATAAGCTTGTAGTGGGCTTATGGAAAACATCCCAAAATTATGAGGTGACAACCGGCCACTAACGGAAACAATTGCTTGCTTGAGAACAATGAAGAGATGAAAAACCTCTTTCACCGAGAAGGATATGGAGAAAGCTTGGATCATTGATAAGCACCACAATAGGAACATTCCTTAGGGAAGGCTTTAGGTGAAATCTATACCAAGATAACTCCAAAGAAGAAGTTGATTAGTCGAAAAGATCTCTTGAACAAAGAGAAAATGATGGATTTAAAATACCTCATTCTTGACAACATATGAATCATGAAACATGAAGGAAATTGTCAAGAGTGACATAACACCACCTCAAAGGATAAGGTAGAAAGAACTGCACTTCAAAATGCAAGAAGAATAATACTTGAACGCCTCAAAACAAAACATGTGTTGAGCACCATGTTTTTTTTTGAGTATAGCTTGGAGGATCACAACTTCAAGAGAAATCTTGAAGAACAATTGAAGAATGAAAAGAATCCTTGATGAACCACCATGTTGAGACTCCATGAAGAACTCCGGTAATAAAAGAATGATCAAATGAAAGAGAAGTTGAAAACACAAGATGAAGCCTTGCAATGATTTAGATGGAGCTTTGCAACGATATAACCGAGAAAACTTGGAACTCCGGAAAGAAAAGATGAAAACACTTGGAACTAGAATTTATTCACCAAGAACAAACTCCGAAGAAAGGGATTAAACACTTGGATGAAACAATAATAAGAATTACGTTATGCCTATCCTTCACCAAATTAAATTGATGACAAGCAATGGATTTGGCATACTACTTATTCTCGTAGAAAGAATTAAGAGGGATATATCGTAACCTTGAGAAGGTATTCAACGAACCACCGGTGGAATTGAAGGAACGAATGGATTAAAATGATAACGAAGGAAGAGAAATCTTGAAGGAACCACCGTAAGAATTGAAAATGAAAGAAGTAAAGGGGTGAATCACCGGTAAGAATTAGAGAACGAATGAAGATACTTGAGGGAATTTAGATACATGAGAACGACGAGGCCATGAACTGATTAGAGGATATTTGAACGATGCACCTGTAAGATTTGGAGAACGAGAGATGAAAGCTGAGAATGAATAATTCTAAGATGATGGCCTACGGAGAATCAATCTGAAAAGACTCTTGAATTGCTCCGGATGGGTGAAAAGAATTTAAGAGAGCCATGAATCTTCGAGAGAAAGGAAAATTTTTAGAGGAAACACTTCTTCGGTCTTCACATGTTGAGAATGATGACGAGAACCACCCTGAATTTTGGAGATACTCCGGGAGAATGAAAACCGAAGGGGGTTGAGCCAACGATGAAAAGAATTTGAAAGATCTTGGAGAAAGACATATGACTGATGATAATTCATTCTTACGTCAAACTTCGAAAGACTTTGGGAATGGCTCCGGGAAAATTAGAAGAGTCAGGTAAGATCCTGGGAAAAGACCTGTGGGTTAGGGCCCACTCAAAAGATACACCTTCGAAAAATTACTAGAAAGGGAAATTGCACCGGTTGAATTAAATGATTCAAAAGAGATAACAACCTCGAGATATCTTGAACAGATTAGGAATGATAACACAAAACTTTTGAGGTATCTTCAGCACACCAGAACAAATGGTAAGCGAGAGGTGAATGATCAAGAGATACACCGGCATGAGAAAAAATATTTGAAACGAGGAAAGGATATGATCGACACTGAAAGCTTGAATTGGATCCACCGGAAAAGAATACGAGGATGAAGATTGATGAACTTGAAACTGTTGAGCATCTTCACGAGGGATCACCAGATTAGAATATTGATGGGAAAAGAGTGAAGAGACTTGACATGAATAATGGATACTTGATTAAAATATATGAGTCCTTGCAGAAAAGGGTGGGAGGGTGGGGAAAAACAAAGACAACTTGGGATGAACGAAACAAACACCATTGAGAAAACTTAGAATTGGTCTTGCGGATGGGGAGAATGATGGGATCATCTCGAAGAGAAGCGCACCGGTTGGAAAAGAATTAACATGACAACCTCAATGATCAAAAAGGATTAGTATTCACATAGCAATATGAGAACACCATTTAGAAAAGGTATGGAATCAACACTTGGCTCTGAAGCAACTCGAATACCACAAATAAAACAAAACAAAGGATTTGGCTTGCAGAATAAGCCGGAAACAAACATATGATAGAGATTTACCCAATCCCATATCATGCATTTGTCGGAAAGATATTCTAGGAGCTACTTGAATTCCCACCTATAAACTCCCGAAACTTTCTGGTTATGCAATCCGGTGTTGGGGATACAGGGGAAGCAATATATCTCACCCAAACTAACAATACCTACATCCAAGCTGTATCCATCCGTCAACACATAACCAAGAAACCTTCGGAAATCGTGTACCTCAACCTTCGAAAAGCATCCGTTATACGAGCTATGGCAATACTCCCGAGCTCGCCCCAGTACTGGGTTATTGGGGTTATCTCACCAACAATTGCATAAAAGAGATTTTCGATGTCGGCAAAACTCAGGTATTCCAGAACTGCAACGATAAAATTATGACGACAACACCTCGGAGCTCAACTCCCCGGGACACTGCCACAACCCCTAAATGTCAGGAGGCACCAAGAACAATGTTCTCGTCATAAGAATATCGGAACAATTCCAAGATACCTGCGTGATCCTAAAAAATAAATTAGTGAAATTTGAGGAGAGGAAAGTAAAAATATCTACGTCAGGAGTCCTCACCAGAGCGATGAAGGAGGCCGAGAAGTAAAAAGAATCCTACTCTCCGATATATATAATCCTAAGACTCAAAATAGTTTTCTTCTAGACTCAACAACGGCCAACAATCAAGGGGGCTCCTATGGTCGGTCGAGGCTCTGATTACCAACTTGTCACGCCCAATATGCGATACTATCCTAAAGAGACTCGAAGGTCCCACTAAGGATAGAACCGCATATTGAAACGCTTTTGCAAGGTGGATATCATTACATCAACATTACATAATAGATGGGGATACATACATAAGGCATACAATGCCACACGAATACAACATCACAATACATAAGAGCACCATCCGACTACGGATGAAACACAAACAGAAACTCAAATGACATCCACCCTGCTAGCCCAGGCTGCCGACCTGGAACCTATCCCCTGATCGAAGAAGCAGAAGAAGAACTCAACGCAAGCAAGCATCGCTCTTGCATCATGATCATTGCATAACCTGTACCTACAACTGTTGTTGTAGTAATCTGTGAGCCACGAGGACTCAGCAATCCCATTACCATGGGTACCAAGACTAGCAAAGCTTCAAGGAAAGGAAGGGGTAAAGTGGTGAGGCTGCAGCAGCGACTAAGCATATATGGTGGCTAACATACACAAATAAGAGCGAGAAGAGAACAAGCGGAACGGTCGTCAACTAGTAATGATCAAGAGGTGATCCTGAACACCTACTTACGTCAGACATAACACAAAAACCGTGTTTACTTCCCGGACTCCGCCGAGAAGAGACCATCACGGCTACACACGTGGTTGATGCCTTTTAATTCGGATCTGGTGTCAAGTTATCTACAACCGGACATTAACAAATTCCCATCTGCCTATAACCGCAGGCACGGCTTTCGAAAGATTATACCCTGCAGGGGTGTCCCAACTTAGCCCATGACAAGCTCTCGCGATCAACGAAGGAATAGACCTTCTCCCAGGAGGACCCGATCAGACTCGGAATCCCGGTTTACAAGACATTTCGACAATGGTAAAAACAAGACCAGCAAGACCGCCCGATGCGCCGACAATCCCGATAGGAGCTGCACATATCTCGTTCTCAGGGCAACACCGGATAAGCTAAGCGTACAGGTACCAACGTAACCCAAGTTGCCAAGGGATGGTCCCGCACGGTGCTCTAATTTGGACCAATGCTTAGACAAGCACTGGCCCGGGGGGCTGTAATAAAGATGACCCTTGGGTTAATTACTCCCAAGGGAAATATAGGTGGTGGTGAGGCAAATGGTAAAACCAATGTTGGGCCTTGCTGGAGGAGTTTTATTCAAAGCGAACTGTCAAGGGGGTCCTATAAATCACCCGACCGCGTAAGGAACGCAAACTCCGGGAACATAACACCGGTATGAAGGAAACTAGGGCGGCAAGAGTGGAACAAAACACCAGGCATAAGGCCGAGCCTTCCACCCTTTACCAAATATATAGATGCATTAATAAAATAAGAGATATTGTGATATCCCAACCAAAATCCTGTCCACCATGGAGAAATCTTCAACTTCACCTGCAACTAGCAACGCTATAAGAGGGGCTGAGCAAAAGCGATAACATAGCCAAACAACGGTTTGCATAGGAAAGGTGTCAAAGGTCAAAGGTTCATGGCAACATGGGATGGCTCGACAAACAGATGATAGGTAGCGCAGCAAAGCGATAGAACGAAGCAACTAGCATAGCAATGATAGTAGTGAGATCCAGGGTAGCGGTCATCTTGCCTGAAATCCCGCTAGGAAGAAGAACGAGTCCATGAAGAAGACAAGCGGACGTGGTCGAACGAATCCTCACAACTCCGGAACGAAACCGAAGGCAACCTGGAAAGAAACAAACAACACGGTAAACAACCATCACATAAGCATGGCATGATGCACAATCAAGTATGATGCATGTCCGGTTTAATGAGGCATGACATGGCAAAGTGCAACAAACAATACTACAAGTTAAGTGGAGCTCAATATGCAACGAGTTGCATATTGACGAAACACCACATCCATTATTTAGTTTGATCTCGGTTATGTACCCAACAATATTAAATGTTATTAAACATGGCAAGAGGTGAAACATAATGAAACTACCTATCTAGGCAAGTTTAAATGAGGCCGGAAACAACAAACAACAATTCCGGAAAATCCCCATATGCAAATCATGGATTCGGCACCGTTCTTCCCTAAACACAATTTTAGAGTTGTTAAACAGCAACATAAAGTAGACCATGTTAATCTAGGCATTTTTCCACCCTATTTACATATAAAGTTTATTTAAAATGGAGCTACGGTTAATTAGTTATGAAATAAAGCATTTTAACATGGCATACATGCAAATGATATGCAAACAGCATTTTAAACATTTTAAACATGGATGAAATGTGGCATATTATTAATCTACACAATTTTCTGAGCATTTTACATATATAAATTATTTTAATCCGATGCACGGTTAATCAATTATTTAATGCATGAGGTGCAAGGACTTTTCTGTAAAACTGTAAATCCTCGGAATAAACCTAAATTCGCCGAATCTGAAAAAAAAACATGAATGGGCCGAATCAGGTGCACCGCGGGCTGAACTGGAGGGGCTGTGGGGAGCTCACCCATGGGCCTAGCCCAAGATGGCGAGGAGGGAGAGGCTCCGGCTGGGCCTAGCGACGCGGAGGAGGCTGGGCCCTCCTGGCGCTGGCTGGGCCGGTCGCCGTTGGGCCTTGCTGGACCGAACGAGGGGGCTGGGGGCCGGTCAACGCGCGACGACGCGGACGAGCGCGCGCCCCGTCCTGGAAGCAGAGGACACAGGCGGCGGACGGATGAACTCCGGCGGGAGTGGGGACTCCAGCGACATGGGATGACGGCGGGAATGGGCAGATCTGGTCCCTGGGCACCGGATCCGACCGGAGGTGGACGAGGACGGCGAGGGGCGGCACGGATCCGAGCGCGGGAACGACGGGGGACCAAGCTTCAGGCGCCCATGGCGGCTTGCTGCGAGGAAGAGAGCGAGCTGGTGAGGAGAGGAAGGAGAAAGGGAAGGGAGAGAGAGGGGACCGGGCGGCAGCGTGACCTGCGGCGGAGGTGGTCGCCGGCGGCGACTCCGGTGAGGCGGCGGGGTCGGGCAGCCGGCTCGGGGATCTCGGGGAGGACGCGAGCGCTCGGGCGCGGGAGGCTGGGGCGCCTCGGGCCCAGATGGGCTTCCCAGGGCCTGATCTGGGTTCCTGGCAGGCCGCAGCGGCGGGGCTGGATGGGGCGACGTGGCAGCGCCTGGTTGGCTGTGCGCGTCGCCGGCGGCGGGTGTTGGATGAAGGGGGCGCGACAAGTGGCGGCGGGGTGCTGGCTGGGCACGGAATTCGAGGAGAGGAGGTGGGAGGCGGCTGGCTGATGATTGAGGGCACGGATTTCGAGGAGAAGGGAGGAGAAGGCCAAAATGGCATGTGGGGGTGTATAAATAGGCAGGGGTCTAGGGTTTGAGGGGTTAGGAGGGGTTTCCGGACCCTCGGATCGCGATCGTGCGCTCCGGACAGAGAGGGGGACTAGCTGGCTGCAAGTGGGCTGTGTAGAATGCCTCGAGCTGAGAAGAGAGAGAAACAGAGCGACCCGGTGGCAGCTTCCGGATACCGAAAACGTCTGACGCTAGACCGACTATATCGCGGTTATAAATATAACGGTTGGGCAGTCAAACGAACTCCGAATGCGACGAAACTTGGCAGGCGACCTGTCTACACTATAATAAGACCGCATGACAAGTTGCAACCCATTCTGAGAACATTTTTATGCCACTTAAAAAAAATATTTCGGAGGTACCGCAGGCGCGTGCGAGTGTGTCTGGACTCCGAACGGACAACGAAGAGGACCGGGGAAACCCGAACGGATGCAAGTTTTATGAAAACAATGTCGATGCAATGCGCATGATGCCATGAGACGAGATGCATAACAAAAACAAAATGCAAAACAACAGACAAAAACCCAACCACGAAGGAAATATCATATCGCATCTCCGGAAAAGACAAGAGTTGGAGTTACGAATATGGAAAGTTGTATCCGGGGCGTTACATTCACATCCCATAATTTAATTAGATCTTAATCATGCAATGTTTGAGGATTGATTTAATGCATAAAAACTGGGTAGTAGAAAAGGTATGATCAAAGTGTTACTTGCCTTGCTGATGATCCGCGAAACCTAGAGACTCGAAGTAACAGGCGGCGCACTCCGGGTATTCTATCGCAGACAAACAAACAAACAAATATACAATAAGTACTCATCTAATGTACAAGTAAAACTCGAATAAAAGATCAAACCTGAAAGTTCAACTTAAGAACTCCGGTTTGCAAAAAGAACCAAATCAAACAAAGCAACGAAAGTCAAACGGCGAAAGAAAACAGCTTCGTTTTACTAATCTGTATCTAAGTCAAATTTTACAGAAGCAAAAACTTGTTTAAGTTGTTTATTCGGAAAGAGGGTTTCGAGACGAAACTCCAGGCGCTTGAATCGCCTGATTCCGATAAACGAGCGAAAAGTTATACTAAAACGAAAATCGGATCAGGAATCGCGATCAGAAAAATCGCGGATTAAATCCGAGAAAAAGAAAAACGACGAACGGGCTGACGAACGAACGTTCGTTAACTAAATAGATCTGACGAGTACGTTCGTTAAAACGAACGAACGAGCGAACACTCGCTAATTAAACTAAACCGAAAATAAAACCGATCTAATAAAAAAACCGAAACTAAAAAAAAACCTAAAATAAACCGACGGAAAACCTATTGGTTTTCTAAAAAAACGGCACAGAAGTCG
>NC_041391.1:665564570-665570783 GCF_002162155.2 Triticum dicoccoides | reverse complement strand
GGCGTGGGCTGGCGGCGGCACGGGCTGGCGGGGTCGGGGCGGCTGGGCCTGGGGCGCCGGGGCGGCGCTATATATAGTGCCCCCCGAGCGGAGTCCCGCTCGGGCACGGCCCGAAAGTCGGTTACGTGTTTTTTTAAATAATTCCGCGCTTCTAAAATCAAGCCGGACAAGATGAACATTTATTTGGGCCTAAAAGCAATTTTGAAAAACGCGCATTTTTCCTAAATCCAAATAAAAGGGCGAAAAACTCCAAAATAAATCTTATTTGATTTTCTTATTAAATCTTCATTATTTCTTTATTTTGGGAAAGTCAATTTATTCCCTCTCTGAATTTTTGGTAGTAGAAATAATTGAAGATAAAATAAATAAAATCAATGATCCTATTTTCAAAATTTGAGAAAAACTCAAATAAGAAAATAACGAAATCCCCAACTCTCTCCGTGGGTCCTTGAGTTGCATAGAGTTTCTAGGATCGAGCCAAAATGCAACAAAAATATGATATGCAATGATGATCTATGTATAACATTCCAAATTGAAAAATTTGAGATGTTACACGGTCCCTTTTACCAACGCCAATATAAGTTGCATTATGCGCTAGCAACACTGGATAAGGCAACGCATCCCAAACCGTTGGTAAAGACATCAGCAACGCATATATAGAGTTTTAGATACGGAAAAAGGCGTTGCTATAGGGGTGGTCCTGTTGTAGTGCTATGTGGGAGGAAAGGGGATGGACAAAGACGAATGGATAGAGAGGGCGAGCGAGAGGATAAGGTTCAGGCGCTCCCATCCAGAGCGTTGTCAACAGGCGCGCGTAAAAAAAAGGCTTTACAACGTCAGCTCTGGCGCCCGCTGCAAACTATAGCGCGTCGAGCCGCTTCAGTAAGCGCTGCAAAAAAAACAACGCGCTCCCAGCCCAAACAATATATGACACTTTAAACAAAAGCAAGAAGATCAAACACATAAAAAATAATCAACAATAAATAGTTTAATTTTATTACAACTCAGACAAATAGTTTATCTTCCAATACAACAAATAGTTCGACACTACAATATCAAACGTACAACTTAAACATACAAATCATCATGCGTTTTGTCAGCCATTCCATGCCCACCACTCCCCGATGAGATCCTTCTGAAGATCATCATGCGCTTCGGCACGTCAAATGGCATGATAGGAGGCAACAAATCGGGCCACCCTCGCAGCACTCCGCCGCACTCGCATGGGATGTCCCAAGAGCTCATAGAGAGTAGTCTAAATATTGGCCATGCTCATTCTCGATGATCATGTTATGGATGATCACACAAGCGTGCATGATGTATCAAAGGATCTTTTGATCCCAAAATCTACAGTCCTCTCACAATAGCAAATTGGGCTTGCAAAATCCAAAAAGTTCTCTCCACATCTCCATTTGCTATAAACTGCACCGGTGGCAGTTCACCATTTGCAATTTTATTCATGAGTGGTGACCGATTAACAACGTTGATGTCATTCAAAGATCCAGGCATTCCAAATAAAAGTATGCCAAATCCAAGTCTCTTGATCTGCCACCGCTTCAAGAATTATAGTGGAACCCTTTTTCTGGTCGTGGAATTGCCCATACCATGCTTTATGACAGTTCTTCCAACTCTAATGCATGCAATCTTTTAAGCCAAGCATATATGGAAACCCACGAGCTTTGTTCATCTCCAAAAGCCTTGCGACGTCTTCAGCATTAGGAGATCTCAAATACTCCGGACCAAACACTTGCACAATTTCGACTGTGAAACGCTTGACACACATGATGGCTTGACTCTCACCCATGGCCAAGCGGTCATCAACTAGATCAACCGGAATACCGTATGCCAACGTACGCAAAGCGGCTGTCACCTTTTGAAACGTGTTATGCCCGAGTTCTCTGGTAGCATTCCTCTTTTGCTGAAAAACCGATCATGGCTCGCCAGTTTCTTTGCAATGCGCGTGAACAACTCGGTGCTCATCCTAAACCGGCGCCCGAAGTATGAGTCGGGGTACACGGGATTATCCACAAAATAGTGCCTCATCAATCTGTTACCAGCATCAATCTTATCCCTCCAAATTTTCTGCCGACCCATAACCGAACCACCATGCTTCGGCTTTTTATTGATGTGCATAGCTAGAATCATTGCAAGATCCTCCTCCTCTTTAATATCAAATTATTCTTCGAAAGAATCATATGATGAACTCATCTACAATATTGAATTAGACTAGTCTATAAAAACTATAAACAACATGCGCCAAGTTCATCTAAAAACTGTGAAGTTGAAGCAATACATACCTTGCAAGCGTTCTGTCGAACACCTTGTGGGCGCCGAGCGGCGGTGGGTGGTCGGGCGTTGTTCGTCAGAGGCATGGCATGCGCGACGGGTGGCGGCGACTAGAGGGAGATGGAGGAAGCAGCGACGTTGCGGGGATAGGTCGGCGAAGCGCCGCCGGGTCGCCGGAGCAAACGGGATGGTGCGGGCGGCGACGCCAGCGCCTGGAATGGCGGTAGGTGGAAGTCGCGGCGCGGGCGCTCGAGTGTGCAACACGCGGGAGCGGGTACACAAAATAAGCGGGGCGCGATGCCGTTTCGCACCGCGCACCGAACCATTTTTGCCGCACACGCTTTTTTGGGCCTCCGCTGGAGCGCGCGCAAACAAACTATATTTTTCCAGCGCGGCGCTTATATCGCGCGGCTGTTGGAGATGATCTTAGGAAGCTTCCCTCACCTCAACGCTGCCTTCATGTGGTCCACTCGATCGAGAAAGATCCAACGGCTGCGCGGCTTACGGGACCATTGGATCAGTTGGTTTATTTTAAATGTTTTCCTTGACACAATGGCCAGCACACGCGCGGGTATCCTCCTCATGGTTCGACCTCCTCCCGACGTGGTACGATCCGTTCTCCCTTCCACGCAGCCCACCTATGACTTGACCCGGAAAAGTAGCCCACACTTCCTCCCATGAGCCGGCCCATCATGTCTCATGGAGTAAATTGCACAGAAGTACCACAATTGGGGCATTGGAAGCAGATTGGTACCAAGATTGGTAATTTTTACATGTCAGTACCAACTTTGGGGCGAGTCGTTGCAAAAGAGGCTAAATTGCTGTTTATACGTATTGACAGGAAAACTGACTGGTTGGGCCCGCCTGTCGGGTGGTGACGTGGCAAGTTTTTTACACAAAAACTCCCTTGCTTTGTACGTAGTCACGTAAATGCCCAATTATTTTAGGAAAAAAGGCTCCTATGAGAGGCTTTTTTTTCGTTTGTAATTTCCACCACCGATTCGGACTCGTTTGAAAATTTGCGTCGGGTTGAACAAGTAAATTTGCGTCGTGTTGGGGCTCATTCGTTGCCCAGATTTCTTTACGTTTCTTTTCTCTTACTTATTATGTTTTTTTCTGGTTTTGGTTTATTTTTAGGTTTTTCTTTCTTCTTTTTTCATTCACTAGGTTGGTTTTTCTCCTGGATTTTTAACATATTTACTGAACATTTTTTATGATGGGTTTAAGTATATGATGAACGGTGAACATTTATTTCTGGAATGAACTTTTGGTAATATACATTGAACATGTTTTCAATGCCATTTAATATTTTTCTAATATATGTTGAATTTTTTTCTTAAGATATGATGACATTTTGCATAATGCGCGGTAAAAATTTCGTAATTTATGGTGAACATTTTCTTAATACATGATGATTTTCAAGAATATTATGATTGCACAATTTCTTAATTTATAGTGAACATTTTTAATACACGATGAACTTTTCTTTACAAACAGGGAACACTTTTCTAATAATATGAACGTTGAACATATTTTGAATGCAAATTGAATATTTATGTAATGTATGTTGAAATATTTTCTTAAGATATGATGAAAAGTTTACTTAATGTGCAGTGATTTTTTTGTAATTTATGGTGAGCATTTTCTTAATACACAATGAGCTTCAAAAGCATTATGGTGAACATTTTCATAATACATGGTGAATTATTTGTATTTCAAGAAATGTTAACAACTTATTGTGTAAATCATTCTTGCATTTCAAGAGAAAGGTCGACTTTTTAAATAAAAGTTGAACAGTTTTAATGCATCTCTAAAATTTATTATGATTACACATTTATTTTTAATACATGTTGTCAACTTTTTAATTAACAGTGCATTCTAAAAAATACAATCAATATGCGAGTAACTCAAATAAAAAACTGTGTGTTGGGCATATTATTTTTAATAGTTGTGTATTTGAATAATATAATTAGGATACATAATAATTGTGCATGGTTGTGATCCAGCGCAGACACATGAAATTTCGGCCGTGCCTGTGTTCTAGTCTGGTGCTTGACACTTAATAATACAAAATATATATGTATTAATATCATGATTAAAAAAACAGTAACCCAGCGCGCAGCCTCGCTGGGCCAACCGCCGGCCCAACGTATGCGTGCTCGTATAAAACGAGTCTCGCCCTTTGTACGACGCCGTGGCTGCCATCTGGACCGCAGGACGGCGGTTCAAATGCTGCGCCGGATTCAATTTTTGTTTGTGTTATTTACTTGTTGAAACCGACGCAAATTTTCAAACGAGTCCGAATCGGTAGTTGAAATTACGAACGGAAAATAGCCTCTCATAGGAGCCTTTTTCCTTGAAATAATTGGACATTTACGTGATTACGTACAAAGCGAGGGAGTTTTTTGTAAAAAATTGCCACGTCAGCATCTGACAGGCGGGTCCAACCAGTCAGTTTCCCCGTCAATACGTATAAATAGCAGTTTTAGCTTTTTTGCAACGCCTCGCCCCAAAATTGGTACTGACATGTAAAATTTATCAATCTTGGTATCAATCTGCTTCCAATGCCTTAATTATGGTACTTCTGTGTAATTTACTCTGTCTCATGTCTTACTCTACCTTGTCTGTGGCAGGACCAACACTTTGAGGAGCGCAGCCGGCCACCAGACATGGGCTCAACAGAGCCGGCTGAGTTCTGCTTAAATTAGGTTTTACGTTGTATGTTGTATGTAATAATATGGATTTGATGATTTCGAAATCGTGTATGTGGCTATGGAATCAATTTATTGTTTGTTGTCCGGTCACTGTCCACGGACGCGCTCCGCGTGTGTTTGGGTGTCGGATTTAGGCAATTGCGGTTGTAGATGCTCTAGGAAACTAGTTTCCGGTAAGGAGTGTTGTTTATTGACTTACAATATAACATGAAGTGAATAAAAACATAATATTTAGATACCCTACCTTTAATTTGAGAAAAAGAAACTACCTTTGTGTGATTAGGATGGACACAACCAATACTAATGTAAACACATAAATGGTCACGCCTACAAAGAGCAAAGTCATACAAAACCAAAGGTTTTCTTCTTCGCAAAAAAACCAAAGGTCTTCCTTGGCTAAGAAGGACAAAAGGCCCAAAATGGTAAAAACAACGATGGATGAAATACAATAAGAATCATTGGCACCAGCCATATCATGACAACACAAAATACTATGAGAAATATTCTTCAAAGGAACCACCTCAACAAGGTAATGAGGCAAAACACTACCATTACCACATATAAATAATTAGGGCCGGACCTACCACTACAGGAAAAATAAACATCGCCTATAGGGTGTTTGGCCCGGAGCTCGTGACTGGGTACAGAGAAGCACCATTAGATCGAAGTCGATTATGTGTTGTTGCTTCCACTTTCCATGATCCTATCACTTACATATGAGCATGAGAATGACATGAGACATCACGGAAGTGGTAATCAAATGCCACCAAGCTACTCGCGCCGGCCATGCTCGTTCGATGGTCCATGAACCTCGATGTATTTTAATTAAGTTTGATTTGTACTTCAGGTGAATATTTATAATAGATTTGATCTTTTCGCAAAAAAAATGCCACCAAGCTAGGGCACTTAATTTTACTCTAAATCACTTGTAAAATTTCACAGCAGTGATGACGTGTGTTGCCAAAGTACGGCATGTTTTGTGGACAACCGAGAGAAGCTTACATGGTACTATTATTTCCACAAAGTAAAAGGCAAAGGACCTGCATGTACATCGTTGCACACGTCCTTCCCGGCACATAACACCTGTTGATATGATTTTAATCACAAAACAAAATCATATAAATGATCTCGGCACACCGTACCAATAGATCTGTTTTTACATGCACATCAACGAATCATTTTTTTCTGGGGTTCAAGAGTAGAGGTGGCAAGG
>NC_041391.1:665563787-665564417 GCF_002162155.2 Triticum dicoccoides | reverse complement strand
CACCCGTTCCGCCGCAGGTTCCCTACCTTCCATGGACCACCATGTTGGCAAAAGGGTGCTGGGACCGAAGATTTATCAGTTCGGTTCACGCCCAGTAGGGGTTTTGAGTTTTTTTATACCGGTTAAGTTTGTGCAGCAGCGGCGATGGGAATAATGGTTTTTGGGCTTTCCCCATGTTCGTGATCTTCCACAGTGGGTTGTGGATGAGTCCGCCGGGGTCCTGACTTTCTTTGCTTGGATCGCCAGCGTCGCAGCTATGATCTTCACCACCGCCCCTGCCGCTGCGCATGTTATGTGGTGCGTGACTACTACCGTATATCTTGGTGTGTTTTAGCAGACATTACTATGATATTATGATGTTGTGTGTTTGTGAGCGTGTGACTATATACGTGACTACCGTATAATGTTTTAATAATTAGTATCTCTACCTTATTTTTAAATTGTTTAATTATTATTACCTGAGCAATGCACGTCCAGATATATAGAAAGAAAAAACAAAAGAGAGACTCTCACCCACTCAACGTCCCTCCCTCTCTCATGTGTGTGCCGGCGAGATCGAACAGAGCATAGTCAAGAGCCAACCCTATGAAGTCCCCAAATCCCAACCCGCCCCGAAAAGAGAGGGGACCA
>NC_041391.1:665543788-665563467 GCF_002162155.2 Triticum dicoccoides | reverse complement strand
AAAACAATGGGAATGTTTTGTTCTGATTTAGACATATTATTTTTACTCTTGAGTTAAACAATTCATATTGGTAAAATAGTTGCATCACATGTTATGCACAATATAGTATCATAGTTATTGATGTCATCATATTCAAAGTAGTTCACCGGTGGCATGTGCACATAAACACCTAGCAATTCAACTACTCCACGTTTAGGCCCGAGGGAGCCACATGTGAGGGAGAGTATGACGTATAATGTGCTGCCTAGTCTCTTTCATCAGATCGGTCTTTTGGTTGCATTGGCTAGAGCATGCACTTCTACACCGCGCTCGCTCCTGGGTGCAGTACGTGCATGTTGTCATATACTCGTGTTCTGTCCTCCTTATCCACCTCTCCGATCGAAGCACCATTGTCGCCTTCAACTCTAACCTACCCACCCAAGCCTCCTATTTGCACTGCCCGCACGAACAATGTTTGGCAGAATGCTAGCTCATCCTGAGCTATGTATGCCTGGTTCTCCACGCCGACGCCGGGGAAGACGGCCATGCTCCTGCTCCTGCTCATGATGCAGGCGCTGAGCAAGGAGACCTCTTTGGCCGCCGCATCCGCACCGTGTCGTGTCGTGCCCAACACCCAAAGAACCGCGCGCACCTCGCCGTGCTCGCCGTCCGTACTCTCTTCCCTGATTCAGGCCGGAGGCATAGCTCCGCCGTGGCGCTCCTGAAGCTGACTCATCCGCGCGTCCACGAGAGCCTCGATCCCCACTGTCCCGTCAACTTCTCTCTCTCTCTCTCTCTCTCTCTCTCTCTCTCTCTCTCTCTCTCACACACACACACACACACACACACACACACACACACACAATCCCCGGACATTTTCTTCCTCACAAAGCCCTCGTCTTTTTATAAAGATATGGTGCACAATTTGCGTACTCTTGAAAAAAAAAGGCCCTCGTCTTTGCCAGCTATGTGAACTATACTAGATAACCAAACCTTATACAGTGGCGATCTGACATAACATGAACCACTGGTTAAACAAGGTTGATTGATACATCTGTTAGTGTAGCACATGGTTGTACCGCAGACCCTATTTAGAGTACAGGTTGAGTGGCACAAAATCTGTGCAAATGGTCATCTGGATAATTTTGTGGTATTAACGCCTAGGAAGCTTATGCCCAAATATATTCACCTATAAACGTTTTGCACATACTTTTGTGATAAGGGTTCACCCACGCCTCTTTTTTAGTGAATAATGAATCGTCCATGAAACCAAGCATTGTGCTACCAGAAGTGAAAGTCAACAAGATGACCAACACACAACAAATTGGCAATAATGATGTTGATTAACGAAAACTGAAGCGCTACACACGGCATAACTTATAGTCACAGTCGAATAAGCTGTCAATACAGGTACAAAGATTGATATCATACAATACAAAAATAGCTGGAAAAATTACATATAGCACTTTACAGAAACACTACAAAACTCTAATCAACCACATGGAAATCAGAGTAAGGATTTCTTGGTGTTCCACAACCAAATATCCTATCTCCAGATTCATATCGCTATCCGTTCTGCCACGATTTCCCGCTTGCTCGTAGCCACGAGGGACCAAGCAACAGTAACCAATACCTCAGCATCACCAAGGGCAAATTTATCCCGGCTTATGCCGCAATAGTTGGGCCTGAAACAAATATGACCATGTGCAGCTATGTCGTCAGATTTGGAGTAGGTTTGCATGACAATGCCCAACACTCCTTCAGTTTCTACAGAAACAACTTGCCTCGATAGATATAGGTAGCCATCAAAACACTCCGGCATTGCTTCAATTTTTGAATCAAGAGATACAATTTGGCTAGACGAGGGATTAACTATATGAGTGAATCCACTATCATCGAACATCAGTTCCCCAGATAGTGGGGAGCAAGCAACTTGGCCACCGGAGGCCACCGGTACTTTTGCGAGTTTGATGGAGAGGACCTGCAAGGTTGCCGGGTTGGACCCGGCACCCTGGGATGATATGTGTCCGAGCGTGTAGTGTGTAAACTGCATGGAGCTTAGCGCCGCTACATGCAGAAAGCACATCTCAGAAGCTAGCATGCATGCATGAACGAAGGAGGGACGGCTGCTAGTTAAACGAGATTGATTGATTGAGCTCGTGAGGATGGGGTGTCGACCTGTTGGCTGGGCAGCTGGGGTAGCTGCCAGCCAACCCAAGTTCAAGCCCCGGCTTTGACATGCGGTGCTCGCGGAGTTTCTCCTATAAAAAAATGACAACGAGGATTAGCCCTTGGGTTGGTCTCTTTTTTTTTATTGATTGAGCTCGTTGGTTACTCAATCGAGTCCGTGAAGAAACCGCAGGTTTTGCCCCATGCAGATTCGCAGACACGAACGTGTGAAGCGAATTTCTTCGCCTCATACGCCCTCTCCTCGTCGGCAGCGTCCGGCCCCATCGGCGCCGGTGTCTCCGCGGTCGCTGGTTTGCACGCTGAGCCCTCCATCTCAATCCACCGGCCGGCGATCGATGGAATAGACAAAGGAACTCAGACGAGAGGGTGTGCGTGTTCTGTTCAGGTTGACTCGTTTACTTGTAGGCGAGTGGGTCTCCACGATCGCAATATGTATCGGATTCGGATAGGGTTAGGGGAACACCGTCTGGTAAACAAACTGGGCCAAGCCCATCCGCTCGTCCAAGCGCGATCGAAGGAGCCTTCCTCCTTTACTCAAAAAGAAAAAAGACTCGATTTCTTCCCAAAACCCCTACAAAAAGTTTTTCTTCCAAAAAGCCAGGAAATCACGCCCGGACTCTCTCCTCCGTCTTCCATCGGTTCAACTCGCCCCCTACAACTTACCCACGCTCGCCGGCCACCGCCCTCGTCCAGACCGGAGAAGCTTGATTGTTGGCTGTTTGAAGATATTTAGATGGTGCCCGATGGAGGCGTGAAGGACCAGGAGGTCTCCACCTCGACGCCTCCACCCGCTGCGGCAATAACGAGGGCGGCGCGGCCGCCTAGGCCAGCGAGGTTTAAGAACGTCCCAGCCACTGGCGGAGCTAGGTAAAATTGTTTGGGGGGGCCAAACAGAAAATATGGATGCTTGGGGGGGCCAAAAGTCTATATTTCTTCTAATCTTCCTCTTCAAATTTTTTTCCTTCATATAATTTACCCAGGCTGGGGGAGCCATGGCCCCTGCAGACCACAACATAGCTCCGCCGCTGGTCCCAGCGTGGCACCCGCTGAAGTACCGCCGGCTCCGCGTGCGGGCCACCAAGACGATGGTCGACGCATCATCGTCCGCTCGGGCGGTAAGGGGAGCCGGGGAGGCGGTGGCGGCGGCGCCCAAGCAGAGTGAGCAGGAGGACGGGAAGGGGTACATATGCGGCGGCTGGAAAAGGTAACCTCATGCTCTCTCGGATGACCCTGTATAGCTAGAACTCTCTAGGTCTTTGCATGCTAGAACATGTACTTCTAGTTCTAGGCTAAGTTAACAATGGCATTGTTTCCCTGAGGTGTAGATGAAACAACCTATCGCTAGGTCTTTGCATGCTAGAACATGTACTTCTAGTTCTAGGCTAAGTTAACAATGGCATTGTTTCCCTGAGGTGTAGATGAAACAACCTAAGCACTTTCGTACCACAAAAGTAAGATGGTCACTGGGAAAGATTACATAGCTTGGTTCCTTGTCACTCCTCAGTCCTCACTCGTTGTCGCTCGTTGCCGCAACTTGTAAGAGCATCTCCAACGGACGCGCGGTAGCGCGACGCGCTAATAAAAAAGTTTTGCAACGCCAAAATAGTGTTTTTGCGCGCGGGAGGTTTTCCAGACGCACAAAAACACGATGCCCAATGCGGCGGCCCCACCTGCAGCAGCCCCGCGCACAATCCGGTGCCTCAAATTTGTTGGAAATATGAGCAATTTACCAAGTGATTTTATTAACAGAAATGCTAGATAAAACATGGCTATTATAGCAGTGATAAAATAAGCCATGTGATTTGACAAAGAGAAGGTAAACAACATGTTCATATATGAACCGTAACTAAACATATCTAGAGCAGACAGTATAGCAGGTTGCACATATGAAATCGAGTCTAACAGACGTAGGGCAGAAACTAGAGTCAAGAACTGTAGTAGGACTTCTAACAGAAAGGAGAAGAACACGTACGACACAGCAGCGGCAGGAGCGCTGGACTTGGGGTCGGTGTCCTCGCCTGCCATGTCGTCGAGGAGGTCGTGGACGTCGGGGAAGAAGTCGTCGTCGGCGACCGGATCGTCCGTGATGAAGCAGCCAGTAGTCGCGCTGAGCGCTCCCCAAAAAACCTTATCACCCTTCTCCCGTACATGACTCAAAGGGGTTCCGAAGGCCTACTGTCCCGACCAGCGGTGCACGCCGCAAGCCGGGATGAGGAAGAACGTAACAGCAGCGCAGTGCTCAGGAACTTGTGGCGAGAGGAGGAAGAGATTCTGGTGCATCTTGCTGAGAGGAGCGACCTCCCTTTTATAGGCGCAAGAGAAGGAGGCGAGAGGGCAGCGTCGGGAGCTGAAGGGACCGAGGGAGACGAAACGAACAGGCAGCAACCGAAGAGGCGCGCTGTTCGGATTCAATGTCCAGGCACAGAAAAAATGTTTCAGCTTCTGAGTGACCTTTCGTATACCGTAGTGCGTGGCAGAAATTTAGACATCGGCTCGGCTCATTCCCGCAACCCGCGGCGCGGCGCGGCGCGTCGGGACGAGGCGGGCGGCGGAGGAGGAGCGCGTGTGGATGTCCCTCTTGTTCTCATGCTCATACAAGTGGGAAAGGAGCCTCCCTTATAAAGAGGTCCAACCCCCTCTAAACTAGCAATGTGGGACTAAACTTTAGTAGTATCCCTTGCCTTGCACAAATGGGCTAAGTGGGCCTCTAGGATTTATTAGAAATTTCTGAAATAGTTATTGGGTTGCCCAAATAGACTAAATTCCAGCAATCCCCCACCAGATCCCAGAGGCACACAGAAATTTGCCTTTGGTTCCAAAACACTGTTTTATATACCGGTACTGCAGTGAAGACTGTTAAGTTGAACTTCCACCTAGAACTCTATGCTACACTAGTAAGCAACTTGAACAGTGGACTGGGCCTTGAACTGCAAGTTTTCTACGAATCTAGCTTCACATAAAGCCTTGACCGATACGTGGCTACCGTGGGTCTTCCCCGCGGGTGGAGCTTATGCGTCATACTCCGTGACCTTTCATGAGTTTATTAGAGAGAACCCTACTCTCATAGATTGCGACGTTTGACAATCAGACTCATATAGGTGTGTTCTTCAAAAGATGTTCTGCAGGATAACATCTCTGCCTAAATAAGCCACTTAGAACACATTAAGATATACATCAACCTGCCATGCAGATTAGGAGAGTATTGCATCTTCATGGAGTGGTATTGAGAATAGTAGGGATACTCTCCTCTCAGTTGACCAACAGCTTGTCTTCCACATCTAATTCACGGGATCTCCGATCACAAAGAATAGGTTACCACTGTGAACAACTCATATTGTGGGTCTCATACCCATCTCCCTCGATGCATTATCTATCACATTACGCGATAGACCCTTAGTAAAAGGATCTGCCAGATTTTTAGACGTTTGGATATAATCCAACGCAATAACTCCGGAGTTTTTCATTTTCCTGACAGACTTTAACCTTCTCTGAACATGTCTTGATGACTTCATGTTATCCTTTGAGCTGCTCACTTTCGTGATCACAGTTTGATTGTCGCAGTTCATAAGGACACCCGGTACAGGTTTCTCAACAACCGGCAAGTCATTCAAGAGCCGGCGAAGCCAATCTGCTTCGACCGTAGCTGTATCTAGTGCTGTGAGTTCTGCTTTCATTGTTGACCTCGTTAAGATGGTCTGCTTGCAAGACTTCCAAGAAACAGCGCCACCTCCATGAGTGAATGCATAACCGCCCGTGGCCTTTATCTCATCAGCATCTGAGATCCAGTTTGAGTCACTATACCCTTCAAGCACCTTTGGATGCCCAGTATAGTGAATTCCATAATTTGCAGTGCCTTTCAAATAACGCAAAACTCTCTCTAGAGCTTTCCAATGCACATCTCCTGGTTTTGAAACAAACCGACTCAGTTTGCTAACAGCAAAAGAGATGTCAGGTCTTGTAGCACTTGCTAAGTACATAAGCGAGCCAATAATATGAGAATACTTCAATTGATCTCTAGCAATTCTTCGATTCTTTCGAAGCAGCACGCTAGCATCATATGGTGTTGGAGAGGGCTTGCAGTCACTATAGCCAAAGCGACTCAAGATCTTTTCCACATAGTAAGATTGAAGCAATGTAATTCCACCATCATCATCTCTCAACAACTTGATGTTCAGAATGACATCAGCCACTCCTAAATCCTCCATCTCAAAACAGCGAGATAGGAAATCCTTGACCTCCTTAATAACATTCAGATTTGTTTCGAAAATCAGTATGTCATCAACATACAAGCAAAGCATAACTCCCTCGCCCCCACCATGGCGATAGTACACACATTTATCAGCTTCGTTCACAACAAAGCCTGCAGCTATTAAAGTTCTTTCGAACTTCTCATGCCACTGTTTTGGTGCTTGCTTGAGTCCATACAAAGACTTCAGCAACTTGCACACTTTCCCTTCCTGATCATCTATTACAAACCCATCTGGTTGTTCCATATAAATTTCCTCATCCAACTCTGCATTTAGGAAAGCAGTCTTAACATCCATTTGATGAACGAGAAGACCATGTGAGGCAGCTAGTGAAAGTAGAACTCGAATAGTGGTCAGTCGAGCCACAGGTGAGTAAGTATCAAAGAAGTCTTCACCTTCCTTTTGGGTATAACCCTTTGCCACGAGCCGAGCCTTGTACTTTTCAATAGTACCATCAGGCCTAAGCTTCTTCTTGAATACCCATTTGCATCCTATAGGTTTGCACCCATAAGGACGATATGTTATCTCCCAAGTTTCATTCGCCAAGATGGAATCCATCTCGCTACGAATTGCTTCCTTCCAGTAGTCAGCATCTTCAGATGCATAGGCCTCTGAAATAGAACTGGGAGTGTCATCTGTGAGATACACAAGAAAATCATCACCAAAGGACTTTGCAGTCCTCTGTCTCTTGCTCCTAATAGGAACTTCATTATTCTCCTCCACAGGACTTTCAAAGTGTTCCATCGAAATGGCAGGTTCGGTAATTGTAACTGGTTCCTGATTCGATGAACTAGGCATCTTCTGATTAGATGAGGTAGCCATATCCTTCATGGGAAAGATATCTTCAAAGAAAGTCGCATCATTCGACTCCATGATCGTACCGACATGCATGTCAGGTACCTCAGATTTTACAACCAAGAATCTATAGCCAATACTATGGAAAGCATATCCCAAGAAAACACAATCCACAGTCTTTGGTCCAAGTTTCCGCTTCTTTGGAATTGGAACATTGACTTTCGCCAAACAACCCCATGTTCGCAGATAAGAGAGTTTTAACCTTTTCTTCTCCCATTCCTCGAATGGAGTTATCTCTTTGTTCTTTGTGGGAACTCGATTTAGGACATGACATGCTGTCAATATCGCCTCCCCCCACCATGCCTTGGAGAGACCCGATGTGTCTAACATGGCGTTAACCAAATCAGTTAGAGTACGGTTCTTTCTTTCGGCCAGCCCATTTGACTGAGGTGAGTAGGTGTAACATCCCCAGCATCACACTACAGTAATCTCTCATTAATGAAGGTCATGTCATCATGATCATCATGCCAAAATGCCCCTTGTCCAAAATCTGCTTCAAATTCAAATTCAAATTGCATGTCGAATATTTACTTCTTCTTTCATGCAAATAAAATAGTTCATCCTATGGCAAATAATCCCTAGATATTTGTCATGTTGAATCCAACATCTTTGGAATTCCCAAATTGCCCGTGGAAATTAATTATTGTTCCAGCAGCATTTAAATATGCCATTCCCAATTTCCAAAATTCCTAGACAATTCCTCTTGCCTCCAAACTATTTGTGGCAATACTAAAAATGTGGAGGAATTTATGGGCCAAGTCCCATATTTTTCCTAAATCCCTTGGATGCAAAAAAAACCTTTTCCTCTCTCTATTTTAATTTTAAGATGAAAAGAAGCCCCCCCTCCCCGCTGGGCCTTGGCCCAGATGGCCAAGCGGCCCGAGCCATCTGGCCCACTCCAGCTGGCCAGCCCAGCCTCCCATGCTCCCCCGGTCGCCTTCCTGTTCGAGCGACCGTGGGCACGGTCGCCATCAAACCACCTCGCCGGCGATGCCCAACGAGAGGATAAGGCCTCCACCGCCCCGACGCCTCGGCCCCCTCGCCTCCCACTTGCCCTGCCTCCCCCTTCCACTCGCGCTAGTCCCTATCCCCTCGCACACTCGCTCCCCCTCCTCCAGATCTGCCTCGCCGACATGCCCTGCGCCGTCCGCTATGCTGACCGCGGCCACCGCTGTCCCCGTCCCTCTCCGACGATTCCCCGAGCGCCGTTGTACCCCGCGAAGTCTTCCTCGACCACCGGACCAAGCCAGGAGCCCCACAGCAAGCGCGGCGACCTCTTCTTCTTCCTCTACTCCGACGAACACCGGCGTCGAATTCGGCCACTTCGCGCCTTCCCCGAGCCCACTGAGCACATCTGCAGGCTCACTGTGAGCTACACTTCCCCCTCTTTTTGCTTCCATACGTGCCCGGAGCGGCTGGGCCCGCCATGGCCGAGACGAGCTCCGTCGTTGAACTCATTGCAGTCGCCCTGATGCTCCTAGCACCGCGCTAGCGCCACCACCGAGCTCCTGGAGCTCCTAGCTGCTCCACGCACCCCTCCGCCACCCTTGCCGTGCCCTGGACGCTCGAATCCGTCGACGTCCGAACTCCGGCGCCGCTCCGGTCAGCGCTGCCGTGGCTCTAGGCCATCCCAACACTCGGGACCGCCGATGTTGGATGCGTGCGGCTCCCCTCGTTCGAACGCGCGTCACGGCGCTCGTTTTAACCACCCTGTAGGCTTTTCCCGATGCGCTCCCGATCGCCGCTGCCGCCTCCACTCACCACCGGCGATACTCCGGTCGTCCCCGAGGTCGGTCGTCGTCACCATCGTGTGCGCGGCGCCGGGCCGCACCCTTAGGTCCAAGCCGCAGGTCCGAAGGCCCCCTGTAGCGCGGCTCCGGCCAACTCCGGCGAGGCGCCGCCGTTGCTTTGGTCGTCGGAGCCGCTCCGTCGCCGGCGACCGACGTGGCGCCGCGTGGCCCTCCCTGTTGACTCTGTTGACTCAGTCAACTGTGCTGACTGGGCAGGCCCCAACAGCTGACACGCGGGCCCCGCCGCTTATTCCTCTAACTAAACTATTTTAATAATTAAAACTAATTAGTTTAGTTAATTAGACACTGACAAGTGGGCCCAGTAGTTTTACTAACTAAATTTAGATTAGTTTAATCCCTGTTTAACCCACTGTCTATGACAGGTGGGTCCCCCATGTCAGTTTTGACCGGTCAGCCGTCCTGTTGACTGTTGACGTCACTATGACGTCATGCTGATGTCATATTTCTATTTTTGTTAATTTAGTTAATTCCAGAATATTGTTTAAACTTTAAAAATTCATAGAAATTAAACCGTAGCTCAGATGAAATTGTTTTCTATATGAAAGTTGCTCAGAAAAATCCAACGAATCCGAATACGTGGTCCGTTCATCTGTCACATGCCCCTAGCATGCTGAACATGGAACTTTCCCCCTCTTTTCCTTGTCCGGAATCCACCTAACGTCGGGAATTCACCCTCGGATGTTTCCCCCCTTCGTCTGCAACGTGTAGTACCGCGTTAGAGCATGCTTAGCGCTACGTATCGTCATGTCATGCTTAGTGTTACCTCTGTTTGCTATGAATTTACTGTTTCTTCCCCCTCTTCTCTCCGGTAGACCCCGAGGCCGCTGATGCCCTGGTGATCGACTACGTCGTCGACAACGACCCCTGCTTGCCAGAGCAACCAGGCAAGCCCCCCCCCCTTTGATCATCCCGATATCGCCCATTCCTTTCTCTCATGCTTGCATTAGATTTTGCTACTGTTATTGTATGCTCCTATTCTGATGCATAGCCTGCTTTTGTATCTGTTGTTGTACCTTACCTGCTTATCCTAAACTGCTTAGTATAGGTTGGTTAGTGATCCATCAGTGACCCCCACCTTGTCCTTGTTGCCCCTGCTTCATCATTGAAGACCCGATCAACGGGATTGAAGACCAGGCCCCGGCACCGCACACCACTTTCCCCTTAGTTGCTCGACACTGCTGGGTTACTATCGAGTGCCGAGGGTGAGACCTCTACAGCACTTCTGATGTTAACCCTATAGTGTAGCTATTCGGTCGTGGTCATCGAGGGTGATTCCGCCATAACCACTTCCGATATGACTATGTCGTGCAACTCCTCAAGTGTGAACCTCGGGGGTGATTTCTCTTACGTTCACCTTGATGATTACATTGAGTGGAATTCACCGGGGGTGATTCCTCGGGTTTTCCCCTTGATGTTTAGACACACAGTTACTATGATTACTATGACTTTACAGTGAACCATGTTACTAAAGACGGGTCGACCCTGAGGGGTGCCCGCGCGAGCTTAATTGTGAGTGATGTGGAGTCGGGTTGACCTGGAGGGTGCCCGTGAGATAATTACGAGGCGTGGCCGGGCATTCCTAGCCCTTGCCGCAAGTCCTCGGGACGGGGCAACGGGGTCACATCTTTCGTGAGTCTCTGCTTGTTACCGCGCGTTCCTAATCCACTACGATTTGGATATTTGATCCGAGGGGCCTCTGGCCTGATAGCACTAACCATCACGTGGGCATAGTATGGGCATTCTGCGTCGTATACATCAGTCGAAGCTTAATAGACGTCAGCGACTGAGCGGCGCGCGCCGGGTTGGACTGCGTAAGCGCCTGCCTTGTTGAAGGAGGTAGCTAGGTCTGCTCACCGGCCGCCCTCGCAACGTGCAGGAGTTCCCGGGGAGATGGCCCATGACCCCTGGGGGCATAGGTTTAGTCCGGCGTGCTGGCCTCTCTATTAAGCCTAGGTCGGGTTGCGGCGTATTGTTTGGCCGAGGCCGGGCATGACCTTGGAAAGTGTGTCCGACCGGAGTTAAGCGAGCGTGGTGGGTAAGTTGGTGCACCCCTGCAGGGAAGAAAACATCTATCGATAGCCTGTCCTACGGTAACGGACACTTGGAGTTGTATCCCGATCGATACAACTAGAACTGGATACTTGTGATGAGAACTGGATGGTGATGAGGATTTGATTGTGATGATAACAGGATAGTATGGCTCTGGGATTGCTTTCTCGCAGGGAGTCGAGAAAGGATCTCTGGCCGAGGTTGATAACACTACTACTACTTTACTTTATGCTACTCTACTCCCTCCTGTTTGCTGCAAGATGGTGGTTTCCAGAAGATGCTAGTCTTCGATAGGACTAGGCCTTCTCTCGATTCTGGCATTTCTGCAGCCCAGTCCACATATACAGCCTTCCTTTGATAATGTTGCATATGTAGTGTAGTTCCTTGCTTGCGAGTACTTTGGATGAGTACTCATGGTTGCTTTGCTCCCTTTTTTCCACCTCTTTCCATTCTTCTCGGATGCTGCAACCAGATGGTGGAGCCCAGGAGCCAGGCGACACCACCGACGACTGCTACTACCCCGAGGGTGCCTACTACCACGTGACGGACGCCGACGACCAGGAGTAGTTAGGAGGCTCCCAGGCAGGAGGCCTTGCCTTTTCGATCAATGTTGCTTTTGTGCTAGCCTTCTTAAGGCAAACTTGTTTAACTCATGTCTGTACTCAGATATTGTTGCTTCCGCTGACTCTTGTGTATTCGAGCTTATGTATTCGAGCCCTCGAGGCCCCTGGCTTGTAATATAAAGCTTGTATTATTTTAACTTGTGTCTAGAGTTGTGTTGTGATATCTTCCCATGAGTCCTTGATCTTGATCGTACACATTTGCGTGTATGATTAGTGTACGATTGAATCGAGGGCGTGACAGTAGGGAGGCGTCCTCTCATGGATTATACCATGTTCCGCACAAAAAGCATCAAATTCATTGGAAAAATACTCTCCACCACGGTTGGACCTAAGCCTCTTGATTTTCCGATCAAGTTGGTTTTCCACTTCAGCTTTATAGATCTTGAAAAAGTTCAAAGCCTCATCCTTAGATTTCAGAAGATACACGCAGCAGTATCTAGTGGAGTCGTCAATTAACATCATGAAATATTTCTTTCCACCTTTTGTCAAAACACCATTCATTTCACATAGATCTAAATGTATAAGTTCTAGTGGTGCAAGATTTCTCGTCTCCGCAGTCACGTGAGATTTACGAGGTTGCTTAGCTTGCACACACACTTGACACTTAGATCCCTTAACGGTGGTGAAACTAGGGATTAAGTTCAACTTTGCTAGTCGCGACATGCAACCAAAGTTAACATGACAAAGACATGAATGCCACACATTTGATTCACTATTGTTATAAATATGATTAACAACTTTATTGCAAACGTCTGATAAGGATAAACGAAACAGGCCTCCTGACTCATAGCCTTTACCAACAAAGGTTCCATACTTGGATATTACAAATTTATTTGACTCAAAGACAAGCTTGTAGCCATCTCTACACATAAGAGATCCGCTAACAAGATTTTTATTGACGGAGGGGACATAATGCACGTTCTTCAGCCGCACGATCTTCCCCGAAGTAAACTTCAGATCAACCGTGCCAACACCACGAACAGAAGCACTTGAACCGTTGCCCATCAGCACGGTTGAAGTCCCTGCGGTCTGATAAGATGAAAACATGGAAATATCACCGCATACATGCACATTAGCACCCGTGTCAATCAACCAATCAGGAGAATGACATACTGAAAGAATAGTGGGAAATATACCATACCCAGCATCCTTCATGTCAGTGTCTCCAATGACAACATTAGCGGTCTTGCCGCCTTTTCCAGGATGACGCTTGTCATAGCGATTAGGGCAACTAGGAGCCCAATGATCAGGATCTCCACACACATGACAAGCACCTTTCTTCTTGTCATTCTTCTTCTTGAAGTTCGTGTGTTGCACAGCCTTGTTCTTTCCATCAAACTTTGCTTTACCATCAAACTTGCCCTTGTTCTTGAACTTGTGGGGCTGGAAGTTCTGCTTCTGTACCACATTGGCACTAGATCCTCCCTCAATACCTCGAGCACGTGTGTCCTTTGCTCTCGCCTTTTCTTCCGCATCAAGAGTACCAATGAGATCCGGAACGGAAAACTCCTGTCTCTTGTGCTTAAGTAAGGTAGCAAAGTTCCTCCATGAAGGAGGAAGCTTAGTAATGATACCCCCGGCAACAAACTTGTCAGGTAGTATGCAATTGAAGTGCTTAAGTTCTCTAGCAAATGACTGTATCTCATGAGCCTGCTCAACCACGGAGCGCTCTTCAGTCATCCTGTAATCATAGAATTGTTCCATGATATACAACTCAGTGCCGGCATCCGAGACCCCAAACTTGGCCTCGAGTGCATCCCACATATCTTTTCCATTGTCAATTGACGCATAAGCATCAACTATATTCTCACCAAGAACACTCAAGAGCGCAGCCTTAAATAAAGTATCCATTTTCTGAAAAGCTTGTGCCTGTTGGGCATCTTGCTCTCCTTCAGGTTTGCCAAGAGTGGCGTCATAGCAACTCATGGTTTGAAACCATAAGACTTCTCTCACGCGCCACCTCTTATAGTGGATACCCTCAAACATAGGAGGTCTCATGGAAGCAGCAAAACCACTTGGGTAAATTGCCTATAATAAGGTTTTTGGATTGTTGGAAATATGAGCAATTTACCGAGTGATTTTATTAACATAAATGCTAGATAAAACATGGCTATTATAGCAGTGATAAAATAAGCCATGTGATTTGACAAAGAGAAGGTAAACAACATGTTCATATGTGAACCGTAACTAAACATATCTAGAGCAGACAGTATAGCAGGTTGCACATATGAAATCGAGTCTAATAGACGTAGGGCAGAAACTAGAGTCAAGAACTATAATAGGACTTCTAACAGAAAGGAGAAGAACACGTACGGCACAACAGCGGCAGGAGCGCTGGACTTGGGGTCGGAGTCCTCGCCTGCCATGTCGTCGAGGAGGTCGTGGACGTCGGGGAAGAAGTCGTCGTCGGGGAAGTAGTCGTCGGCGACCGGATCGTCCGTGATGAAGCAGCCAGTAGTCGCGTTGAGCGCTCCCAAAAACCTTATCACCCTTCTCCCGTACAGGACTCAAAGGGTGCGGTTCCGGAGGCCTACTGTCCCGACCAGCAGTGCACGCCGCAAGCCGGGATGAGGAAGAACGTAACAGCAACGCAGTGCTCAGGAACTTGTGGCGAGAGGAGGAAGAGATTCTGGTGCATCTTGCTGAGAGGAGCGACCTCCCTTTTATAGGCGCAAGAGAAGGAGGCGAGAGGGCAATGTCGGGAGCTGAAGGGACCGAGGGAGACGAAACGAACAGGCAGCAACCGAAGAGGCGCGCCGTTCGGATTCAATGTCCAGGCACAGAAAAAATGTTTCAGCTTCCGAGTGACCTTTCGTATACCCGTAGTGCGTGGCAAAAATTTAGACATCGGCTCATTCCCGCAACCCGCGGCGCGGCGCGTCGTGACGAGGCGGGCCGCAGAGGAGGAGCGCGCGTGGATGTCCCTCTTGTTCTCATGCTCATACAAGTGGGGAAGGAGCCTCCCTTATAAAAAGGTCCAACCCCCTCTAAACTAGCAATGTGGGACTAAACTTTAGTAGTATCCTTGCATTGCACAAATGGGCTAAGTGGGCCTCTAGGATTTATTAGGAATTTCTGAAATAGTTATTGGGCTGCCCAAATAGACTAAATTCCAGCAAAATTTGCAGCACCGCAGCCCGGACGCACACCCATGCGCTGAAGTTTTTTGAGCTTGCTCTACTTTACAGCGCCTGCTGGAGCGCTTTTTTTGTTTTTGCCTCCGGCGCACAAAAACGCTGGTTTTTAGCGCGTGAGGTAGTTTTGGGGCGCCTGTTCAAGATGCTCTAATGTAGCGATTGTTAGGTGTATGTATGTAGATGCATTGTATGCTGGGTTGCTGACATGGTTATAGAGAAATCGCTCGTGTCAAGGGCATGCTTCAACGGTGGTCCGCAGACACAATCACTGTTGGCACACCATAGTAAATTACCGTGTGGGCGGTGCGACCACTATGACGTTATCAGAAGAAAAGGTTAGAAATACTTAAAATTGGATTATATAAACTTTTTCAAAGGTTACATATTGAAGTAGTCATGTCTCTGAGTCATCGATCGATGTTCCCCAAATTATCTAACTTGGTGAGAAATGCAAAAACATCTCATGTAATATGCTGTAATTAGTACTATGTTTTACCATGGATAAGAGTGTGATATTGATTAGGATGTGATCAATAGTGTGGGCATCAATTGCTTGTGTCTTTATTTCTCTCTCCCTCTCTCTCACTGAGCCTTTTTGTGTGAAAAACTGCTATAAACCATTTTAATAAATGAACATACAATGCATAGTTTTTGTTGTTAGTTTACTCAGAGTGTGATCTGTACAATTGTACCTTCACTGGTATTTTCTTTTAAGCGGTGCTTGGTGATGTGTGTTACTGTGACACTATCAAGCCCTATAAAACCACCACTTGGAGATGCTCTTGCCAGCAATTACCAAACCAAATAAGTTGTTTAACCTTGACAGTGCATGTGGCAACTGTAAGCCTATTCTTCATCTATAATATTCCTTAATTCTTCCTTTGCGGGCATCTGTGGTTCCAGTGAGGACGGAAGTTTGCATTGCGGATATTCGAGCTTCAGAGGGAGAAGAGCAAGTATGGAAGACTTCTCCGACATGAAATCATCTAAAATGGATGCTAAACAAATAAACCTCTTTGGAGTATTTGATGGTGAGAAATTCACTGTTTGAACACTTCATTGTGTCTCGTTTATTGTTCGGACTAAAATTCTCTTGTCATCACAGGACATGGTGGTTCATGTGCCGCTGAGTATCTCAAGGAGCACTTATTTGAAAATCTCTTGAAACATCCAGCTTTCATTAGTGATACAAAAACCGCAATAAGTATGATGTCTACTCATGAGTGTTATTTCAAAATCATTCAATGCATCTAGTAGGTAATCGGCCATACTAACTAATGGTAATTCTCAGGTGAGAGTTATACAAAGACTGACTCAGATTTCTTGGATGCTGAAACCAATATTCATAGAGAGGACGGGTCAACTGCATCAACCGCAATTTTGATTGGCAACCATCTTTATGTGGCAAATGTTGGCGATTCACGGGCTGTAATATCGAAGGCGGGCAAAGGTGTGATTCTTTTTCCCGAAACTTTTATCCCAATTAGTGTTAAAACCCATATGCATTATATGTTATTGTAATAAATGTTTGCATATATTACTTATTATCATGATCCTGGTGTGTTATTCAAATTTGCGATGAATCTCGTCGAGATGGTGTATTATGGAGCAATTTATATGTTATTAGAGTTAGTATTTATTTTGTATCATGTCAGTAATGCACGCTAATTAATTTTACATTCACTTTTCTCTGTCAAATGGAGTACTGGACATATCTTTTTTTAGGTATATACAAGGGTGCAAACTGGCAGTGTGTTTGAGAAAATGCATACATATAAAACAACACTTGAAAATGCCTATATGGAAAACACCAAGACCGAATCGGAACTGTGTTGGCCAACATTTTATCACTGTTACTATTTCATTGGATAAAATACATCTATGACCTTGCTGCCTAAATTTCGTGGTTGGTTTGCAAATTACATTTGTGTAAGGAAGCAAGATTATATTGCATGAACAGCTTATCTACAAGTATATGTTGATATAGGAATATGAGATAGGACTTTTATGTCCCGGGGGTCGGGACTCCCGTTTAGAGCAACTCTAGCAGACCCCATAAAATCTCGACCCGCAAAACGCGTTTGCAGTTTCACAAAGATCTCGTTTGCGGGTCGAAAATTAGAGCGGACGAACAGAAATCGTAGATGAAACTGCATAATTTGAAAATATAGTTTCGCGGGAAGTTCATACTACATACTACATACTCCCTTCATTTCCTTATACAAGGCCACTATCAAAAATATATATTGCATCAATACAAGGCCACCAATAGTAATCGAGGCAAAAAATTAATGATATTTTCTCGTACTAGCAACTTTTTAATGTTTACATGCATGTAGTCATAATGACACTCCGCCACTTCCTTCTCATTCATTCGTTCCATGCTTGTGGTGTATTAATGACCCCGGTTAACAAAAAAATGACTTGCAAAGGAGTCATTAAATTTTATCTTGATACTTGTAATATGAGTTTGTGGCCTTGTATAAGGGAATGGAGGGAGTACTACATACTACATGATCAAGCACTGCAAACACTAGTTCATACTACATACTACATCAGTACTAGTACTAGGGGGTGGGGATCTCACGGCGACGAACTCGCGGCCATGGACGACGCTGTGGAGGAGCTCAATCCTCCTCGCCGGACCTGCAGAGGTCGATGTACTTCGCCCTCTGCTCCTCGCGGATGCGCCGCCACTCGCCGTCCTTCTCCTTGGCGGCAAGGTTGGCCGCGACCGCCTGCCACCACTGGAGGTCTTCGAGCTCCTCGGCGTGGCGCCGGCGCTCCGCCTCCTCATGCACGCTCCGCTCGGCAATGGCGGCCGCAACTGCATCGACATCGGCGACGAAGTCCTCCGGTCCGATGACTCCGCGGCCGCCAAGCTCCTCGGGCTCCTCCTTGAAGGGGACGAACTCGACGTCCTCCGGCTCCTCCAACCACTCCCTCTTCACGGGGAGAAGGCCCGCGCCGGAAAAGGAGGAGCTCCCGACGTAGGAAGATCACGCCGCGGAGGAGAAGGATGCGGCAGAGGACGGGGTACGGCCGTGCCGACGGTCGTACTCCTCCGTCTCCCGGAGGTTGAAGCTCGGCGGCGACGAGAGGCCGCGGTTGGTCCATTTCCTCGCCCCGTGCTTCCTCGCGCCGTCCGACCGGACACGCCGCTCGCGCTCGGGGTCGCTTCCGCCGCCGGATCTGCTGTCGGAGCCGCGTCCGGAGCTCCATATGCGGCCCCACATGGCAGTTGGAGGCGGAAGGTGGTCGCCGGCGGCGAGAAATGTGGAGAAGGGGGTGGGGAGTTGCGTGGCTCGCCGACGGCGGGGGATATGGTTTCGACCCGCAAACGCGACACGGAACCGTAGATATAGTGGTCGGGACTTGCGGTTTGTGGGCCGCGGTAAAAAAAATTCGGGCCGGACAAGTATGCGTGCTCTATTATGGCTGGAAAATTGGATCGAACCGGCATACTCGCCGGAATTTTACGGTTTTGCGTTGCGGGTCTGCTAGAGTTGCTCTTATCCCCGCCCTTCATCCACACTGGCGACTTGGCGATCTGTGCCAGTCCTGCACCGGCGAATGGATTTGCAGGCTAAATGTGAACAGTAAACCGGCAGTGGTAAAATATATGAAAATGGAAGTGGGACGCCGTAGGTCACTGTTCATGCTATACATCCTGCACAACTGTTCCTAGTCTGGACTGATGGAGCTAGCTGGAACTCAATGAATCAATGGTTATATTGTTGTGCGTAATAGTGGTCTGCTGTACAAGGTTATGAATTCTACTTGAACGTGTATTTTAATGTTCAACTTTAGAGTTTGATGCCTCTACAAGCTCAACATATATAAGCTCAAACAAACAGCGAAACTCATTCATTTTTTAGATGCAAGGCGGAGAGAAGTTAAATAGTCCCACTCGATCCATGCATGGACCGTCCTGCTTTTAGAATTTTCAGGTCTTCACATGATAAACAGTGATGGCAACCCTCTAGTGCTGCACCTTGCGTCTGACAGAAGGGGTAACAGTGCCCAAGAAATGTGACAGGTGAGGCAGAATTTGTATCTGCATGCAAAAGTTTCCAGTCGCATGCAAAATTAATCAATTCACAGTGCATGCACAGACGATGTAGTACTAGTACCTGTAACCTAGGTTGGCCGCTCTAAGTGGCCTAGTTAATTATCTGGACCCTGCAAACGCTCTGCTTGCTGCTGGACAGACCACAACACGAATCTTTACAATACTGAACGGACAAGATAAGTGGGGGTCGGGACTCCCGGGAGCTGTTCCACCTTTTTGATAGGAATATACATAAGGATCATATAACATATTGGTAAATCAGTTCAGTCGGTCTTCTTTTCAGCTATTGCGCTCTCGGATGATCACAAACCAGACAGAAGTGACGAGCGGGAACGGATTGAGAATGCTGGAGGAGTTGTTACATTTAGTGGTAAGCCTCACACCGGTTATGTGGTGATTTACTATGTTGAAAACCAAGCACCTCGCGGATGGAGCCCACCACTGATTTGGGACTGGAAGACACACCTCGCGGATGGAGCCCCCCGCGCTCGCTGGCTCTGGCGACGCGCCCGTCGCCCCGGCGGCGCCGCCTCCTGCGCCGGCCTCGCCCCTCGCCTCGTCCGCTGCCGGCGAGCCGACGTCCTCCTCGCTCGCCCCTCCGCCGTCGCCTCCGGCCACACCCCCCCCTCGCGGATCTCCTGGGCTGATCTCGCGGACGAAGCCGACGCCGCCGCGGGGCGCCCCGTCGCCCGCCGCGACCGCCTCCTTCCGCGCCC
>NC_041391.1:665541167-665542334 GCF_002162155.2 Triticum dicoccoides | reverse complement strand
CACGACGCCCCCTGCCTCCGACTCCACCGCTCCGGACAGCCGCCGTTACCAGCCCCCGCGCGCCCAGGCTGCCTTCCCACACCCCAACGGTGGCAATGGAAACCGTGGGCGCCCGGGCGCTAAGAAGAAGAAGAAGAAGAAGGGACCTCCTCGCCCTCCTCCTGCCGCTACCTCTACCGCCGTGGCCGCTCCGCCCTCGGGTTCCGTCGCCGCCGCTGAGGGCCCTCCGTGCTTCAACTGCGGCGTGCCTGGCCACTTCCAGGTGGCATGTCCCAACCCCCCGACATGCTACCTCTGCAAGGAGGCTGGGCACCCCGCGGTCCTCTGTCCGGAGCGCCCGGTCACCGAGGAACTCATGATGTATGGCCACGGCATCGAGGACATGGGCTTCTTCCACATCGAGGTACCGGAGCTGCCGCCTCCCTCCCCCTCGCTCCTGGCCCTGGTGACGGTCGTGGGTGAGGGAGTCGCCACTCCGGCTATGATCGAGGCCGAGCTCAACCATCTTTGCCGGTGCTCGTGGGATTGGCAGGTGTCTTCCACCGCGCCTAACTCCTTCTCGGTGATCTTCCCCGACGCTATGAGCATGGGCTTCTGCACCCGCAGCGACAGCATCACCTTGGCCCTCAACGGGATTGTGGTGAACATCTCCGAGCCGAGATGGGACCCCAAGGCAGTGGCGGTTCTGGACACGGCTTGGATCCTCATCGCCGGCCTCCCCGATGTGGCCCGGTCTGAGAGGGTCATTCGCAGTATGTCCAAGATCCTGGGCAAGGTGGTGGTGGTTGATGAGCTTTCTCTACGCAAAGAGGAGGAGGTCAGGGTCAAGGTGAAGTGCCTCGATGCCTCCAAGCCTCACACCACGCTCCGGGTCTTCTTCAACGACGACGGCTACGACCTCACCATCTGCCCCGAGCCGCCGAACCACATCGGCCGCCCTCGCCTCGCCGCCGACCGCCTTCCGGGGGGCGGACCTGGGGATGCCGATGGCTCTCACCACCGCCGCCCCCGCTACTCCCGCTTCGACGACCAGGAGGAGGATGAGGACCTCTCGGAGCGCTCCCGCTCCCAGTCCCATGAGCCGGCCGATCCCCCCTCGGGCCGTGGCGGGTCCGGGCAGGGTCGCACCCGGGTCTCAGCTGCGGACCTTGCAGCGGCCCTCCAGCT
>NC_041391.1:665533754-665540858 GCF_002162155.2 Triticum dicoccoides | reverse complement strand
GTGACATCTCGAGTGTGGGCATGCTCGTCGCCCCCCGTCCTCACCCCATTCTCCGTCTGTCGTCTCGGTCCACCGCGCCTCCCCGACGGGCCGGGAGTCCCCGTCCCCCCTTGTGCCGACCCCTCCGGTCCTCACGGGTGGGGACTGCGTCTCCGGTCCCCTCACCCGCGGGGGAGGAGTCGGGCGACACCCTGGAGCTTGTCGCCCCGCTCTCCCCGCTGGTGGATGCTGACGCCCACCCCACCCCCCCGGCCTCCCCGACTGCGGTTGTGGCCGTGTCCGTCTCCTCACCTGGCTCTGCGGCTCCTCCTCCGACTGTGGCCTACGCCAGGCGGGCCCGATCCTCCTCGACGCCGGTGACTGCGTCCCGCCGCAGTGCCCGCCTCGATGCGGCCCGCCTGGCCGACGCGTTGGTCCCGTCCATCGCCGAGCGGGCGGAGATCCGGGCGGCTGCCCGGAACCTCGAGTCAGGTGTGGATTCCGCCCTTCCTAGTCCTTCTAGTTGCTCCTTTTCAGCGCTTGAGACCGTGCCTATCTGACACCTGGCCAAGGTGGCCACTGACTCGGCCATTGTTTTCAGGGGGGAAGTGGGTCCCCCCTTAGAACAGATCGCGGCCATTAGGGCTCGCGAGATATTAGATGGCAAGCTGGCCGAGTCTCGTGCTCGCCTCCGTAGGGCCCCCGAGGATCAGGCTACCCCTGCCGCTCAGATCCCTCCGGTGGTAGACGGATCCATCCGTGGGCGCACTCGCTCCCGCACCGCCGCTCTGCGCGCTCAAAGCGCGTCTCGTGTTCTAGGGTCAAGCAGCTCCCCGATGGGGGTTTAGATGCGGGCCCTTTTTTGGAACATCCGCGGCTTCGGCCATGATGGCCGGCGCCGCCAGCTCGTCGAGTATGTGCGCGATGAACACATTGACATCATCGCGATCCAGGAAACCATGCGCGCTGATTTTTCCCTTCCTGAGCTTGACGGTCTCAGCTCCCACCTTTTAGCCTGGCACTGGCTCCCTTCTAGTGGGAACTCAGGTCATTCCGGTGGCATCCTTCTAGGGGTTAAGGATGCCACTTTCGAGGTGGGCGGCATGGACCGGGGTGAATTTTTCGTTAGCATGGAAGTGTTTGAGCGAGCCCTGAACTTCAAGTGGGAGGTTGTGATTGTCTATGGTCCGGTGGACCACCGCCGGTCCCCGGCCTTCCTCGCGGAGTTGCGCCAAAATCTCTCCGCCTCCCTCCTCCCCGTGGTGGTGGGCGGAGACTTCAACCTCATCCGGTCTCCGGACGAGAAGAATAATGATAGGATTAACCTCCCCCGGATGCAGTTGTTCAACGACTGGATCGCGGAGCTTAGCCTCCGGGAGATCGAGAGAATGGGGGCGAGATTTACCTGGACTAATCGCCAGGCTGACCCGACACGATCCGTCCTGGATCGTGTCCTAGTTTCCCCGGAATGGGAATTGAGGTGCCCCCTGACCTCGCTGCGGGCGATCACCCGCATTGGGTTGGACCACGTCCCTCTCCTCCTCTCCTCTGCGGATGAGCGCCCCGCCTGCCCGCCGCGGTTTCGGTTTGAGCCCTATTGGCTCAACCAAGCTGGCTTTCGTGATGCGGTCTCGGCTCGGTGGGAGCTTGCTCGCGCCTCCCCTCATCGCGCCATGTCCGCCGTTGATTCGTGGCACTTCTGCGCCAAGCTTGCTCGCCAATTCATGAAGGGCTCGGGGGTCAACCTTAGCCGGGACCTCCGTGAGCGTAAAAAGTCGCTCCTGCTGGCTATTCAAGCCCTGGATGCTAGGGCTGACTCCTCGGGGCTCTCTCCGGATGAGTGGATGCTGAGATATGATCTTGAGGATCAGCTTTCCACCATTTATACCGACGAGGAGGCCTATTGGCGGGCGCGCGGTACCCAGCGGTGGGTACTCCGCGGGGATGCGAACACCGCTTATTTCCAGGCGATCGCGAATGGCCGCCGTCGTAGAAACTCCATCCACTTCCTTTGGGAGGATGACGCCCCCCTCGTCCGGACTGCGGCCATTCGGGTCCATGTCGACGGCTTTTACAAAGCCCTCTTTACCCCCACCCCTCGGGGTGGGGCTAGTCTCGCCCCTGATATTTGGAGGGGGGCCCAGTTGGTGCCCGGCGTAGCTAACGAGGCCCTAGTTGCCCCCTTCACCAAGGAGGAGGTGCTCGCTGCCATTAAAGGCATGAACCCTGCCTCGGCCCCGGGCCCTGATGGCCTGCCGGTTGCTTTCTTTAAGACTTTCTGGCAGGTGATCAAACCGGAGGTCATGGCTCTGTTCGAGGAGTTCTATTCAGGGGCCATGGACCTGGGACGCCTGAACTATGGGATCATTTCCCTCATTCCCAAGGTTCCCGGCGCCTCGGATATCCGTCAGTTCCGTCCCATCACTGTGATCAATGTGATTTTTCGGATTCTGGCTAAAGGGTACGCCAATAGGGTGACCCTGCTGGCTGACTCGATCACTCACCCGAACCAATCGGCCTTCATTCAAGGCCGGTTTATTCTTGATGGCGTGTTGGTCTTCCATGAAGTCCTCCACGAGGTCCGGGTGAAGCATCTTCGGGCTGTATTCCTGAAGCTCGACTTCCACAAAGCGTATGATACTGTCCATTGGCCCTTCCTTCGGGAAGTTCTGTTACGTAAGGGATTTGATGACCGCTGGGTGACCCGCGTGATGCAATTAGTCTCTTGTGGGCGGACGGCCGTGAACATTAATGGCGAGATTGGGCCCTACTTCCCCACCCTATGTGGGGTCCGTCAGGGAGACCCGTTCTCGCCGTTTCTGTTCAACATGGTGGTCGACGCTCTGGCCGCCATCCTGGATAAGGCTAAGGGGGCTGGCCATATCCACGGCATTGTCCCCCACCTAGCTGGAGGGGGTGAGGTCTCCCTTCTGCAATACGCGGACGACACCATGGTAGAAGGTTCAAATCAGGACGTGGCTAACCTGAAGTTCCTCCTCCTTTGCTTCCAGCAGCTGTCGGGCCTTACGATCAACTTCGACAAGAGCGAGGTGATGGTCCTTGGCTACCCTCAGCCGGAGGCCCAATCGATTGCTGATCGCTTGAACTGTAGGCTGGGGGTCCTTCCCCACGACCTACCTGGGGATCCCCATTAGTGACTCGCGCCTCACCGTGGCGGACCTCCGTCCTACGGTGACCCTTATGCAACACCGTGTCGAACCTTGGAAAGGGCGTTGGCTATCAAAGGCCGCTCGGGTGATCCTCATCAACTCCTCACTCGCCAGCCTCCTTTGGTTCCTCATGAGCTTTTACAGCCTCCATGAAACGCTGCACACGGAAATAGCCAAATACCAGTCCAGGTTCTATTAGGCTGGCGACGATGACAGGCAGAAGTACCACATGGTGAGTTGGCCGGACATCTGTAAACCAAAAGACCAGGGGGGTCTTGGGATTCTGTCCTCCCGCCGCATGAACATCGCCCTCCTGACCCGGTGGCTGTGGCGCATCGCCAATGGGGACGGAGGCCTGTGGCTCACCATCATCCGCAGCAAATATCTTCGTGGTCAGCCCCTAGCTTTCTGTCAACGGTCGGGCGGATCCCAGTTCTGGCAGGCCGTCGTGCAGTTGCTCCCCGTGCTTCGTATCGGCACGTCCATCTCGGTTGGAACTGGGTCCGTGACCCTGTTCTGGTTCGATCGGTGGCTCGGTGACGCCCCTCTGGCCGCCCGCTTTCCTGCTCTCTTCGCCATTGTTGTTGACCCTCGGGTCTCCATTGAGACGGCCCTTATTGACTTAGGGCGCCTCGCAATCCGTCGCCCTTTCGGGCCCCTTGAAGTGGCTGCCTGGGATTCTCTACTCCAGGACATCGCCCTTCTCCCGATGCGCGTTACTGACGCCCCGGACGCCATCTCGTGGCGCCTAGAGGCCTCCGGCCGTTTCTCTACGAGATCCCTCTATGCGGCCATCGCGCCTTCGCTCGCCCCCGAGCCCTTTGGGCTCATTTGGGACATCCGGTTGCCTCTGAAGATTCGGATCTTCCTTTGGCAGTGGATTCGTGGCCGCCTCCCCTCGGGTGTCGAAGTCCTCAAGCGCAACGGACCCGGAGATGGGCTCTGCCCTCTGTGCGGCACCGCGGAGGATGCTAACCACATCTTCTTCACGTGCCATGCGGCACAGTTTCTCTGGTCCTGCTTCCGCGAGACGGTTGGTGGACAATGGTGCAACTCCAACTTCCCCGACCTCCTTGCGGAAATCCACAACTCCCCTCCCCGCCACCGCCACATTCGCTGGCTCTGCGTTGGAGTTCTCGCATGGACGCTTTGGACCGTTCGCAATAAGCTCGTCATCCAGAAAATTCCTCTTCGTCGCGCTACTGACGCCATTTTTAAAATGTGTGGGTACTTGCAGCTTTGGCGGCCACTTAGCCGCCCTCAGGACCGGGACGTCATCAACACCCTCCTCGCCGACCTTCGATCGCTCGCCTTCCGCCTGGCGCCTCCGCTTCCGCCGCCACCGCCAGAGCCCGACTAGATGATGTCGTTCTTTTTGTGTTTTGGGCTTGTTGAGCTGTGCCCTCAGCATGAACCCTTTATTTGTATGTGGTCCTGCTTTGTGCCCCTGTTGGGTGTTGACCTATGTGTGAGTGTGTGAACCTTTGTACTGTTGGCTTGGGCAAGTGCTTTATATATAAAGCGGGGCGAAAGCCTTTTTCGGCAAAACCAAGCACGTATTTGTTGAAAGATCTATTATCTGATAACGCCAAATGTTTGTTTTGCAGGAACATGGAGGGTAGGTGGTGTCAAATGAGGTCAGTATGTCATAATACCAAAATTCATACACGGTTACGTACACATTTTACCTTGCTTTCTTTGCGCTATGGATGGCAATAGTAAAATCTCTGGTGCACTTTCTTGGGCAAACTATATTGCCCTCCGTTCAAAAAAGTTCTAGATTTGTCCACTTTGTAGAAAAAAATATCAATATCTAGAACAACAAATTAGTTTCATTAAATTTTTAGAAAATAAACATTTGTGCCATGTATATTTAATATTGTATATCTTACCATAATTTTCTATAAACCTGGTCAAACTTAAAAAAGTTTGACTTACGATGAATGTAGAACTTCAAATATTTTGGAACAAAGTGAGTAGTATGAGTTGCAACAAATAGGGACATGTGTATGTGTCATACTGGCGGATGTGATGTATTGAACTTGACATGTCTAGTGTGAACCATTGTCGGGACACAGTCATGCAAACCAATTTGGTTTGAGCCTTATTCGATCAATTAATATACATGTCATTTCACGATTTGCAGTTTGTCGACTTGTGCAAAGTTACCATCTCTTATGCTCTTCATGTGACAAGAAATGATTTTCTTGCCCACAGCTCATTTGATCTTGCATTTAAATCCGTTGTTCGTGCCAAATTTGTGCTCATATATAGTAAGTGTGGTTTTGCAGCACGCCGTTGCATTTGTGAAGGAAGAGATGGCCCCTGAAGCTGCAGCCCGGGAGTTGACAGAGGTCGCTTTTGCACATGGGAGCACCGACAATATAACATGCATAGTTGTAGAATTCGCCGTGCCAACTAGTGATCAAGGTTGATTTTCTTGTTTTTTTTTTTTGAAACACTTCCCTTCAACCGACGGATTTCATCGCGTCCGCCGCCGGCGTCTATTGACACATGTCTCCATAGACCCCATATACCACTTGACCTCTTTCTGGAATTATCTCGCCCATCCCCACCCCTTCATGTGGTCTTTCTCTCTGTTGGTACGGGTGATATTGGCCGCATATGCCATACAGCTGCTTTTCCCATGAGCGCAATGCGAGTCCTTCAATATAAAAGTAGACTTAGTTGTACGTGTTTATTTTATATCTTGTGATGTTTCAGCCGTAATTGCCTTTGTTATGTACTTTGTTTAATGATTAAAAATGGTTGTCTGAATCATAATAATGCAGAAGCCGGGGTTTAACCTTCTTTTTTAAACAATACGAAAAAAATGATAACGATGATCATGCCAAAAGGTAAAGAAGAGCCAACTATATATATGGGCGAAGGCAGGAGACACACATTTGAGAAATATCATAATGGGTGAGTAAATTATTTTGTACTATCTCTTTTGTATCTTTGATTGCGGAGATTTTTTAAAATATTTATCTTCTTATTGAATGAAATAAGGAGAGCCTGTGCCTCGTTTCAAAATAATAATTAAAAAAATCAGTCACCATGTTCGATAGCGTTTCTGCTCTCTGTCACGTTCGCATTGCTTTAGTTCAATGGATGACGGAAACACAACTGCCACAGCTGCCACAGCTTGACGATGCTTTTTGGCTGACCCTACGTCCTTGTTCTATTCGTTTCTTCAGAACCCTGTTTACATTTTCTTCACGGCTGTCCGAAGAAAAAAGAAAGGTAAAGCAAGTGCAGAGCCATATCCATCCATAGAAGAAGTGCAGGTTTAAATCCACTTCCATGAAAGTAAGGCAACATTTGCAAGCTTCAACTTTGTTTCTCTCATTTCAAACTACCCTTTTCTTGATTTATTTATTTTTTTTGAAAAAGAAGGGTAACCTTCTGGACTTTGCATCCTCAGATGCACACAATAATAAATTGTTTAAACTGATGCAAGGCAAGGAGACCACAAATATCAACACGCATAGCCTCCCCCGCGGGCGGCTCGGGAGGGCTCAGCCGCCGCCGCCGCCTAGTAACCCTCCTGTGCCCTTCTCTCCCTATGCCGCTGCCAATGCTCGGCGCCGGGCAAAGCCCGTGCGAGCGACGGCGGCAGCGGAGGGTCTCTCCTCCCTCTCCCGGATCCATGGCGGCGCGGGAATCCTGATCCGCGGGGTGCGGCCCTCCCGACTTGTGGTGGATCCCGGAGGCGGCGGGCTCGCGGCGGTGCACGGGCGCCCAGATCCATGGGTGTGGAATTCCTGGCAGCGTGCAGGCTCCCGGCGGCGGTGGGATCGGTCGACGGTGGGCTTGGGCGATGGCGTCGGCCGCGCGGTGCCGGATCTCGTCAATCATGGCGGATCTCGCCACTCCGGCCATCGTGGAGGAACCTGGACCTGGGGCGGCGGCCCAGTTAGGCATGGCGACGGTGCCCTCGGCTGGCGACGTT
>NC_041391.1:665524514-665533592 GCF_002162155.2 Triticum dicoccoides | reverse complement strand
GCGTCTTGACTGCATGGGCGGTGAGTTGCCGGCGGATATCCTCCGCGCTGCACGCTCTTTCCCGCTGCACTTGGAGGCTTACGATCGCGGTCGTGGGCCTCGGTGCATTCGCGGGGGCTGGTCGAGGGGACATCGGACCGAAGGAAACTCTGGATGACTCGTTCACCCCGACGGTGGCGACGACTAGGGTCGCCGTTCTCTTCCTTGCAGGCGCCGTCGAGGTCCCTGCCCTCCACCCTGACCCCATGCCCGGGTGAAAACCCAAAATCTCCTTAGATTGGGCGGTGGCGGCACTGCCTGTGTCGTACCCTTCTTGGAGGCGCCGCCTGGGGCGTTTGGGTGCTCGGTTAGAGGAACTGCATGTGGAGGGGATAGGACCAGTGGCAGCAGGTGGTGTTCGCGAAGGAGGAGCGGCATGGCATCTGGCACGTCGACAACGGCAGGTCTCAGCGGCATGGAGCAACGGGGTCTCGCCGGTGGGCGTGTGATGATGGACGAGCGCAGGATGGTGGCGTTGTCTGGCATCGACGGCAGCTAGACCGGGCAAGGTAGATGCAGCAGTACAGCACTGATGACGGATTGGTGGCAGGTGGCTGCGGTGGCCTCATACCCGGCAGGCGTCTTGGTTGAGGAGTGCGCCGGACTGGTGGGTGCCCCATACCCGGCAGGCGTCCTGGTTGGAACCTCAGGTCTTAGATGTTAGGTTTGGCTGCGAGGTCTATTTGGTATTAGGCCCAGACTATCAGCATCCCTTCATCAATTGGATAGGAGTAGCGACATATGTTGCCTAGACGGTGGCTTTAGTCTTACTGTTGTATGACTTTCTAAGATCTTGTGTGAATAATTAATAAAGTGGCTACATGCATCATCCAGATGCAGAGGCCGGGGGTCCTCCTCCTTTTCAAAAAAAAATACAAGCCACAAAATATATCTTATAACTAAGTCGACTTCGTCCGTAGCAAGACCTTCAAGATGGGATAACACCCTTGCCTCATCATCGCCGTGTCTGGCGGGAGACATCCAGGACGAGAATTTTCATTGTGGATGCGGAAACCAAGCAAGGAAAGCTAGAACATCGGCATGGGGACGCCGCCTTCAGTAAGGTAACGACGCAAGTTCATCAATGCTCTGAATGACTAATGAAAGACAGAACAAGAGTTTTTACCCTGGACGTGAAGTGTGCTCCAAGCACTATTTGCGAACGGACCGTCTGATAGCCGCACCAGCCAATACTCCGAGAATGACCACTGTGGTCCCCCCTGGAGGAGGCCGCATGCCTCTCCCGGTACTCTTCGCAACCATGCAGTAACAAATCATATGCCTGAAGGAGCCACCCAACCCAACCAACCACATCGGGGGGGGGTGTCCTCCCGCCGCTTGTAGTGAGGGAGGTAGTAGTGACACTAGCGGATGGGTGGAACACCTTTCCTCCTAAGAATGCCGCCACAACCATCGAGGAGCCTACCAACTTGTGCCACCGACCTGGACGATGCCACCATAGCTCGAGCCATCATGCCCGGACCATCTAGCCGCCTCTGCGCTGAACCAATCGGCCTAACATGACACACACACCTAGCACATGACGTGTCATAGCCGATGGACAATCGCCGAGCTCCCAATGTTGCACGGGAGCCCATGCACATTTGGACCGACGTAGTCGCAGGGCAATGCCCACGACTACCTCCACCGCTATATACAATCAGGGTCGATGCCCCAGCCAAATGAATCCTCAATTGTTAGCTAGATCCGAGTGAGGTTGCATTGTCGCACCATGGGGCCGACACCACCACAACAGCCTTGCGACCGCATCACCTTTGCCTCGAGGATGATGCACGCCCCGGTCTGCCCCTTGCGTAGCCCGCAATGTCAACGTGTCTGCGCCGTCGTACACCACCACCCCCATCCGGTGCCATTGCCCCGGATTACGGGCTCCTACGTGTGCATGCTAGCGATCGCCGCCAGGGCACATTCCATTGCCTTCGGCATGAGTGCAACACATCTACAACATATTGGTATCACTTCCTACAACCGCATTGAACGCTGCCACCTGCCATTGCCCCTGTGTCGAGCCTGCATAGTAGCTCGTTGGAGAACGCCGCCGCAACCCTATATGGATCATGGCACCCGACCTACGCCACAAAGCTAGACAACAGCCCCGTCGTTCTCGCCCCGAGGAGCGGCACGGCCACAAAGGTCCGGGGCAGGGGTTTTGTGTGTGTGTGTGTGTTGTTTTCCCTCGAGAGATTGGTTTAAGCCTTTCTCTTGGAAAAGAAATGTGTTTACTAGTTCTGCATTCTCATGATATGATAGTAAAATAAAAACAAGCATACCGTGACAAAAACTAAAACAAGTCCATAAGCTATGTAATTATTTTTCAACTCACGAGTTGCCAATCCAATCAATGGCAGCCCGACACATCAGTCATAGTGACCATAGCAGCGACGTCGGCTGAGAAATAATTTACACGCTGACCGCTTTGCTACTGGACCGCCTGAAACTGCCACGGCGATTGGCATCACATCGCTGATCGTTGGCTCTTTCATGTGAGCAGAATATCTAGTGTAGTTATGATATAATCTAGAGTAATATCTAGAAGAGTAGTACTACACTAGTTATGATAACGGGCGGTTAAGGAGTTGCGGACGGCTAAAAAGGTAAACTCGTCATTGTACACTCGTCACTCCCTACGCGCGCGCGGCATTGTAAACTCGCGTCGGATCGCACGCAACGGCGCAGATCAGGCCCGCCGTCTCTTTCCTTCTTCCACCTGCTCCACACCCCGAGCAGTAGTATTTTTTTGTCTAGCGTGCGTGCGTGATCCACTATAAATCCGGTCCACTCTAGACCGGTTTCTGGCAAAGGTGCAAGGAAACACTGCACTGGCAGTTCCCGGCCAGCTCCAGTGGTGCTCCGCGCGCGGCCTGATGCTGCCCTCCAGGCCGAGGTAGGCAGCCGGAATACTACAATTTTTGGTGCCGGAGAAAGCTTTCGACCGGGCCGCCCGAGCATGCATTCCGATCGAGCTGACGATTATTTATGTAAGTATTCGCCGTGCAGATCGCGATCGTGGGGTGGTGCTCCGACGACTCCTCCGGCTTCCACGCCCCGGCACGAGCGCAGCACGTCTACCACCACCTTCTCCATGCTATCTTCCGAGGTAAGCACATAGTAGTTGCACTGCGTCCCTTTGGCCGACGTACGGTAGTCGGTAGGTACTCGTCGTACTTGCAACTTATGTATGTATGGGCTCGGTTCACTGCATGCAGCGTGCCAGCAGCAGCGGTGGCGACACGACGGAGCAGATAGTAGTGGCGCAGCTGGAGAAGCCAGACAGGGCGCCAATGGCCAAGGACGGCGACACGCCGTCATCGTCGTCGGCGGCGGCGGCGCGGATGCGGCTTCTGGAGCGAGAGGTGGCGACGGCGAAGCAGACCGAGAACAAGATGCTGGAGTCACTGATCAGCCAGACCAAGGAGCTGGAGCAGGCCAAGATGGCGCTCGAGGAGGCCAAGCTCGAGGCCGCCACGCTGTGGCGGGCGGGGCCCGCGCAGCAGGGCCAGTGGAGCGTCAGGGACCTCATGTTCGGCGGCGTCGACGAGGAGATCAACGGGCTGAGGGCCAGGCTCCGGTCGGCGCTGGCCGGCGAGGAGAGGAGCCGGAAGGCGGCGGACGACCTCGCCGCCGCGCTCTCCGCCGTCACCATGGAGGCCAAGCAGGTGAAGGCGTGGCTGTCCGACGCGCAGGCCGACCTCGAGCGCGCCAACGCCGAGGCCGGCCGGCTCGAGGGCCTGCTGCGCGCCACCGAGGCGGACCTGTGGTCCGCCACCGAGCAGCTCGACGGCGTCATGTCCGACTGGAAGGAGGCCGCGGCAGCGTGGCGCGCCAGGGAGAAGGCGCTGCTCGGGCGCGCCCGCGCGGCCGAGGAGGACGCCGCCGCCGCCCGGCGCGAGAACGCCGAGCTCGCCGAGATGCACCGGGCGGTAGACCACGACAACGACGGCCTGCGGCGCGCGCTCGAGCGGGCGGCGGAGGAGGCCAACGCGGCCAGCGAGTCGCTCGAGTTCGCCAGCGGCGAGAACTCCAAGCTGCGCGACGCCGTCGCCGAGAAAGAGGACGCCATGGAGTCCCTGAGGCTGGAGAACGAGTCGCTCAAGTCCAGCGAGGCTGCCGCGCAGGGGCGTGCCGCGGATCTGCACAATCAGCTCACGGCGGCAACCAAGACGGCCGATGGTGGCGCCGGCGGTGGAGAGAAGGCATGCGCAACGGGGTTGCTGCTGGAGGAGTGGAAAACCGATGCGCAGGGGAAGCTTAGCGCGGCGGCGTTCCTGGACTCCGGCAGGGTGATGGCCGCCGCGAGCCGGAAGGACCGCCGGATGTTCGCGTCCATCAGCAACCTGGCCGAGCTAAGGTCCGCGGCGGCAGCGGCGGCCATGGATGATTACTATGAGTTCGATCACTTCGATGACGGAAGACAGTACGGTGGCCTGGAGCATGCCATGAAGCAGAGGAAGAGGCGGTCCGTTCTACGCAAATTCGGAGACTTTTTTAGGAGGAGAAGCCTCCACAAGTCAGACTTTGGCCCGGTTCTACCTAGGTAGATACAGTATCTGCTTGTGTGTTTGCTTGATACCCCCTACCATGAAATACACGCATAATAAATACTACTCCCTCCGTCTCACAAACACTTGCTTGTTCACTCAGTTTCACTCAGTATGTACTAGTTCATTATATATATTAAGATATTAAAAACATCTTATATTTGTTAACGGAGGGAGTAGCAAGAAAAAATCACGCCTCCTTAGCCCAATGACTGGTCAAGACTCCCCCTCCCCTCCTCCCACCCCGCGCTTGGCGGCATCACCAAACTTCAACTTCTTGAAATCCTTCACATTGCCACATCAGAAACAACATGATAAGTGTTGTTGCAAAAAAACATAAAAGTCGTATGTTACTACCCTAAACGGACGAGGCGGCAAAGCCGGCTTAAGCACTAAAGAACCTAGAGAAAAATAATGTAAAAAATGAAAAATAGTAGTGTCAAAAACGTTCTTATATTTTGGGACGGAGGAAGTAATAAACAATTGTAAGGATCATTTATCACATTGTTTTTTTGTGCCTAAATTCCCAACATGTCTATCCCAAAAATGTGATTGTCCAATTAAAAGTTGTCCGAGGAGGAAATATGTGGGTTCCAAGACAGTATCCCATGTATATTGAAAGCATGAGCATTCTCAATTTTGGGCGGGTCTAATGACTACGAAGAAAATTTTCTTCTGCTATGGATCCTTCTCAACTAAGGACGGCTCAGAAATTAAATTCTGGGAAGATAAGTGGCTAGGAAATGCCACACTCTGGGAACAATATCCGGCTCTATACAACATTGTGCGTCACAAGGGTGATATTATCGCCACGGTAATGTAATCATTTCCGCCAAATGTGACGTTCGAAAGAGATTTAATTGGACCGAGAATCCAATCATGAAACATCCTGCTCCAGCGGTTGTCCACGGTGCAATTGTCACATGGATCTGATGTACGATGGAACGTACACGGGAATGGACAATTCTTGGTAGAGTCTATGTAGAGAGTGTTATTCCAGTCTAATATGCCAGTAGATAATAGCAAGAAAATCTGAAGGATGAAGATACCTCTTAAGAATAAAACAATTGCATGCAAAACAATGTGTTGGCCTAAAAGTCTTGGGGGGCTTGGCCCTATCAACATCAAGACTATGAACAAATGTCTTATCATGAAATGGTGGCGGCGAATTCATCACGAATCTCCGGATTGTATCTGGCTCAAAATCCTTCGTAAAAAATATTTCCCCAACTGTTCCCCTCTCATGTCCTTTTTACATCCCCCTCTCATGTCTAGTTACTGTAGCGGTTCCCAGTTCAACCCAGCCGGCTGGCTGAAAAAAAGGAGGTACAATCACCTTCTGCATCTACCTCGTCGTATCCCATGCTTTGCATGTTGCCCGCACCGACTAATGAACCAGCGTCGTTGGTTGAGTTCCCTATATGGACTACGGGACCATAGCGGTTTAATCAACACGCAAGTGATGTTAAGGGAACAACGATTGTATTAAGGGAGCGAACCGAGCAAAGCAGGGAGGTAAGACGATCGTTAGCCAAGTGGTACTAGGAGGCAGAGCAGACACACGACATGATCGGAGTCGACGAGGAAAGAGCAGAGGAAGGTAGCGCGAGGAGCGGCGATGGCGGCACGCTATAAGTTGGCGGTCGAGGCGATGGCATGTAGGGCGACGAAGCTAGCCCTCGCAGTCCTTCTGGTGTCCGCGACTAGGATAGGAGGAAACTATCACTTAAACGCGTATGTGTAAGATCACCTGCCTCTTTTACACTTGTCGTCGAGTCTTGTACTCTAAGCGTTCATCACCTATGAGAGTGCATGTGCATGTATGTGAGCATCTGCGTTGTACTCTATTCCAATGTAAAAAAACGTCATCATCTGTTTAAACAACAAGATCGTAGTACGTAGTATTGATTGATGGTAGTACCGCCGTAAGCTGCTTGTTCTTCGTAGACGCGGTACTGCAAGATTAGAGATCGATCGTCACGTTCATCGTCGACGTCATAGTTCCATCGGTTCGGTCGTTCCACCACAAGCGATGTACGCGGACTAGGTGACAGTACACTTTGGACTGTACGTGGGAAGGCCAAGGCGCTGATCAGGTCCGGCAGTAAGCTCTGTTCAAACGGAAGAACCTCCCCTCCCCTCCCCTCGCGTCGTCCCCCCGGGGCGACCCGAGGGCCCCTAGGGTTTCCCTAGGCGCCGCTCCCTCCACCCCTCCTCCCCTGCCGTCACCCGAGGGAGTCGTCGGGCTTCGCCTGGGCGACTGCTGATGACGGTGGCGGCGGGGCACCGTCGCTTCGCTCGCTTGCGTTGGGCCCCGGAAGCCGGGCGGCGGCCCGCTTGGTGAGGCGGCGTCGCCCTTCGGCTGGCGCCGCGCGCGGGAGGTGCGGGCCGGATCCCTCGGCTGCTCGGGCAGCGAGGCCCTGGCGGGCAGTGGTCGCGGCGCGGCGAGGTTCTCCCTCCTCTGCTCCAGATCTGAAGGACAGGTTCTCCCTCTCTCTGCTCTCCCTTGCTGGATTCGCCTGATTCTGGGCCTCTGATCCCCGGATCCGGTGCCGGCGGGGTGCTCCCTGAGCTGGTGGTGCTGGACGAGCCCGGGGGAAACCCCTATTGGTATTCCCAACACGGCGGCGGCGGCGCCCTTTTGCGTCGGTCTGCTCGTTGGAGTCGCAGCCGTGGGCTCCCATCCACACCCCGGCCATGCCTCCCGGGCGAAAGCTCAAATCCCGGTGGGATGGGCGGCGGCGGCGCCTGGTGCGTCGTGTCCTCCTTGGAGGCGCCGTCTGGGGAAGGTTGGTGCTTTGGGGGCGTGTAGCAGCTGCAGGTGGGAGCCTGGCGTCTGTAGAGTCGATGGCGTATATTCGGTGCAGGTTTCAGATCCGGCCACAAGTTGCTCAGCGGCGGGGTTTTGAAATGCCCCGGCGGGTCGGCGCCCTCGAGACAGGGCAGAAGGGGATCGGGATCCCCTTCCTGGCAGCAGCAGCGCCGTTGGTGCCGATTCGGCTGGTTCTTGAGTTTCCTCGGACCTAATCTTCGCCATGGGGCTTGGCAGCTTCTTCCTTTCGGCGACTCTCCCGGCGGCTTACTCTCTTCCATTGGTTCCCTACGGCGTCTGCCTCGCAGCCTCCGTGTGTGTGCTCCTCCGTGATGATGGTTGTGATCCATGGCTGGCCCGGACTTGAGGCCAACCTTGCTTTAGCTCTCGGGTGAGCGTCTCTACACTTTGACGGTTCGGCGCCTTCGAGCCTAGGCGAGGGGAAGGGTTCCTCTTCGGTGTTAGAGAAAGCATGTGTTATGCCATCTCCAGTTCCTGGTTTCAGTCATATGCCCGACCTATTCTAGCGGCTGCAAATCCTCGTGGCTTCTTCCGTAGTCGTTTCAGGGCCTTTGTGTAGTGGGCTTATCCTCAATTAGCTGCACTTCATTGTAATTTTCCTTTCGCTAGTTGTAGGTGTAGCGTTGTAAGCTGTTCTGCTTTCTCCCTTGTATCCTTTAGCCGTTGCTTTGTTCGTGGTCTGCTCTTGTACTCCTGGCCGGTTGATGGCTTTGTTAATTCAAAGTCGGGCTCCTATGGAGCCTCCGTTCCAAAAATAGGCCAAGGCGCTGGTGTTGGTGTTCGGGACGGCGCGATCGCATCCACCCTGGCCAGTCCTCCTCCCAACACCAACAGCAACACCAAAACCTGCTGGTTAATTATGAAAATGATACACTTAGGACATGTATAATGGTTCTATCTTAGCAATGCCATGTAGGATAAATGATGAGGTGAAGGAGAGAGAAATCATAAGAAAAGGCTTGTCTTCTCTTATTTAAGAGAAGACAAAAGATAATCTCTTAGCACAACATGTCTCACCATGTTTTTAGGAATAGCTAGTTATTAAAGATAAGGCTAAGAGATGACTCATTGTAGACATTTCTTCTTCTCATCTCTAAATTACATGCAAGACTTAAGATAAGACTATCTTATCAACTATTGTACATGCCCTCAGACGTTTATTATGGAGAATTCTACAGGCGGACGTGTTCTTTCCTAATTCATCCCTTCCCCCTGAATTTGTGGTGTGGGGCCCTCCTTCCCCCAACTAATTGATAGCAGCTCAGTCCATGAGCCTCAGTCTGTAGTAAATTGCCCATAACTGTAGCATTGTTAGGTTAATTATATGTCATCATTCATTTCCTCCTCCTCTTCCTCCTCCTCCTTCGTTCAGTAGGATCGAAGGGTTTTATTTTCCAATAATCAGCAGAAAAGATGGATTTCTTCCCCTTTTTTTCTAGATAGATAGAACTTTCGGAGGACAAGATTGCAATTATCTTTTTCTTTTTCTTTTTATTAGTTCAGTAGGAACCTCGTTTGGAAACATGGACTTGGTGATCGGGTAGTGCACGGAGATGACGGGTGAAAACGTCCTCTGCTCCCTCATCTTCCAAGCCTCTTCCTCGCATCCATCAAAAATAGTTATGCAATACACGTGTAAATAATTAT
>NC_041391.1:665518475-665524303 GCF_002162155.2 Triticum dicoccoides | reverse complement strand
ACAATGAGAACATTTTTTTTCTTCTGATTTAGACATGGTATTTTACTCTTGAGTTAAACAATTCAAATTGGTAAAATATTTGCATCACATGTTATGCACAGTATAGTATCATAGTTCTTGACGTCGTCAATTCAACCACTATTGCGCTGGCCCATTTTGCTTTCCCTTTTGTGTTTTTTTCATTTGTTTATTTTTTTCAAAATATATTATACATACTTCAGAAATTACCTTTTTTTAAAATGTTCACCGTGCAGGTACCTCAAGATCATACCGCCAGCACAAATCATCATCGACATCCTCTGTCTCGTTTATGATGCAGCCCTTGTTTTCTACCACGTCGGACCCCAGGCTCGCTGCACTGGACGCAATAACGCCGTTGACTGGGTACGTATTACATTTTATGTTGCTGAAATGCTACATACGGTCCAAGACCTTCTAGAGCACGACGTCGGGTACTACAGCCTACTGCCCCGAGGCGCTTGCGGGTGGTTCAACGTCGCCGGCGTCCTGACGTTCTTCGCTTGGCTTGCCAGCGTACCAGCTACACTGTTCACCACTGTCCTGCCACACTGGACGCCATAGGGTAGTGCAGGGAGATGGCAGGCGCACGCCTCCTCTGCTTCCTCCTCTTCCAACCCTTCTGCCTTGCATCCACCAAAAATAATTATGCAATACTCGTGTAAATAATTATTGAAGAAAATGGAGGGGACAATTGCCCCCCCCCCCCCCTCCCCCCGCTCCACCCTCTAAAAAACAATGAGAACATTTTTTCTGATTTTACTCTTGACTTAAACAATTCATACTGGTAAAATATTTGCATCAAATGTTATGCACAGTATAGTATCATAGTTCTTGACGTCATCGATTCAAATACAAAGTAGTTCACTGGTGACATGCACATAAACACCTAGCAATTCAGCTACTAAGAAGCAGTTCAGCAAGTTTAGACATAAAGAAGCAATTCAACAGTTCGTTAACTGGATAGTCCTCGGAATCGTCTAGAAAACCTATTATCTTTGCAGGGCATAATTACCAACTAGCATTGCGGACGCTCAGCATGTGCTCCTATGACAACCCGTTGCTAATTCAGCGACATACAAAGGAAGATGAACGAAAATGAACAAATAGACTTATTGAAACTTATTTAGGGCAGTGCATGGTGGAGCTAGATGGTCTACGAATACAAATGGGGAGGGGTGCTTTTGGCTGGTTTGGTAGCCTAGAACATTTTCGCGTCTGAATTGATGAGCCTAGCTGAATTGGGCCTGGCTAAGTGAATACCAGGTAAAAACCATGTTCTGTAGATAGTTTGGTAGCTTGCATCCTCCTCAGCTAGGCTGAGAAGAAGCACACACGCGATTGTTTTGTTATAAGCATTTTCTTCTCAGATGCAACATGCTGATGTTTGCTACATGTGCACAGATTAATTTCACATCATATCCACGTTGTTAACTTAGCTCACACGGAAATGGGGTGTTGGAGGAAGAAGAGAAGGGCCGGCTAGAGGTAGAAGAAGGTGTGGCAGCCCTCAGATGCTCATCCAACGATCATGAAATCAACTACGCGCAAATGTTTTCAGATGACTGACGTCCAGGTGTGACACGTTTGTACAATCAGTAGGGAGCCGTAGATCTACTCGTCTACGACCGTCGAAACAGAAAACATGCAAAAAAAAGTCATGTGAAATGGCAAGATGAAGCTAGTGGTCAAAGGAAATTTCATATGGTCAATCGGATGCAATGATTTTACCAAAATTCGTCTAAAAACCTCTGAATTAGCCTGAAATTCTATATATACAATCCATGAAGAATGGAACCACAACGTTGATGTGCATCTTTTTCGTGTAGAGCTTATTTCAAATCGAAGAACACTACTGTTGGGTTTCCGGACGATTTCGTATGGGACCTGGCCGTCAGTCCGACATGGCGGACGCGCCCGGTCGTGCCCGTGCATCCTCATATCTGCCCCAGATTTAGGCTGGATATGAGAGGTGCCAGTCAATCCGGACGACTGAGGCCGGTTTGAGGCGCCAGCGTGAGTCGTTTTTTTTACCAATCAGTGACCGGGCCCGCCCGGGCGTTTGTGCGGGCTTTGGGGCACCCGGTTGTAGATGTTGTGACCTCCTCAAAACCAATTTTTTTTACTTCTCTAACCGATTTTGAGGGATCAGCTAGAGGTGCGCACTAGCTAGCTAGTCAAAATGCCCCCTTAAAAAACTAGAGAAAATGCCCATCTATATTTTTTGAATAATTCAAAGAAACTCATGACATACACACAATGCACATAATACTCACTAATCATGCTACAAAATATTCAACCAAAATTTGATTCGTAACATCACAAAAAGACAAATTCGTTTGCATATATAGCATCTTTTTCAAATCTGCGCTGGATAGTACCATGTCTGTATTATTCACTATAAAATTGCTCCTTTTCTGTTTCTTGAGATATAGACCAAATCTGGTTTTAAAATTTTGAGGCGTGGTAGTAATGTAATCGTGCGAATTCTGTTTTCAAAATTTGGAGGCATGGTAGTAACTGATATGGCCTCAGAGAAGATGTCCATAGTGGCTGTGGGAGCGGAAGCGGAGATCAGAGAGGAAAGGGGTTGGGTTAATTAGATATCCGATGCCATGTAGAAAGTGAGAACAAGAGGATCGAACTGTTGTGTGTATTGATCAACCACTAGTAGAAAAACACCTAATAGTTCCGGTTCGTGAGGGCCTTTAGTCCCGGTTCTAGTTTGAACCGGAACTAATGGGTGAAGGTATTAGTAACGGCCCATTAGTTCCGGTTCAAACTAGAACCGGGACTAATGTGTCTCCACGTGGCTCTGTGCACCGAGCCCAGTCAGGGGGCCTTTGGTACTGGTTGGTGGCTCCAACCAGGACCAAAAGTCCATGTTTTTTTTGGAAATTGACTGCTTTAGGGGTTTTGGAGGTTATTTTTAGGTTGTTATATTAGCTAGCTAATAGAGAGAAGTGTCCTCTCTTATATCTTCGTCCTTGGTTTACCAACGCTGCTGCTATATATGTTCATTTTACCCGCTGATATAATAACTCATGCATGCTCGCATACATCAGCATATATAATAACAAGTACTCGTCCTACTAATCATGCATCATCATACAACTTCTACTCGTTATTAATAATAAGTCATACAATCATCATCCTCATAGTCATCGAACCCAACCCTACATAATTGTTCTTAACACATGATCATCAGTATCAGGTAGGACCTAAACACCCTTAAGGTAAAATAGCATAAAACAATATAGACCCTGACTCTCCATTATGAAGAATGGCGATCATCCTGTCTCTAATTTTTGCCCTTCGCTGAATGTTGCTTCCAAGAAGCTCCTTACGACTGTCCATACATTTTTTCCATTCTTTGATTCTGAGGTCTCCACTTATTTTAGAAACCCGGTATGGACAGTTGAGATTCGTAGGACGACCTGGTTGTATGTTCAAAACATGAAGGCTGCCGTGTGTATACATCAGATGAGGCACACAATCATTCGGGATTATCTGTTGAAAAACATAGTAATAACTTCGTAGTTAGCAATGATATGATGTACTAGTTTTAGAAGTGTGCAAAAAGATGCACGAATGTTGTAATAGTACAAAAATCTTATCAGGGTATCTCCATGGTAGTTACCGTAGTTCAACACGTGCACTAATGGCACGTATTGGCCATAATGTTGAGGAGTTCGATTGTAGGCATTGTAATTCTCAAGATCAGTACAAAATGCGACCAGATGATTTTTCTCCTGATAAGTTAGTTCAGAGCCTTCGGTGTAGTAGGTTCTGTCTACTATCTTTCGCACATTCTTTGAAGAATGAAAATAAGTTGTCAATGGAGAATAAGTTGTCAACTATTTTGAAATAAACAATATAAATTACTTAATAACTATGTTAAGCTCACATGGGGAAAGAATTGGAGGTGTATCCACAAGGACGAAAATCGTAGGTCTCTCTTACTCGATTGTAGGATCACCAAGATCCATGGTAACAAGCATACCCTCATCAAAACCATACATCTTGCAAAGTGCTTCCCAATTTTTGCAACCAAAATGGGTTACACTCTGAGCATTGTACAGCTTTACTGGAAAATCCACACCATGATGGGTACTTAGGATAATTTTTTTGGTTTCGAAACTTTCATGGTCTTCAAAACCCATCCTCTCCAAGACATAGCGTCTTGCAAAGCATGGAATAAGCTAGTCGAATTGGAAAAGATGAAAAGTATTGTCATGATTAAAATAGTTGAAGTCATGAGTAATTACGAAAAAAACTTTTATCGTCGGTTGCATACCGTATGAACATCGAAGGTCTCCTCGAGTTTAATGCTGAAGCGACGATCTTCGTCCAGCACAATGAACCTGTCGCAGATACCTCGGTCGTCGTGGCACCAGTCGCACTCCCCCGGGCGGTTTTCGTCGTTCGATGAGTATGACATTTTCGGCCTACGTTCATAATTCAAATATTAAACTAGATCATTATTATTAATCATGGGTTGACTATCGATGATCGATGTACGTAGCTCCTCCTTTCATTCCCGAATGCATTATTATATCAAATTGTCTAGCACATGGGAATGAAGGAGAATTTATCCAATATGAGCATTCAATAAGCAAAACCAAATCATAAAATAAGCAAAACCAAATCATAAAATAAAATATAGTATTCAAATTAGCATGCATTCAATAATTATAAGCAAAAGTACATCATCTCTTGGTGTCCGTACATCGTCGAATATTATCACTAATACAACTAGAACCGTAGCACTCGACGGGTATCGACGCGAGCGGTGGACACCCAAAGATAAGGAACCATCACAGGATCATAGCTCCAGTGAGATCCCTGAAGAACCTGCCAGGTATTGTCGAATCTGCCCTCCAATGCAACCATGTAGCGACAGACGTGCTCGTCCTCCTCGCTGACACGGTGACGTACCACCTCCGCGGTGTCCGAATGCCTCACCACCGTCACTGGCCCACGCGACCGCCACCAAACAAGGATCGGGTCAACAACGGGCTGCCTCCTCACCAATCTACGTCCCCCGGAAGGTAGCACCTCCCAATACCAGCCCGGCGGAGCCCAGTCCCGAACATGGCCCTGATCAAGCAGGCCTCCACCGCCTAGTCGACGACGACGAGGATGCGGGATAGGCATCGCCGACGTCGATGCGGCAACTACTTCTATATATAGTTAAATAAAAGTAGTTTTATTAATTAAATCAACTATCTAGTTCAACTACTAAGCACTTACTAAAAACAAACTACTTCTATATATAGTAAAATAAATTAGTTTATTAAATCAACTAGCTAGTTTAACTATATATAAACTACTTCTTATTACTACACATCTAATCTAACAAAAAAAATCATTAATTGCTACACATCTAATCTAACAACTATATATAAACTACTTCTTATTACTACACATCTAAACTATATACAAAAAAATCATTAAAATTCTATGAACAAAATTAATTACTACACATCTAATCTAATCTAACAAAAAAAATCTAATCTAACAAAAAAATCTATGAACTACATATCTAAATTACTACACACATCTAATCTAACAAAAAATGTAATTAATCTAACAAAAAAATCTAACATAATATAAACAAATTAATTGCTACACATCTAATCTAACAAAAAAAAATCTAATCTAACAACAAAATCTATGAACTACATATATCTAAATTACTACACATCTAACCTAACAAAAAAATCTAATTAAATCTAACAAAAAAAATCGAAGGCGACGGCGAGGTGCTCACGTACGGCGACGGCAACGGCGACGGCGAAGGCGACGAC
>NC_041391.1:665491149-665517864 GCF_002162155.2 Triticum dicoccoides | reverse complement strand
AGTGGAGCAGGAGAGATCGAAAACTGCCAAGTCCTGTATATATAGGAAGAGCATCGGTCCCGGTTCATGGCACCAACCGGGACCAATGGCCCCTTTAGTCCCGGTTGGAGCCACCAACCGGGACCAAAGACCTCTTTTCAGCAGCCCAAAGGGCGGGAAACGAAGACATGTGGTCCCGGTTGGTGGCTCCAACCGGGACTAAAGGAGGGGCATTGGTACCGGTTGGTGCCACGAACCGGTACCAATGCTACCCTTTAGTTCCGGTTGGTGCCACCAACCGGGACTAAAGGCCATGTGCTGCCCGCGTCGCGGCAAGAAAGTTTAGTCCCACCTCGCTAGCTGAGGGAGCTCGAGAGTGGTTTATAAGCACCAGTGCCGCTGCCCTCTTGAGCTCCTCTCAAATGCAGGCTTACGGGCCTAAACGCACTATATGTGCCTGTGGGCCTATTAGGCCTATTGCGGGCCTGAATCCTGGCCCATTGTTGGATTTCTAGTCGTATTCAGGCCGTGGTAGCCCTTTAGGTGGCACTTTTTTTATTTTATTTATTTTATTTTGATTCTTCCTGCAGCTGTTTTTTTAGTCCCACCTCGCCAAGCGAGAGGCACTCGCAGCTGTTTATAAGCCCTGAGTGCAGAGACGATGACGAAGAGGCTCAATGCTCCTGCACGTTGGTTAGCTTCAAGCCTTGAGGAATACGGTAGACTGCACAGAGCTATGTGCAGTGCAGTTGACACTATTTCGAAAGGCTTGAAGCAAATTAACAAGCATTGCGCCTCTTTTTTATTTTTAATGACTTATTACAACTGAGAAATAAAAAGAAAAAAATAACTGAAAAGAAAAAACTATATAGAAAACTACTCATAAATGAATTGAACCAAAAAATAGTTGTGATTAACTGTACTAAAAAAGGAGCATAGATGCTTATTTTTAATGACTTATTACAACTCAGAAATAAAAAGAAAAAAATAAATATAGCAGAAAAGAAAAAATATATAAAAAGATACTCAGAAATGAATTGAAGCAAAAAATAGTTGTGATTAACTGTATTAAAAAGGAGCATAGATACTTATTTGTAATGACTTATTACAACTCAGAAATAAAAAGAAAAGAAAGTAGTTGTGATTAACTTTACTAAAATATGAGCGTAGATGCTTATTTTTAATGACTTATTACAATTCAAAAATAAATAGAAGAAAAAATAGTTATGATTAACTTTACTAAAAAATGAGCATAGATGCTTATTTTTAATGACTTATTACAACTCAGAAATAAAAAGAAAAAAATAAATATAGCAGAAAAGAAAAAAAACTATATAAAAAGCTACTCAGAAATGAGCATAGATGCGCTTATAGAGGAAATTCAAATTAAATTCATAACAAATTTCAAGAGAAATTCGTATGAATTTAGCCTAAATTCCCTACATAAGGGCATCCATTTTCATTTTCAGAGGAGCTCAATAAGGCAGAGAGGGAGGGGCTTATAAACCGGTCTGATTCCCCTCCGGTTGGCGAGGTGGGACTAAACTTTGGCCGCAACGAGGACCAACCCTTTAATCCCGGTTGGCGGAATGGACCGGGACTAATGGTCGTCCTTTGGTCCCGGTTCGGGGCACCAACCGGGACCAATGGTGGTGGGCCAGGAGCGAGGGCCATTGGTCCCGGTTCGTGCCACCAACCGAGACCAATAGGTCCAGCCGAACCGAGACCAATGGCCCACGTGGCCCGGCCGGCCCCTGGGGCTCACGAACCGGGTCCAATGCCCCTATTGGTCCCGGTTCTGGATTAAACCGGGACTAATGAGCTGGACCGGCCTGGACCATTGGCCCCTTTTCTACTAGTGAACCAATGTACACTTCAACAAACACAGAGCAAACGCAGGTGCCGGCCACTATCTCAACAAACCCGCAGCTAACTCCTATACAAGTACTCCCTCCGTAAATTAATATAAAAGCGTTTAGATCACTTTAGTGATCTAGACGCTTTTATATTAGTTTACGGAGGGAGTACAACAGAAGGAATCACTGTGATGCACTCTGTGAGACGTGGCAGCGGAAATAGCTGCCATGGCAGCCGAATCTGAAGGCACGTTTCAACATTGAGAATCTCAATTAGTATTAAGTATGTAGCTGAGCTGAACACCATAGTTATCATAAATCAATCCAACTGAATATTATCATCTTCCACTTCCAGCACCAATTAATTGGGTACCAGGATTCTAAACTCCATGGAGAACATGGCAGCAATCAATCAACAATAAATCAGAAGAGAATGGCATCTCAACAACCAACAGCGACGCAGCTTTATCTTTAGAGAAGGCTAAATAATACTCCCTCTGTTTCTAAACATAAGACCTTTTTAGAGATTTCAATATGAACCATACAGGGAGCAAAACGAGTGAATTACACTCTAAAGCACGTCCATATACATCCATATATATGTAGTCTCAATTGAAATCTCTAAAAAAAAACTTATATTTAAAAACGAAGAGGGTAATTAATTAACATTAAGCTGCTTGGCCACGCAATAACAAGGGTGCATTCTACTATACATTCTTGTCCAACACACTGAGCATGCAGAACATAACCTACAAGGCAAATCACACTAAACATGGGTTGCATTTTGTTGCCTTTTTCTTGGGTCATTTCATTTCTACTCAATATAATATACAAACTGACACCACTACTTACTACAGTATACTAGAAGAAGACTTGAAAGATGAGACGGCGGCACGGCAGCAGCCAGAGCATGGCACATCACAAGGCGCGGGATTTGGTCGATTCGTGAAGCTTGACATCCCGACCTAGCGAGGCTAGCTGGTGGATGAAGCGCGGCGCGCCACCGCTCCTCGGGCTGCCGGCGTACTTGGTGGGCTTCTCGGTGTACCTAGGCTTCTCCGAGAGGCCACGCAGGGCGTCGGCGCCCTTTGGGCTTGGGGACGCCAGGCTCAGCGCCTTGAGCACCCCGTCTGCACATACAGAAGCACATGCGTCTTCCATTTTAGCACTCATACCATATACAGATACAGTACAGTGGTACATATATAGGCGTGGAAGCAAGGTGAGTTGGTTTGGGAGTACGTACCAGTCTTGAGTGCCGCTGGCGGGTGCGGCTGCGAAGCCTCGACGACGACAGCGAAGCCGTGCAAGAGGTCGTCGTGGATGGCGTCCTCGGCCTCGAAGGCGACGAGGGAGTCGGCCATGGCGTCGAGCTGCTGGTGCTGGTGGTACCAGTGGTCGCGAAACCAGGCGGTGGACTTGACGAGGTCCCACCACTGCGGCGAGAAGTCCTCCACCTGCTGGAACGCTGCCGGGATGAAGAGCGGGGCCTCCGGGTTGAGCGACGACGCCACCATGGCGCTCATGATGTGTCCCTGTTGCTATTGGTCTGCTCGGATCAAAACCAAAAACCAAAAACCAAAAACGGTTGCAGATCAAGAAACTAGAGCGCGCTTCTCGCCAGATCTTACACAAGGTAGCACGGGACAGAAAACGGTTCTTGATGCATGCATACCTTGGATTGGATTGGGGTTGGGGATAGCAGCAGATTCGCAGGAGCAGGGTGAGGATAGGGAATCTGGATCTGGACTGGGTTGGGTTGTGAGAACTGAGAAGGGAACGATGGGATTTTTATACGTACCAGTGTGACCGAGGCGGGCCTAAAGGATGGGATGGAAGGAAGGTGCGACCGAGGCTTCCTTGCCGGCGCTGGCTGGGTCGGACGCAGCTTCCAGCCGGTTGTTCGGACAAAAAATAGTCACGCGCAACACAAGAGTGGACCGCCGACGACATCGCCCATGCTCGCCACGGGCCATTGACTCACAGTCTCACACGGAGCAGCCACAGTGCCACACACACCAGCGACCGCAACTATACCTGGCCATACCCGACGCAAAAAAACCAGGCCTAGGCCCGGCCCGGCCATCGGGCCTGTTTTTTGGGCCCAATCCCGGCCCACACACATAAAAGTCTGTTGGGCCTGGGCCCGGACCGTCCTTCAAAAAATCTCAAGAACGACGGGCCTGGGCCCAGCCCGTCCTTCGGGCTCAAAATCTAGGCCCGGGCCCATCCGGGAACAGCGTCGGGCCGGGCTGCCCATGGCCAAGACTAACCGCGGCGGATCGCTCGATGCTAGAGTTACGGACGAATCTCACGAAAAAAAAACCTACAGGCTAATGTGGCAATGCTCTAATTGGATTTGGGGCACCCGGTTGTAGATGTTGTGATCTCCTCTGAGGTCGTATATCCCGAGAACAAAAAATTTACTCTACGGACGAGTGAGCAAATGGAATTTATCATGAGAACTTCCTTCGGCCGAGTATATTTGAGGACCGAGAGGCGCGAGGAGTGAAAATTTGAAGGACTAAAGCCGTTAAGGGATCGGCTAGGTCCGGTTTAACCCCTCAAAACCAATTTTTTACTCCTCTAACCGACTTTGAGGGATCGGCTAGAGATGCCCTTAGTGCACTAGCTAGCTAGTCAAAATGCCCCCTTAAAAAAACTAGAGAAAATGCCCGTCTATAATTTTTGAATAATCCAAAGAAAATCATGACATACACACAACGCACATAATACTCACTAATCATGCTACAGAATATTCAACCAAAATTTGATTCGTAACATCACAAAAAGACAAATTCGGCTGCATAGCATCTTTTTCAAATCTGCGCTGGATAGTACCATGTCTGTATTATTCACTATAAAATTGCTCTTTTTCTGTTTCTTGAGATATAGACCAAATCTGGTTTCAAAATTTTGAGGCGTGGTAGTAATGTAATCGTGCGAATTCTGTTTTTAAAACAGTATTTATTATTATTATTATTACCAACAAAAATACTATGCTCGTCTAGTACATTAGTACACCTAATGAGCCTAGTTCGTTAGAGCATCCACAGTGTAGCATTTTAGTGTAGCATTTTGCTGCATCGCCGCTAAGCCAAGAAATTTGCAGCTGCCGGCCTTGTTAGCTGCTCAACATATGAAATTTGGAGAAATCATTCATACTCCCTCCATAAACTAATATAAGAGTGTTTAGATCACTACTTTAGTGATCTAAACGCTCTTATATTAGTTTACAGAGGGAGTACATTCCGTTGAATCATTGCGTCCTTTGTAAGCAACTTCCTACCATACATGTGATCAAGGCACCAAGCCATGATGAACTTGTTTGGTTCACCTAACAGCACATCTGAATATGGATTAGAAACGTCAATCAAATGTAATCTTGCCAGCAATGTACATGCAATCTGTGTTTTAGTCTGAATACGTAAATGCTTGGTTTTACTCCTACATAACTTCACATGAGCATCCAGTAAGAGAGTTTATGCATATTTATCATTTCTTTCTTTCTTTCAACCTTGTATAAAGCATTGCGCATATTTCAGTAAGAGATGGTTTATGAGCGAGCGCCTCATAACGCGCAAGCAAACAGATACCATTGACAACTGGTTCAAGAACAAATGAAGCAAAATCAAGCTGGGAAAGAATGCTGGTAGCATCTCAATCTCACAATCTGACAAAAATTAATTAGAAGTCACCCTCTAAAAACTGCTGGGATGCAGCAGTCAGCAAGCAGATGTCGCCATATTAACAATTAATTAGTTCATCGACAAGATTGTGTCAGAGGGGTGGCCTGTACACAGATCAGATGTTGAATCCTTATGTTTATATATCACATGCATGATGATTTACATTACAAAATGTATTACTTCCCCGCCGCAGAAGAACACTGACCGACTAACATTTCTTCTTCTTTGTTCCTATCATTTCCTCGGTGACCGGGCCTTCAGGGTCATTGCGAGTTTCTGCCGTTCGCCTTCCACCTCGGCAAATTGCAGGCTGAGCTCCGAGTACCTGCCCTGCATTTCCTCCAACTCGCTCTCGACAGCCACTTGTTTTCTCCTCAACTCGATTGTATCCTGTATCAGCTCGTTGATGTCCCTGAAGCTTTGGAACACCGCTGATTCGTCGTTGTGTTGCTTCAAGAATGAGCTGAATGTTCAAGAGATGGGCATTTAGTTAGTTATTAAGTAAAACCTGACTCGCATTACTGGAAGCTATAAATTCATGTTTTTTTCCCTTTGTCCTAGTTAGCTTAGTTTCTGGAGAAACTTTAGTAGCTTGACAGACCGAAAAACATCCAGAATGAAAAGAGGCTCTATATCAATAAGCACAGTTTCTAAAACTCTCGAGTTCCTAAGGCCACACTTGGGAGCAGTATCAAGGTGGGCAGGTCGCAGAAGGCCTTGTCAGCACGACAACCGTGAGGGCGGTGAAGCACCCAAAAGGAGGTGCCAGCGATGGAGCCAGGCAGAACAGGGGGGTGACGACGGTGCCCACGATAGCGGGAGAGCACACCAGGTCAGGGCGTTGTGGAGATCCCTTGGAGGAGCAGAGAAGGTCGGCGGTGGCATCATGCTCCGTGCGCCCGCCATCGCTGCAGTTCTTTCCTCTCTCTCTCTCCCTCGTTTCTCTTCTCCAGGATTTCAATCGGGGGCTCCGGCGGTGCTTAAAACTTTCCGGACGTAACGACACCGAAACGTCCGGAAAATAAAACGTTAAGAATGAACCAAGCATAATTTGAGACATTGGCGGAAATGGTTTACACCTCCGACTAATACGACGGTTTTGGGCCCGAAAACGACCAACCAATCAAGCCCTAAAAAGATACTTCCCCTGGTGTATTACCATGACCAGACTCGGATATGTGAGCATGCATTTAGTCCAATATGAGGGAATGAAAGGGCGGCTAATAATAAAGGGGAACCTGCTTTACTAGACAAGAGTAAACTTATGAAAATAGATGCAATATGACTAATTACCTCTGGAAAACGATGTCTGTCTTCTTCTTTGCTTGCAGCGCTTCCGCCAACTCAAGCTCCAAAGCAAGTACTCTTTCCAAGGCATTTCCAGAACCAGGAAGCTCTTTAAATGAAGGGAAAATGCTTCGCAAATGTTCATTTGCCTGAAAATAGCGACATGCGCACACACAAACTTAGCACAAGGTACAATGGACTGCAGGTTCATGTCAAACAATGGAGGTGGATGCATGTGGGTGGTGGAGGCAGAACTCTTTTATCATCTTAAAATAGTGGCAACAAAAATGTTGAACAGTTATATTAGAACAGAAAGGTGAGAAATACACATACCATATCAAGCTGTGATAACGCCCTTTCCAAACCACTGAGCGACGGGTCAATAAGATTAATGTCAAGGGGAAGAAGAGGGGATGAATTCTCGTTTTTAAGTCTTTCCAGCTGCATGTGTAAAATAATTTCCAATGAATTAGCCCTGATCCACATCATGCCAAGTATCAAGTAATTACTGATTCATAAAAACCAAACATAAGTTGTTTGTTGTTTGAATTACCCAATTTTAGTGACAAAACCAACTTTGGAGATTGGCTAATAGCATTAGTTTCCTTCTTTCTTGTATTACTTTTTGCTGCGACTGTTTTTGGGAGCATATTGTAATTAACTTCTCAAGTTCTCATATAAAAATTAATAAAAAGCTATAGTAGGAAATTCTCCTGCTGTTTTCTATCAAAAAAAAAGGTCAAAGATCTTCCTTACTATTATTAAACAAACCCATATGGATAAAACTCGTAAGGGCGTGTGCAGCGGGCTTGCAAACCAAGATGTATAAAGCTCGTAAGGGCGTGTGCAGCGGGCTTGCAAACCAAGATGTATAAAGCTCGTAAGGGCGTGTGCAACGGGCTTGCAAACCCAGAGGTATTGACGATTTGGGAATGTCCAATCAGATTGTAATCCTTTGCCTAATTAATAAAGTGTCAATCACTTCTACAAAAAATCTAGAGCAAGGGGGAGAGGAGTTGGATTATATTTCCGCTGCTGCTCATCGCTAAAGCAATGAAGAGATGAGAGGAATGCTAATTAAATGAGGATTTGTGGCCAGAAGGCTTGCTACATATGAGATGTCCACGGTAAAGAAGATAGAGATTAACGGGGAACATGAGGAAGAAAATGAAATGAAGATTTCCATTTTAGGCAAGCACTAGCCCATTCACAGATGTGATGATATCTAAGCACCATGAATATAGATTGAAACACTCAAACCTACTGCTCTGAAAACTCAACTGATTAGATTCATATCCTTTCCTCGTCAATAATAAGAAAAATCATATATTTTTTTATTTTTTTATGTAAGAACCCTTTCAAAACTTGGTAGGAACAGAATTGTGTTATAAAAAGTACAGTAAAAGAAGTTTCAACATACCTCTTTCTGGAAAAGATTCAAGTCATTTGCCAATTTCTTATGCTCTTTAGAAATATCTTTGATGGTATTGTCGACGGTTGGATGATTCTCCAATGATTCCTCAGATTGCTTATGGCAATTCTATCAAAATAGTACAATTAAAGTAAGCTGAGAGAACAAACACTGCTATAAATGTTACAGATACCGAAACAAAACAATTCTAAAAAAAATTAGTCGGTGTAATATATAGATGCACACTGCCAGATGAATATCTTTCAACTCTACTTGGTGATTGTGAAGCAAAAGCAAAAGTGAAGTGTGACACCAGGAGGTGTGTATATACACTTCTAGACAAAGCACTGACAGGTAAAAAATTAACAAGAGTCAGATATTATTTCTTGTGAAGTTGGGTCAAAGGACTCTGCGAGTATCATCCAACTTAATATGGCCATCTGATTAACAAGCTATTCCCATCAAATGCTGAAACAGTAGTTTCTAAGATGTGCTTAAGTTATCCAGATCTTAGACGCAGGCCTCTTTCTAGTCCTCTTATGTTTGAAATATATAGATTCAAGGTAATTGGTCACTACAATAATATAACATGAGCGCCATGGTATATCTCATATGTGTAAACATAGTATTCTACAGGGAAAAAATTACTTCAATTGTGAGCAACTATCAAGTATTCCATGTGCCCTAATTTCAAACGCAAATAGTCTAAACTAAGATAAAGACATTTATGTTAGATTGATTACCTCCAAGTTCTTTGTCGGTGCATGCTTGGCATGTGGATGCTCATCAGACTTACCAACATCTTCTGATTCTGCTACATTTGATGAAATATGTGTGCTATTTTCACCTTCATCTTCCTGTAATTCTGAATCAACTTCTGTTAGCTTTGGTATTAACTCTGGTGCAGACCCAGATTTAACATCTCCCAGAATTTGCCCGATAGATGTGGCACGAGAGATGCGTGATCCAGAATTATCAGGTGACGCGATATGGTCAGTTAATGCCATATTCTCTAGCAACTTTTTCACTAAGTCAAGCTCCACCCTTATTCTATTGCGTTCCTCACTGCATTCCTGAAGAGAGGTCTCAATCCTCTGCTTTTCTTCTTTACAGCAATCGAAGTTCAGTTTTGTGCATTCCAAGTCCGTCATTATGCTGTCATATGCATTAGACAACTCTCTTTTATCAGCAGATAAATCCTGCATCTCCACCTCCAGTTCAGAAACTTTCATTGATAGCTCTTCAATTCTTTTAGCCAGAGCAATCTCGTTTTTCCTCCCAGTTTCAACCTCATCCAAAGCACTTTGTAACTTCAGTAACATCTCTTCAGAATACTTTTTAGAGACAAACACCTGACTTTTAAGCTCTTGAACCTTTGATTCATATTGCTCTTTGATAAATGCAATTCTAAGGGAATCTTGTATGGCGAACAACGACCCCTCTTTCTCCTTTTTCCCAGCTTCAGCCTTTTCCTTTAGCTCTCTCAACTGGATAGACAGGTTCTTGAACTCTTCTGCCTTCAGAGTTTGTTCAGCAAGTTTCTGCGTAAGCTCTTTGTTCTGTTCTTTTAAATTTGTCAACTGATATCCAGAATCCTGTAGCAGTGATGACGCTTCAGTATGGTGCTCCTCCAATTTTGATTTCAGAACCACGTTTAGAATTTCAACTTCATCTTTCGCTGATCTCAAACCATCAACGTGCTCCTCAAGATTTATCTGTACGGCTCTAAGTTGCACAATCTCATCTTGATACTTCAATTCTGCCTCACTGTTATTAATTGATACTGATGTATCTCGAGACTCGCTATTGCTAACCAGAGCCAATGTCTGTTCATTTCTTTTTATAAGCTCTTCAAGCCCTTCCTTCTCTTGAATAACCCTGGCAAAGTTGAGTTCTTGAGAATGGATAGCTGATTCAAGTGTGGCATTTCTGTCAGTTAATTCTGCTACAGTCAACATGTGCGCCCTTAATAACTCGTCAGCATCTTTGTTCTTAAGCTGAAGCTTCCCAAAATCATTTTTTAAGTATTCAAGTTGCACAGCAACCTCCTCAACCTGACTTCTCATGCAACTAGCTTCAATTTCAGTGGCAAGAAAGTCCCCCAGAATTGTTCCTAACTGATTTTCAGCATTGGAGAGCTGGGAGAGAAGAGAGCAATTCTTACAACTGAGGTCCCTTTTGATTTGCTCACTTTCTGAAAGAGCATCTTGCATCAAACTGTTTTCTTTACTCATGTCCGAAATCTGGTCCCTCAGATGAAGTAACTCTGTTTTGTCCTCATTATAAGATAGCAGGACCTGATCCTTCTCACTAAGTTGAGATGTAAGACTTGCCAGGGCAGATTCAAGATCTTCCCTCGTTGTCTTTTCTCTTAGCAAATTTCCCTCAGTACAGCTCAGACAATTTTGCAAACCTCTGTTTTCATTTTCCATGTGCATCAACAGTTCGTCTTTAGACTGTAGAGACTGGGCCAAAGTTTTGTTATCTTCATCAGATTCTGCAAGAGTTATTTTGGTCCTCTCAAGTTCCTGAACAACAGCAGCAATGTCTTTCATCTTTTCAACAAGAGTCTCATTCTCACTGGTGACAATCCGCATCTCAACTTCCATTTTTGCCAACTTTGATGTTAAGTCACCATTGCTGATTGAGTGTTGTTCTTGAGCCTCTGAGATTGTCTCAAATTTATGTACCATTTCCTGCAGTTCCTGCTGAAGCTTCTCTACATGTCCCTCAGAAAGATTCAACTTTTCTTCTGTTCCAGCCATATCACAATGAAACTTCTGCTTCACATCAAGCAATTCTGTTTCAGACTTGTCTGATCTCTTCCGGAGAACATCGCACATTTCTTCCAATGCCTCCTTTTCGTGATGGAGATGAAGCACCTTCTGGCATGCTTGCTGCTGGAAGAATTCCAAGCTTGCTATGACAGCAGTGTAATTCTTGTTCTCAAGTTCATGTAGCAAAGATACGTCATCCAAGCATGGAATGTCGATGTCCTTGCTCAAAGAAATAAGTTTAGAGCATAGGATGCTCAGTTGCTCTTGAAGTGATGTAGAAACAATTTGCTGCTCACTGATTAAGGAGGACTGCTTACGTAATTCATCTTTCACTTCCTCAAAATCTTCCATTACTGATCTGAGCTCATCCTTAAGCTGACTAGTTTGCTGACTTTCTTTCATTAAAAGGTTCTCAAATCTCTTCCTTTCTTCAGCGCAGGCATTGTACTTGCTTTCACAAGTTTTATGTTCCTCAACAAGTGTTTCAGATACCACAAGCTTTTCCATAAGTAAAGCATTTTCAACTGAAATATCTTGGAGCTTTGCTTCTAATATTTGGTTCTTCACTGTCAGATCATCACACTTGAAAATGTATCCTGATTCACTTTCTTTCAAACTTTTTGATTGGTCCAGTGCAGAGTTTAGCTTGAGCATTAAAGACTCCCTAGCATCATTAGAGTCATGGAGTTCTTTTTCTAGCATGTATAGCCTTCCCTGCATTTGCTTAATCATATCCAGTGCAGTATAGTGAGATTCCCGTAGCACATCAGAGAACACCTGCCACTGAATGTTAACAGCGTACGTTTCTAAAATATCAGATTCCATTGTGGAAGAAGCATCTTTTGGTCCTTCAGTGTTGGAGCAGTTCACCTGTGAATCAGGATTACATATGACTTCAGATCTGCTACGAAGTTCTTCAATTTTGGCAGCCCGAAGGAGGTTTTGCTGGCCATCCATTTTGTAGCTAAAGCTACGTGATGTACCATTTTCAGTTGAAAGCATTTGAGATGCAGTTGCCTCATGAAGACCTTCAGTTCCCCGTTGTTTGACAACAGGCCTGTCTTGGTCCTGTTCTATAGTACCGCTTAAATCTGCTATTGCACAATGCTCTTCAGGAAAATGCTCAGCATCTTCTACAATGGGTTGCTTTGCAAGAGTTTCACTTGACTCATACATAGAGAGAACCTGAAAGGACAGCAACTCAAGGTCTTTCTGTAGACGATCAACAGCTGCAGAATAATTCCATCGGACCCTCTTAAGTGCTGTTTCCGTAGCAACAGCTCTCCTCTCGAACTCCTTATTTTGAGCTTCTAAAGCTGTTCTGTCCTCAGCAAATCTCATTAGCTGGTCATTCATCTCCTCATGCATTTTCTGCTTCTGGGCTTGGAGGACAGAAACTGTGTAGAAACAAGAATTGTGTTCTTTCCTGAGATTTTCCAATTCGATTGCAGTCTGCTTCTGGCTTTCCTCAAGCTTGTGGATAAAAGATTCGTAGTAGCGCTCAATCTGGCTCATCTTCTCCAGCAGATTCTCCTTCTCAGTTTTTGAGTCCTCCAACTTCTGCAAGAGCCCACACATTTTTTCCTCCATTGTGGCTGTACTGCCAGTGTTTTTCTTGTCGGAATTATGATCACGTCCGGAGCTTGATTGATGGGCAATATTGGATGGTGGAGCCAAATGTTCTTGATAGTTATTTTCTTTCATTTGTCCAAGCTGAACACCTTGCTTGAGGTTCTCAATAACACGCTGAAGAGCCCCTATATCAGCAAGAAGGAAATCAAGATCACTTGCTTGAAGTCCATGGAGAGCATTATTTCTGGTCTGCTGCAGTTTACTTTCAAGAAGCAGCAAGCCTTGCAGCCATTCCGTTTGGAGATTATGTACTGAACTATCTGTAGCAAGAACACCATTTCCTCCATCAGCCTCATGCTGCAAGGGTTTAGCAGATTTCACTTCTTCCAACTCTCTTTTCAAACTAGAACATTCTGTCCTTAGGAAAGATACTTCAGTAGTGAGCTCGCCGCGTGACATAAGTTCAACAGCAAGCTGGTTCGCTAGGCCCTGTGTTTCACTGCCTAATTTGTCAGTGACATCTTGCAGGGATGTTGCTTCTGACTTCAGCTGAGAAAAGGCCGACTCAGCCACCTCCAATCTGGTCTTGAGTCGATTATTCTCGTCATGAGCAGCAGCAAGATCATGACTGGCAGAGAACTCAGGACTCCAACCATGACTCCAATCACTGCTCCCTTGTGGTGAAAGACGCTTACCCCGAAATGGCCCCTTCTCTGGTGTAGGGCTTTGACTTGTCGGACACAGTGGTAAATCACCTGAGTGTATGCTCCTAAAGCTACTGATTTCATGACTGCCACATGGATCATTCTTTTCGGCAAAATAACCATCTGAATTATGTGACGAATTTTCATAATCTTCAGTTGAACCCGCAGAATCTTCGGCCACAGGGAACCCCAAAGAAGTTTCTTTCAACTTATTCCTTGCATTAGCCTATAACAAATGATAAAGGTAATTATGGTGTGTACCAAGTAACTTAATTATATCAAATGACGAAATGCATAGAAAAGAATATGTAGATGGTTTAGCTAATTTATTTATTAAATGAAAACAGTAGGCATTGCATGAAATTCAGATTCCATTCATTGTCACGAATCCAGGCCTAATACGTAAATTCTCTAGTGATGTATCTGCAGCACAATCAGCAATAGTACACTCAATATAGATCGATACCTCCAGTTACAGAACCAAAGGACCACTCAATATAGATCGATGCCTCCAGTTAAAGAACCAAAGGACCGCAGTCCCTTCAAATGTATCCTTTCATAATCTTGAGATAACCAAGGTCACTCTCAACAAAGCAATCTGGCACATAACTTGGTCTACTTTGTTGCAGTTCAAGTCAGAAGTTTTGAATTATTTTTCACCAGTAAACCATGTATGCATGGAAGTTAGTAGTTTTCTTTAGGGACATGGAGGTTAGTAGTTACTACCAAGAAACAGTATAAAACACATGTATGTCCTGAAAATGAACTCTTTGTTTTCCTTTCATGTGCCATTGCAGTGAGGTCCAATACTTCGTAGGGATTTATACCAACCTTATCACTACTAACATCGGATGAAGAAACAGCAATTTCAGAAGGATCATGACTTCTTTGATTCACTAGCTGCTGAGAACTTCTGGCACCAGTTTCTCTTTGCTGTTCAAATTCCCTGTACCAAGCAAGCACTCATAAGATTTGGAACTAATAATCCAAAACTAAGATCATTGTTGTTGTGGCCAAACCTGAAGCCAGTTTTGGTGCTGAGAAGTTGTGCCGTGACCTGCAACAGTTTTCATCAAAGAACATTATAAAGGACAACCAGAAGGCAAGCAAAACAGAGAACACTGTCAAGTCACTTCTCAAAACAGTGAAAGAGTATTTTCTGATGATTATAGACATAAGTTAAAATGTTATCTAAAACCCATGCATGTATATTGTAGGGGGGAAAACCATACATGTAATACTGTTCCAAAGTCACAACCACGAAAAGGAAGTGTGATTGAAACAGGCTTCACTGCTTCTGCAAATTCGGCAAGATTAACATCGACCTCCCCAAGAATACTAGATCGAGAAGTCCCCTGATTTTCCAAGAACAAGGGGAGAAAGAGCAAGCATCAATTGTTAGCAAGTTCATCCAGCATTTATGTGGTCATGATATCAAAACCTTAACGTAACATGTGTGCAAGTCCATGGCCGAGGAAGATGTAAGATAAGAGAAACCAATTTATACAACGCACCATGGCCACAACAAGCTTGTAGAGCTTATCATCATATGTCTTAGTCCTAGAATCCTGAAGAAGTCGGGTTGCTTCATAAATAGGATCTGGCCATTTGCAGCTTCCATTCCTCACATTTGCTTTATTTGTTTTTGCAGTTACCTTTCCTGTATCAGCAGAGATAAAGGACAAAAATAACTTGTCCCATCCTGTAGATGGAATCTGCAACAAAAACAAGTAACCATGTAAAGATCGTTCAACTATGGATGGCAGAAACACGCAATAATCCTGAGTAATTCACACAAACTGCAAGACTCGTATTATTAAAAATCAGAGAGCAGGAATAAGTCAATTTTGTACTCTACAGCTTTTGGCATGGTATGTATAAGTATCTTTCACCCCTAACTCAAAAAATAGACAAACCACAGACTAAATTTTGGAACTACCACCCCCACCCCCACAAACAATCCCCACGCGGTTTTGGGCGAGACACCGCTATATGTAGGATGTTTCTGACAGGCAACATCGTGGGCTCTAGGTTGAGAATGGCTTGGCAACTAGTCAGCAAATCAACAAATCAGAAAAATACAACATCACCCAAATAAACAAATATTTATTTCTTGTTATGTTGACTGTGCTGCATGTAAGCTGAAATAAGTGATGTGGCAGCCGACTTGGTGAAAAGCTGAAAAGCACATATAAAACCAGCCTAAGGTTGACTTCCCGGCTGCCTGCGTAGATACTACTTTTTTGTCCCGGCGATGGTGTGGAACTCCAGCTGTGGCAACATCAATGTTCCATCGACATGTGGGGGATGGAGGATTCCCAAAGACTGGATTAAATTTCCTATCCTTTCAGGGGTTTACTCATAATGCTGGTGTCTGATTAATAGAGCTTTGACTCCTTCGCAAAAAAAAAGGAACAGCCTACGGGTGAAAACAAATGGTTTCAGGAGTTCAGGGTGAAATGTGTCTGGTTTTAGAGCTGAGATGAAATCTAGACCCGTGCAAGAGTTGAGGAATGCAAATGGATATTTTCCTCGAAAGTAAGATTCACCAATTTTTGTTGTCTTAACAACCAAAAAGGCAAAGAAATGGAGCTAGCATAAATAATATGATCTTACATTTGTTGCATGGAATTGCAGCCGGAATACAACTTTAACTTTGGCCTTTTCAATCTTCCATTTTGGCACCCTTGACATGCTGTCAATCTTTATACTTTAAGCATCTGGTACTTCTAGGGGGATCTTTTGTCTGAAAGCAAGCACCAAAGACAATATAAACTTCCTTAAATCCATAAAAACATTTTTTAAATCTCCTTCAAATCAAACAAAATTCAAGCCGAAAACCATACAAGATAGATCAGATTCAGATTGTCCTCATGCATGTGCAAACACACAAACAGGGGAACAAGAATCATACCCACCAATGAGAAAACTTCAGTATAAAAGCTAGTCATCAAAAGCAACTGGCTGGTGCACTTACATGATACTCCCTCCGTCCCATAATGTAAGACGTTGTTTCTAGCGTCAAAAAACGTCTTACAATATGGGATGGAGGGAGTAGCAGTTATACAAAGAATTGAAAGATTATGTTGATATTGTTTTCTGCACTATGATCCTAACAATTTCATAGTTATTCCTACTAACAACCACATGTTTCTCAGCACCTCACATGTTCACCAGAGTTAGATACACGGTATAATGGAAAATTAATAACTAACCACTACATGGAAAATACACCTACACCAAGATGCCCAAATTTATCTTTTTATACAGGTACATCTAGAGCCGCAGGGTGGAAACATACTAACTGCCAAGAATTTGTCCCCAGTTCACCCAAAAAGGTGAAGTTAGGCAATATTCAAGAATCTTGTCCTGCTATAATTCATACATATAACTAATTCCATGCACCATCAGGCCTCATTAAGCCAAACTAGGCTAAGCATTTCTCTAGACCCTTGTTTAGCTCCAAAATTATCAATGAATCAAAATATAACATATGCATTTTTAGTTTCAAAAGGCAACTAGGAGATATGCACAGGTATGATCAATTTGACAAACTTGCATATTACAAGCAAAGATTTAGATCATGCTTGCTTTGCAGCCAAAAATTCAACTAGTTATATAACACAAATTTGTGCTAGTGGATCAGTAGATGGGCAGCTGGTGTACTGTGCAAAGACACCAGTGTCATGTGCAGACAGGAGATGCAGCTAGTTGCAGTGTGCAATGGCAGAGTTCAGAAATCGTGAAAAAAAATGCAGTCACGCCTTGCTTGTAGCCAAGATTTTCCATGTCCACAACAGCATCCAAGAGCTTTAAGCAGCCCAGGCATGGAGGGAACGTACCTTGCAAGGCGCCGGAGGTGGACGCAGGCCCTGGCTTGGAGGTCGGGATCTGCGGCGGAGACGGACCGGGGCGGCGCCACGGGATTCGATCTGCAGCCGAGGCGGTAAGAGGCGGGCGGATCCGGCGAAAGGCTGCGGCGGATGAGAGCGAATCCGGCGGGGACGACGGCGTGCTGTCGACCGAGTGAACTGGCATCAGGGTCGGAAGAAGAAATGGAAGGAGGCAGGAAGGGAAGGAGGGATAGGGGAGAAGACCTACTGGCGGCGAGAGGGACAGGTGACCTCGACAGCCGCGCTCACCGGCGGCGAGATGCAGCGGGATACGGGAGAGAGCGCGAGGAGGTCGGGCGCCGCCGTGCTCTTACAGTGGCAGCCAAACAGTTCTGGAGTTCATGCCGAATCCGCGGTCCCGAGACGAAATGTATGTACTTGCGAGTTGGTGGGGGGCTGTTTTTGGCTGAGGCGAGCTCACCGGCGGCGAGATGTAGACGGATGCAATGCAACCGGTGGATTCACTTTGATACGGGAGAAAGCACGGGGAGTTCGCGCAAAAGGTGCGGGCTTTTCCACCGAGGTTGGGTTGGGGCTTGATTAGGAGAGGCGAGCAGCAAAGTTTGCTTATCGGGAAGAGGACGGATGCTAGGCACCAAGCATAATGATGGTGTTTGGTCGTTTAATTTATCATTAACTTATTTCTTCCCAGGTTTTCTGGTTGGGCAGTAATGTCTGTCTGTCTCTCACTCGACTCCTTTTTCACCGGTACAAGTGGAGTACAGCCGTGAAAATCAACCCGCTTTTTCTTAACCTCGGAAAACAAGTACTACATGCTCTCTATTTTTCTCGCCTTGATTTTGGCCTGGCGAGCTCGGGTGTGAGGCTGCGGGTGGGGTCCCCTCGAGTGGGTCGTGTTCACCCGTCCGTGTGGGATGTTGCCGTGCGGCCCCTCATTGTGCTGGCGGTGTGGACCCCGCGTTCCCCTTATAGTCGTGGTGTGGTGTTGGACGTGGGGTTTGCCAGGTGGTGACGTCGTTTTCTGCGTTGGTGTGTGACATCTACACAATGGAGGCCAGCCGCTTTTGCGTAGGTTGATGGGTTGACCTTGCTTATCACACATGGGGCGCCGCCTCTTCGGTATCCTTGTCCAATGACATACAGCTCAATCTATTGCTTCCTAATGATCACATTAATAAAAACACGAGAATGGGAAGGGGGAAAACCTAAGTGATGTTTAGTAGTTCCACACAATGAAAGTATAGAGAACAATACGATCACAATACGCAAAAGGAAATGGAATAACAACATTGATTAATCAAATAATATAACAATACTTCACACAACAAAACCTAAAAGGCAATAATAAATAACTGGATGGCGTAGGTCATAGTAGATACACCAATAGTTGGTCGTTTCACATACGTATTCAATACACAAGTACAAAAGACACTTGAACAACCAAGATGGATGTCTCTAAAAAACATGATAGATGGTGAGTGGAGGTTTGGTCGATTATGCCTTTCTTTTCAGTGCTTCCCACCAGAATCTCCTAGCTGGCAGCTTCAAGTGAATTCTCTTTGTGCCACAATTTTCTCTCTTGTTTGTGGCAACAAGGGACCAAGCAACTGTAACCCACACCTAGTGTTACCAACGCTTTTAGGGGTGGGGGTGCTAATCTTCATTGGAGATGTAGGGAACAACAAATGGCTCATAACTATAAAAAACAGATGTCTCATTTAAGTCTTTGAGTGCCATGGCCAACAAACGTCCAACCAACCTTCACTAGCTAGGGGTAGCTCTTGGGCCGTACTCCAAACCTCATAACGAGTCATGGGCACAAATCCGGGGAACCACAACCATCTAGGTTGCACATAAAACCAAGAATAACAAGATTCGCAAGGGATATATTAAGGAATCGATCAACTTGAGATTTGCCTTGGTGAAAGTGTGTACCAGGATCTCCTCTTGGTCTCTCTAAAAAGAATAGGTAGAGTGGGGGCTAAGGAGGGTGACCTTTTAGAATTTCAACAATGGTGGATGAGAGAGATGGAGTCATCACCTACTTCATGGTGAAGAAGATGCTTTAGGGCATCTCCAACAGCAACCCACAATTTCCTCCTAGATCTGTCCACAGATAGGGGGCCAGTCCGCGGACACGGATGCGGAGGACGCCATCCAACCGTAGTCGAATACATCCGGCCTTCCTCAAATTTTTTTAAGTCTGCACGATCAAATAGCCGCATACAAAGGGTACATACGTTCAAATAGCCGCATGCAACAGTAGTTCAAATTTTTATAAAGTTCAAATATTACATCCGAACATTGGTTTCCCCTTTAACCGCCCACTGATGCTCAATCAGTCTTCCTTCAGCTACTTATGAATTGGTCGATGCTGAATTTGTTTATGCATTTGATTAAACTCTTCAAATGTGGTCGGATTCTGGTCTGGAAGTTGGATAGGATCACACATGTTCTCAAATTCTAGAGTTGCGGCAGCATCGTCACAGAACATGTCATCACCTCCCACAAGGTCTCCAGATCTCATTGTTTAGCATGTTCACGAACAACTGTAAAATAGGCCTGCAGAACTTCAAATGACCTCTCAACATCCTTTCTAGCTGCTTCTTGTCTTTGGGCAAAATGAGCATTTTTTTGGCCAACTAGGTTAGAGATGGCGCTGACAAAGGTAGCCCGCGGAGGATAGATATCGTCAACCAGATAGTAGCCCATGTTGTACTCATGTCCATTAACAATTTAGTGGCAAGGATGCGATTTTCCTTCAGTCAACCTCGCAAACAACGACGATCACCGCGGCACATTGATGTCATTCTGAGAATCAGGCATGTCAAAGAAAGCATGCCAAATCCAAAGATCATGTGATGCAACTGCTTCAAGAATGATGGTGGGCTTCTTAACATGACCATGATATTGCTCTGTAAAGCGGCAGTTCTTCCATTTCCAATGATGCAGTCAAGAGATCCAAGCAAACCCGACCAATCTTTTGCTTCTGAGATTGCCAAGAGCCTCTCGGTGTCTGCCATAGTTGGTTCTCTCAGGTACTGAGGTCTGAACACCCCGACCACGGCAGTTGCAAAGCTGACCGTGGCATCTTCGGGGTCAGTGAGATGGCAGCCCGGGAGACACTCGACCCGCGACGCGAGGGGCATCCTCAAAGCCGGGAGGCAGCCCGAGAGATGCTCTCGAGTGGCTGTCACCGGAGGAGCTCACCATAGGACCGCTGGGAGCTGGCAATGCCGCAACATCCGAAGGTACCCGCTAAAACGGAAAAACCTTCTCATCAAAGTAAACGTGTCAGGAAGTGATCACTCGATGTGAGATAGGATCATAGCAGCGGTAGCCTTTGGTGTTGGGTGGATAGCCGAGAAAGATGCAGGCCAAAGACCGAGGAGCCAGCTTATGAGATGTAGTGGGGTAGCACAGACAACCGAAGATGCGTAGCTTATCGTCGGAGGGTGGCGTGCCGAACAAAAGGTGGCGAGGCACAAAATTCTCACGAGTGCGACAAGGACGAACGTTAAGAAGAAGTGATGCAGTGGCGAGCGCATCGGGCCAAAAACATGGTGGCACGTTGGTGTGGAAGAGAAGCGTGCAAACACAATCATTAAGAGTGAAGCACGTGCTCGGTGCACCCGTTCTGTTACGAAGTATATGGGCAAGTGAGACGAAAGATCGTGCTGTGTGTGGTGAGAAGGTTGCAGATGGCAAGATTGTCAAACTCCTTCCCGTTGTCTGTTTGCAATGCATGGATGGGACGTCCAAACTGCATGAAGACATAAGAGTAAAAAGGCGGTGAGAGTGGAGATGGCATCTGACTTTCGCCGCAACGGGAAGGTCCACACATAGTGCGAAAAATCATCTAGAATAACAAGATAGTAAAGATAGCCCATATTGCTTGCCATAGGAGAAGTCCAAACATCACTATGAATTAACTCAAACGGGTATGATGCGACATGCGATGAAGTGCTAAATGGAAGATGAACATGTTTGCCGAGACGACAGGCATGACAAGTGTGATCGTCGATCTTATTCACGTGAAAGAAAAACTTCGAAGAATATGACGAAGGGTGGCTGGGTTGGGATGTCCTAAGCGAGCATGCCAGAGGTCCACTCCGGTGGATAGCGCCATGGGTGTGGCAGAGGAGGAGGTGAACAAGTGGACCGGGTAGAGCTCTTTGGGGTTGTCACATCGGTGGAGCACCATCCGGGTACGAGCATCCTTAACAGAAAAGCCAAACATGTCAAATTCAACAGTGACGGGATTTTCACATGTAAAAGAACGAACGGAAACAAGATTTTTAATGAGGTGAGGAGAGACAAGTATGTTAGAAAGCGATAAAGGCATGTACTTAGATGGAAAAGCAACATGACCAACATGGGTAACGGGCATGAAAGAACCGTCACCCACGGTAATGCGAGTAGCGGTGTGGACGAGGTGACCGGTGAGGAGGTTACCGGGGTTGGAAGCCATGTGAGCCGTAGCTCCAATGTCCATGTACCAGTCGCCACCACCTCCGTACTGTTGCGGTGTGGGAGCGGAGTGCAGCGCCGGTAGCAGCGCGGGATCCCAGAGCGCCAGGGGAAGCGCCGGAGCTGAATGCTACAGCTACGGTGGGGGTGCCGCAAGGAGCGGGGGGAACCCGCCGGCCGGAGGGAGCAACCCGTAGGGCGCTGAGTAGCCATAGGGCAGCGCGGGGGCGTACGACTGTGGAGCCGCATGCAATGCCTGATGGCCTGCTGGGTGGGCACCGAAGAAGCCAGGGACGGGGGCGCACATAACATGCATGGAGTACACGTGGACGACCCCCGTCCAAGGGTTCTGCCCGGCGTGCCAGGGTGCCGGCTGGTGCAGCGGGCGAGGCACTCCGCCCTGGGTGCCTGCGGGCGCCTGCTACTTGCGGCCACGGCGGTCGCCGCGGCAGCAATCGACAGGGGCTGGCTGCTGCGGGAAGGGGAACCCCGGTGGGGGCGGCGCCTGGTAGGGGCCCGGGCCGGGCCACGGCTGAGGATCTGGGGCAGGCGGGGCACCGCCGCGGGTGGTGCCGACGGCGAGGGCTGTGTGGGTGGCTCGGGTGCGAGCCATCTTCATCCCGCGTTCCTCCAGCTTCAGGTACGCTACGACCTTGGGAAAAGTCGGGTTGGGGATGAAGGTGAGTTTGGAGGCGGCGTTCCCGAAGTCGTCGTTCAGGCCGACGGTGAGCGTACTGAGAAGAAGCTCGTCAGAGACCTTCTGACCGAGGTCACGGAGCTCATCGGAAAGCTTCTTGAAGCGCATGCAATAGTCGTCAATGAACGAGTCGTGCTGCCGACACCCAAAAAACCCGTCGTGCAAAAAAACCTTGCGCTGAAGCTTGTTGTCGGTGAAGAGGCCGTTGAGCTTAGTCCAGACGGCGTGAGCGTCATCCTCGTCAGAGACCACCGTGTGGAAGAGGTCCTTCGAGAGGGTGGTGTAGAACCAGCGGATGAGAGTGGCGTTGATGGTCATCCACTCGTCATCGTTCACCATGAAGCGGGAGTCCACGGAGCCATCGATGTGATCCCGAAGATTGTACTCACGGAACACAAGGTAGAAGTACGTCTTACAAGCATAGTAGGTGGAGGTGTGGTGGTCAAGGATGACGGGAACCCGACCGAGGATGTTGAGATCGCGGATGAGAATGGGGTCAGGACCGGCGAACGGATTGGTGCGGGTGGAGAAGGAGGAACCGGGGGTGGCGGGAGACTCCATGGCAGCGCCAGATGAGGGGGGGAGGAACGGCGGCTGTGGGTCAGGAGGGCGGCGGCTGCGGGAAGGGGCAACGGCGGCGGAATAGAAGGGCAGCGGCGGCGGCTAGGGTTAGATGAGGGAGGTGGGAGCTAGGGTTATGTGGGGAAGGGCGGCGGTTGTGACACAGGGCGGCGGCGCGGCGGTGTGGGAGAACGCGGCAGCAGCGGCGTCGGGGAGCGGCGGCGGCGATGAAGATCACGACGGCGGGGTAGGTCAGGATCGAAGGTATGATACCATGTTAAGAGATAACTTTTGGCAATGCAACTCATGTATTGATCGATGCATAAAACACACATATATGAGTGTATAGTCCGGGCCTCCACTTCTACTATACAATGACTAGGAGATGGCCAGGATATACAATATATACATGCAAAATCATATGTTCAACAGCGGCGAGTGGTGTCACATGGAGCTCCAACCGTGTGTGTGCGGAGCTACGACCGTCGCGGGCTCGCGGCTGGATGCTGTGACGGCGACAACCATCGCGAGCCTAGTGTTACAATCGTCAATGACCATGGTCATGGTGGTGCCATGGCTGCGAGCCATGCGGCTCTTAATGCCAGCAATGGCCACTACTGCCGGTGGTGGCGACTACAGCCTCTACAAGTGGGCGTCGCTAGTGCTGCCATGGCTGTTATGGCCCGCAATGGCTGCTGCGGTCCGATGGACCACGGATTCAACAGGCCTGCGAGGAAGATGAACGTACGCTACTCGCATGAGGGATGGGGGATCGCTATATATGGACATGAACATTTCTCAAATAAGCACTCTATATTATTTTTTTAATAAAAAGTCAAAAAATTTCCAAATCTATTTGGAAATAAACTTGACCTTTTGTTATATTCGGATAAAAAGATTGGCCAAGGAATGTCTTTCATGGTATTCTTGGTGAAAACAAAAAACAAAATCAACACTATATACAAGTTACTAATAACATTTTTCCTTGAAATTTTGTTTTCTTTTTTGCTCTCAAGTCGACGGGATGTTTTCCTCCACAATTTTTTTATAGAGTACAACATAAGGTCAATTTTATTTCAAAAAATGTTTCAGAGTTTTTTCAATTTTTTCGTAATCACTAATATTTTTACTCTATCATATGTATACAAAGCACAAATACCTATGCGATGCAACGGGAGATTTATTTTTGCATTCCATGCCTTTGACTCATGAACTCGTGTGTTGTAACCAGAGAACACTCAAGTATGTATGGGTGATATAGTCAGGTGATGCTCTCAACGTTCCACGTAACCGAAAACTAAATTCAACTTAATCCTCAGTTCTTCTTTAATCATATCCTCGATGTAAGCCAGTCATTTGTCGACATTCTTAGGCTCAAGAAATCCTCCTGTTGAAGGAAGAAAAGAATATTATATATGACCGCTAAAAAATAAACTTAGATTCATAGGGGCGACATTTTGGGAAGGAGTAAAAAGTAAAAAAGAAAATATGATACTAAATATGATACTAAATCTGCCAAACATGACGTAGGAAATTGGCAAAAATAGACCAGGTCCTGAAAAAGAGCAATGTGATGGTGTAACGCCAGACTTCGGGTCCTCCTTAGACGTTAGTGACAGGTGCCAGTGGGTCGGGCGAAACAGGCTTTGCTCACTGGCACGGGCTTTGACGGACATCTTGACGCATTGCCTACCCATGATTCTGAGCTTCACGAGCTTGTTGTGCAGGCCGAGCCCAAAAATTATGAGCTCCTCCTTCTCGTCCCAAGAAGGGCGCCCCGTCTGGGAACACCTATCTGCCGCATTCTGCGGCAGAAAGACAGGCTTTCGCACAGGCAGCCCTCCGCCTGGGCCGACCCACCGACGTGTGTCATGACATACAGGGTTCGAACCACGAACCTCGCGCAGCGCAGCCTAGTAACCACGACCTGTTATCCAACACACCAACATCACTTGCCTGACATAAAGGGCGCAAAACATCTTGTAAGAACCCACAACGGGGGTTTAGATTTCGAAAACATTTCAAAAACATTTCTTGAAAATTGCTAACACTTATGAAATGCCGCAATTTTTTTATATTCCAAAGTTTTTTTTTCAAAAAGTGAACCATTCATATAATTATGATTTAAAAAAACAGGAATTTTAGGAAATCCCAAACAGTTTCCTAAAATGCAAACATTTCTTCAAAAATTGAATAATTTCTGAAAAAATGACCGAACTACGAAAATGCAATTCCCGAATATTTTCTGAGATCACGATTTTTTTTAAAATTTTGGACCAAAAAATTGGAAAGGAAAACTGTTTTAGTTTAGAATAAAAAATTAAACATGAGCATTTTTTAAAATGCGAATCAAATTAGTATTTTTATGTTTTTTTGGAAAGGCGAACAAAATTTGAAATATGGGAACATTTTTGAAATTATGAATAAAATGTTGAAACCTCAAACCTTTTTTGAAGCATGAACATTTTTCTGAAAAAATTGTGAACAAATTTTGAAAACAAGAACATAATTAGAAATTCTTGATTATTTTTTGAAATTGTAAACATATTTTGAAAATGAGAACAATTTTTGAAATTCGTAAACTTCTTGGAACACGAACATTTTTTGAAATTGTGAACAAAATTATGAAAATGAGAACATCTTTTGAAATGCATAAACTTCTTGAAACGCAAACATTTTTCTGAAATTGTGGACTAAAATTTTAAAGTCGGAACATTTTTTGAAATTTCTAAACATTTTCTGAAAATGGTCAGAATGTTTTGGGAAACAAGAACATTTTTTATAATCCAGATTTTTTTTGTAAATTTCCAACAAAATAAACTTCAAAAAGAAAAAAGGAAAGGAAAAATAAACAGAAAAGGAAAGAAAAAAGGAAAAGAAAAGGCCAGTTCAGGAACCTTCTAGAAGGTTCTCAAAACCGGAAAAATCCCGGCCAGAAAACTTCCCAAAACCAGGATCGCTGAAATGATTAAATAGGTCGCCAAGCCGATTGAGCGATCGAACGAATAAAATGATGAAACCTCGAACATTTTTTGAAGCATGAACATTTTCCTGAAAAAAATTGTGAACAAATTTTGAAAACGAGAACATAGTTAGAAATTCTTGATTATTTTTTGAAATTGTGAACATATTTTGAAAACAAGAACAACTTTTGAAATTCCTAAACTTCTTGGAACACATTTTTTTTTAAATTGTGAACAAAAATTCGAAAACGTGAAAAATAATTTGAAAATCAGAACATTGTTTGAAAAACCTAAACAAAATTTGATATTACAAGCATATTTTGACATAGTGAACATTTTTTGAAAAAATAAATAAAATTTTGAAACTCAGAACATTTTTGGAAAACCTGAACAATTTTGGAAATTCCGAACATTTTCTGAAAATAAAAATAATGTTTGAAAAGTTGACAAAATTTGCAACTCAGAACCATGTTTGAAAATTTGAACAAATTTAGAAATTCCGAACATTTTTCACAAAAAAACGAACAATTTTTTAAAATTTGAACAACTATTTAATATTTTGAACATTTTAGAAAAGAATAGAAAAAAGAAACTATAAAGAAAAATGAATAAGAAAAATAAAATAAAAAATTAAATAGATAAAAACGAAAAAAATTACGAGAAACAAAAACAAAACCAAGAAACGCAAAAAGAAAGAAAAAACCCTTTTAGGAACGTTCTAAATGTTCCAAAAACCAGCCAGGAACCTTCTAGAAAGTTCACAAAACCATATGCTCGCACCGTCAGCTTGGCCGGCCCACTCTATAGATCTGGTTATCGGTTAGATGTGCAATTGGTCGACTGTTTGCCGCAAAATGCGGCAAATAGGAAATTCCCCGATGTCTCTCTTTAAGCG
>NC_041391.1:665488954-665490774 GCF_002162155.2 Triticum dicoccoides | reverse complement strand
AGGCCACGGCCTATTTTTATTTCAGTTTTTTGTTCCCATTTATTCTTCATTTTTGTACTTTCTTTGTACTTTAAATTATTCTACATACATAAACAAGCATTTGAAAAATGTTGAACAAGTATTTGAAAGTTTTGAATAAGTATTTGAAAAATGTTGAATCTTTATTTCTAATAATAAAGTAAATTGGGTTTCTTTCGTCCATCATGGCATGTTTTCAGAAAAGTCCCTCTATTTCAGAGAATTCAACCCGCAGTCCTATTTTAAGTTAAAACGAAGCGTTATTTCGTATTTTATACAAAAGTCCCTGTCTTTTCCTGAAATCAACCCGCCGTCCGAATTTAAGTCACACCCGAACCGTTATTTTACATTTTTCGAACCCCCCCTGATGTTTTAGGTAATTCATCCACGGATCATATTTAAGTCAAACAAATGCTTTTTAAAATCATCCATATCTTTTAAACCGTAACACCGATTTAAACATGTTATATATGAAATTTGATTAGAAAAATATGTAGAATATGAATATGAGATTATTTTGACCTGTTAAGTACTTTTAAATATTATTTTGGAATATATTTGAGTCAAACCAAATGATTTTCTAAATTATCTGTATCTTTTAAACCGTAACTTCGATTTTAACATATTATATATGAAATTTTATTAGAAAAATGTGTGGAATCTAAATATGATGTTAATTTTACCTGTTAAATATTTTTAAAATATTGTTATGAAAGCAAACTTATAATTTATAGCGCAAGATCCGATTTTTTCATACCGGCGGCGATCCCGATTGCAAATAAATACCCCATTATAACCATATACGGAAAACAAAACATCGATAACTACACATGCATACCTCTGAAAAATGTCGCAAGGGAAAACAACAGATTTCTCATCGCGAGAGTGAGAGAAAGCGAGCGAGAGAGAGAGAGGGGGGGGGGAGAGGGAGAGAGAGACGCCTTAGGATTAACCATATTCAACACACGTTTTTTGTTGTTTTGTTTGAACACCGAGGCCATCACCAGCGAGGGTGAGAAGGAGGATAAGCGGCAACACAAATATAATGCCTCGCAAAAATAAAGAAGATGGACCTATTGTGGTCTTGAGTGATGGTTGTTGAGTTAAGAGTGTGTGTTATGTTTTCTCTCCCGTTGCAACGCACGGGCTCTTTTGCTAGTAAGTATTAAAAATTGTTGAACAATTATTTGAAAAATGCTGAACAAGTATTTGAAAATGTTGAATAAGTACTAAAAATATTAAGCAAGTATTTAAAAAGGTTGAATAAGTATTAAAAAAATATGGAACAAGTATTTGAAAAATGTTGAACAAGTATTTGATAAATATTAAATAAGTATTAAAATATTGAAAAAGTATTTTGAATAACCGTTTGGACAATGTTAAACGTTTATACAAAAAATGTTGATCACTTTTTTTTACATATACAAAAATTTGTAGTGAAAATAAAAAACAAACATAAAAAACAAAATATGGGGAAGAAAAAAGAAAGACAAACAAAAAATTGAGAAGGAAAAAGAAAACCAAAAAAATAGAATAATGTAAACAACGAACATAATAACCAAATAAAACAAAAATGAATGAAAGAAAACAGAAAAGAAAAAAATAAAACAAAAAAAAAGAAAAAAATCCCTAAGAAAATGGGTAAAATGGCTGGGTAGCCTCAAGTAGGACGCGCCCTACTTCTTAGCATGAAACGAACTTGGGTGGAGTGGTTAGCGCTGCATGCATTCTCCATGGAGAGTTGGGTTTGATCCCTCATTCTCGCATTTCTTTGCCTTTTTTAGGACTGTGTGCGCGTGAAT
>NC_041391.1:665475312-665488753 GCF_002162155.2 Triticum dicoccoides | reverse complement strand
CTTCAGCGGGAGCTGCTACTTGTACCGCTTAAGGCGATAAATAGTCGCCGCGTCCCATGAAAGCATCCTCGGTGTATCGTCTATACACAATGGGTCGTCAGGTTATGGCCAACGGTTCCCGACCTAGAGTAAGACGACAACCGTGATGAACTCGCCACCGTCTACAGTAGCGAACCCTCTTTAATGGATACATTACTTTTGATTACAAACTTTGCAAACATAAAATCTTCTCAGGATCCATAATAAATTTTGGAAATCAATTCATTACACATAATCTGCATTGCCTATGTACCCTATTAGAAGCTAGACATGAACATTTGCATCAATTCAATACACCCAAACTTTAAATGCACTACATTGTTCCTACTAAACCGTTTCAACATCATAGGCCATGATGATACAGCAAGCTGCACAGAACCGAGAAAGACATTCAGTTGTGTAGGAAAGTTCAAGCCAACTCAACCGCTTGCACTATAGAAGTTAGAAATACGTACTGACATTTAAAAATGCTTCCTAAAAAAAACTTCGGAAAAAGTTCATTTTAAACCTTGAACTTGTAGAGGTTGGGCAGAAAGAACCTCCAAGTCGAAATCCCGGTCGATTGCACATTGAACTATGCAACCCCGGTCTAACTCGAACCCTGGCATCGTTTGAACTGGAATTCGTCTGGTGGGCCGGCCTGCTATAGTATTTTGTAGTTCAAAAACAGAAATTCCAAATGGCACACACCCTGCTCCCCGCTGGACCGGCCTGCTTTAGTTTTTTTTCGTTAGGAAAAAATAGCGCGCGGTGGTGGCTCGAACAAAAAATCGCTTTTTTAGGATCAAAGAAAAAAATCACTTGTTGTTGATCGAAGCAACAAACCACCAGGACACCACTTGCGTTGTGTTCACTTGCTCCCTTTTTCTTCCTTTTCTTCTTTCTTGTCTTTCCTATTTATTTTTATTTTTATTTTTCCTTTTTTTTTCTTAAATTCGCGAACATTTTCTGAAATCAACGAACTTGTTTTCAAATTTCCATATTGTTTTCAAATCCCGTGAATATTTTTTCGAATGCTCAAATTCTTTTAATGTATATAAAACCCGGCCTATTTGGAGCTATTGAATAGCAGGCGCCCAAAAAAAATCAGGAAAAGTTTTGCGGGAGCGACTCAAACTAGCAACCTCAGTCTTGTTAGCTGCCGGAACTTGCCAACCAAACTAATGAGTTCAACTGATAGATTCACGGCGCGAAACATTATGTATCAAACTTCTTTTGAACATTTGCGAATATTATGCACTGAAGATTTTGTAATATCCATTGAATATTTTCTTAATATACGATGAACATTCTAAATTATACACATTGAACATTTTTAAATATATGATGAACATTTTGGAAAAACTATAAATATATGTGTTGAACAATTTTCAATGTGCATTGAACATTTGTAATATACGTTGAACAATTTTCGAACACACATTAAACATTTGTGTAATGTACCACTGAACAAATTCCAAAAACACAGGGAACAATTTATATTCATTGAGGAATTTCTAATATAGGATGAACATTTTATAATGCATGAAGAAATCGTAAAAAGGAAAAAAAGTATATGAATATAAATAGAATAAGAAAGAAAAATAAAAATTAAAAGAAAAAAGAACAAGAAAAGAAAAACTAGAAGAAGAAAAATAACAAACGAGAAAACAGAAGCAACAACGCGCAGCACACGCTGCCGTGAATTGGGCCGGCCCATCCGCGGGCGTTTCCTCCCCAATCACTGTCATTCTTTACCACGTCGACAATCCCCATTTGGAAAATGAGCCGAAGGTTTGATTTAGACCGGGATTGCAGAGTTCGGGGTGCAATCGATCGGGATTTGGACTTGGGGGTTTGCTCCGCCCGACCTTATTAAATGTTTGAAATTGACTTTTTCCAAAACCTTCTCGTCCACACCTCGTGGACTTATTTCCGACCAAAGGCGTGGTGGAAGCGTTCATGCATGCTACTAAGGCCGGTTGTAATGGGTAGTATTATAAGTTAATATCATGCATATGATACTAGTGTATGATACTACCTCTGTAATGCATAGTATCGTACATTAGTATCTTAGTTGACCATATTTATTGCCATCCAAGACACATACTAGTATAATATTTATTATGATACGGTATCATAATACGATACTCAACCCTCTCTTCCTTCATTTAATTCTATGCCACCTCATCAAACTTGACTAGTTGGCATGCATAATAGTAGCTATGATACTCTCACTACGACCAGCCTAATACGTTCCCTTGTGAGTTGGCCTTTGACAATTGACATGGCGGGAGCGTTCCTGCATGCAGCCGCGGACCAGTCCATTCTCCGCTGCTTCCTGCTGCTCTGCTGTAGCCAAATCGGCCACGAACACACGTTGCTATCGACCTCAATTGGCATCGATGGATACTACTCTGCCACTGAGGCCATCGGCCGCAAGTCTTCTCCTACTTCAACGTCGTCCACAACACCAGGGAAAGGGGTCAGTTATGGGAAGGAGCGGGTCCTAGCAGCACCCCCACTCCGCCCTGGGATCGCACAGATCATATGCTATTCGTAGGCATGCGCAACCTCCGCGCGATTGTCCCGCTCGCTGTCATCGCGGCAGGCCTATCCGAACACCGATGTCATCCCTTCTCGGCACTTGTGCATTCCCCGTTTTGGGCCAAATTTCGTGTTTTGACCCTTTTGGGCTACATTAGCTGGATCTGACCCCGTTTGCCAAAATTTTCAAGATCTGGCCCTTTTGGCTACCGCCAAGGCCCTCGACGATAGCCGAACACAACCTACCACCGGCCCGCCCGGCGGTAGCTGTGGTGATGGTCGTTAACGGCCGTTTGCATCGGCCCACCTAGCAAAGGACCCTACCGCCATAAGTCTAGGCAGTAGGCCAACATAACCTACCGTCGAGGTCCTTGGCAGTAGGGTCATGTACATGATAGGGTGGTGGGGTGGGAATTGTGCTCCCCTACCCACTCATTCACCCCCATTCCCCATTCTCCTTTGAGCTGAGCTCCTCTTCTCCACTCTTCTCCTCACACAAGCCCCTCTCAAATATCTCTCATTTGCTTGAGATTTGTCCGGTGGATCCGGAGCACTTTCATCACCCAAGGTACCTCTCTCACGCCCCCTAATTTTGGTTGGTTGAAATCATTCATTTTGCTCACTTTGTTGCAAACCCTAGTTCATGATTTTGTTGTGGTGAAATCAATGTATGTGATGCATTTATGGTAATGTTAGTGTTTTGAGTATGTATTGTGTGACCAACATTGTTGGGTGTACCAAGATCTAGCATTTACGGTTTTGTTATGGGTTAGGGCTAGGGTTATGGTTAGGGTTAGGGTTATGGTTAGGATTATGGTTAAGGTTATGTCTATGATGACCATTATAGTTACCCCTCAAATTGTAGGATGGGACCGATCGCTTTCTTTGGGACTTCTACCGAGGCGGCGGCGAAGCATGAACGCGAACTCATTGAGGAAAAGATGACGGAGTGGGTCAACTCCGTCGATGCGTTGAATGCGGCTTCAAGTGACTTTTCTAAGTACTATGTATGCAAGCACGACGATAACGAGAAGGTGATCAAAGAAAAAGAGAAAAACATAAACAAGCTGAGGAGAAAGGAGAAAAGTCATAGATGTAATCTTTCAATGCAAATTGCATTGTGCACAACAAGCGATGAATACATTCAGCTGGATTTGAAAAAACCTGGCCAGATCATTAACTGGGTAGTTAAGCAGGCATCATCGCCAATACCGAGACAATCTTCCCGTTGGGGTCGGGTCCTTGAAAGAAGGGATGTGATTTTTTGCAACCCGAGACTGTACGACAGAGACATTGTGTTGATGGCCGAATGAAAGTGGTTTGAACTACATGATGCCTAGAGTCATTTGAGTCATTTGAACTATAATGCTATGTATCCTTTATCATTTCCTTTGTACTTTAGTTGAACTCCTATTTATGTTTTATGTAACTTTGTCATTTGAACTCTTTGAGAACCTATGTCATTTTGAGTAAGCTATGTTGTGTGTTTTTTGTATGTCATTTGATTTGAGTTATGCCATTTGAAGTTACCTAACATAACATTCATGTAGGATGGAAAACAAGTCGAGTTTGCAGATATTATATGAGCAGTGTGAAGAGAACCGACACCTTAGTATGATGAGGTAGGTTGAACAATGGATTCAGAGTGTTGAGGAGGCAAACGTGGTTAGGAGGGATTTTAGCAAGTATTAGGTTTGTGAGTACCCTGAAGAGCTCATGAAAGAAAAAGACAAGATTTTTGATGAGGTGCAGAAGAGGGAAGATGATTGTAAACACTCTTTGGCAATGGAGATAGGGTTCTCCATAAGCATTGATGAATTCCAGGAGTTCGACTTGACAAGACCCAGGCAGGTTACTGGATGGGCAATCAAACAGGGAGTGTCTGAGAACCCAAACCGACGTGCTCGATGGCCATGGTTCCGTGAGATGAAGGATGTGTTGATCCATTAGGCTGGACCCAATGATATTTGACTCAGACCAAATCCATAGCCCGATGCACAAATTGAGTGTATCAAAGTATTCAGGCGCTATTTCCCAGTGTAGAACACTTTTCATTTGGATACTTACCATTTAGACCAAATGCTCTAAGTAATATTTAAATTTGGTAGATGGAACTTGATTTAATGATGTAATGTTATTTATGCATGCCCTTCGTATTTGAACATGTCGGAGTGTGTTGATGTTATGATTTAATGGACATGCCGGAGTTTGTCGGTGTTATGATTTATTTATGCTCAACGGAGTTTGTTGCTCCACAAAACTAAGTAAAATTGCTACCCGACCGCTAATGTCTACTACGCAACCTTCTTCTTGTAGACTCGTGTTGGGCCTCCAAGCACGAAGTTCTGTAGGACAGTAGCAAATTTCCCTCAAGTGAATGACCTAAGGTTTATCAATCCGTGGGAGGCGTAGGATGAAGATGGTCTCTCTCAAACAACCCTGCAAACAAATAACAAAGAGTCTCTTGTGTACTGATACATCTCCGTCGTATCTACTTTTCCAATCACTTTTGCCCTTGTTTTGGACTCTAACTTGCATGATTTGAATGGAACTAACCCGGACTGACGTTGTTTTCAGGAGAACTGCCATGGTGTTATTTTTGTGCAGAAACAAAAGTTCTCGGAATGACCTGAAAATCCACGGAGCAACTTTTTGGATGTAATAAAAAATATTAGCGAAAGAATCAACATTAGGGGGCCCACACCCTGTCCACGAGGGTGCCCCCCCTAGGGCGCGCCCCCTGCCTCGTGAGCCCCCTAATACTCCACCGATGTCAACTCCAACTCCATATATTCACGTTTGGAGAGAAAAAAATCAGAGAGAAGGATTCATCGCATTTTACGATACAGAGCCGCCACCAAGCCCTAAACTCTCCCGGGAGGGCCGATCTGGAGTCCGTTCGGGGCTCCGGAGAGGGGAACCCGTCGCAGTTGTCATCATCAACCATCCTCCATCACCAATTTCATGATGCTCACCGCCGTGCGTGAGTAATTCCATCGTAGGCTTGCTGGACGGTGATGGGTTGGATGAGATTTACCATGTAATCGAGTTAGTTTTGTTAGGGTTTGATCCCTAGTATCCACTATGTTCTGAGATTGATGTTGCTATGACTTTGCTATGCTTAATGCTTGTCACTAGGGCCCGAGTGCCATGATTTCAGATCTGAACCTATTATGTTTTCATGAATATATGTGAGTTCTTGATCCTATCTTGCAAGTCTATAGTCACCTATTATGTGTTATGATTCGTTAACCTCGAAGTGACAATAATCGGGATAATTACCGGTGATGACCGTAGTTTAAGGAGTTCATGTATTCACTAAGTGTTAGTGCTTTGGTCTGGTACTCTATTAAAAGGAGGACTTAATATCCCTTAGTTTCCAATAGGACCCCGCTGCCACGGGAGGGTAGGACAAAAGATGTCATGCAAGTTCTTTTTCATAAGCACGTATGACTATATTCGGAATACATGCCTACATTACATTGATGAACTGGAGCTAGTTCTGTGTCACCCTATGTTATAACTATTACATGAGGAATCACATCCGACATAATTATCCATCACTGATCCAGTGCCTACAAGCTTTTCACATATTGCTCTTTGCTTAGTTACTTTAACGTTGCCACTGTTACAATTACTACAAAACTGCTACTGTTACTTTTGCCACTTTTACCGTTACTTCCATACTACTTTGCTACTAAATACTTTGCTGCAGATATTAAGTTATCCAGGTGTGGCTGAATTGACAACTCAACTGCTAATACTTGAGAATATTCTTTGGCTCCCCTTGTGTCGAATCAATAAATTTGGGTTGAATACTCTACCCTCGAAAACTGTTGCGATCCCTTATACTTGTGGGTTATCAAGACTATTTTCTGGCACCGTTGCCGGGGAGCATAGCTCTATTCTTTGAGTCACTTGGGATTTATATCTGCTGATCACTATGAGGAACTTGAAAGATGAAAGAACTAAGATTTTTCCCTCAACTACGAGGGGAGGTAAGGAACTACCATCTAGCTCTGCACTTGATTCTCCTTCTGGTTTGAGTAAGCTTGCAACACCTAAACCTGCTTCTGCTATTAATTCTGATATGTCGCATGTTATTGATGATGCCACTTGTGCTATGCATGATACTTATGATGAAACTGCTTCTATGCTTGATAATACTGTGCCACTAGGTGAATTCCTTGATAAACAACTTGCTAGGGCCAGAGAGAATGAAATTTATTGAAACTGGTAATATTGATGAAAGTGACGATGAAGATTCTCCCCCTAGATATGAATTGCATGTTGTCCCTGAGTGTTATGTTATGGATGAAGAAACTGCTAGAGATTTTCTTGCTTGCAATGATAGATCTGATATTAAGAAATTATTAGCTAAGCTGGAAGAAAAGTCTCTGAATGCTAGAATGAAATATGACCCTACTTTTGCTACTTCACCTATCTGTGTTAATGATAAGGGTTATGATTTCTCTGTCGATCCTGAGATAATTACTTTGGTTGAATCTGATCCTTTTCATGGCTATGAATCTGAAACCATTGTGGCACATCTTACTAAGTTAAATGATATAGCCACCCTATTCACTAATGATGAGAAAACTCGCTACTACTATATCCTTAAGATATTCCCGTTCTCATTAAAGGGTCATGCTAAAAAATGGTTTAATTCTCTTGATCCTGGTTGTGTGCGTAGTCCCCAGGATATGATTTATTACTTTTCTGCTAAATATTTCCCCGCTCATAAGAAAGAAGCTGCTTTAAGGGAAATATATAATTTTGTGCAAATTGAAGAAGAGAGTCTCCCACAAACTTGGGGGAGGCTTCTCCGATTACTTAATGCCTTGCCTAATCATCCTCTCAAGAAAAATGAAATACTTGATATCTTTTATAATGGACTAACCGATGCTTCCAGAGACCACCTAGATAGTTGTACTGGTTGTGTTTTCAGGGAAAGAACTGTCAATCAAGCTGAATTGCTAGTGAATAATATGTTAACTAATGAAAATAATTGGACACTTCCTGAACCAACTCGTAAGCCAACTCTGAAGAAAAGAGGTGTTCTATTTCTCAATCCTGAAGATATGCAAGAGGCAAAGAAATCTATGAAAGAATAAGGTATTAAAGCTGAAGATGTTAAGAATTTACCTTCTGTTGAAGAAATACATGGCCTTAATATGCCACCTATTGAAGAAGTACATGGTCTTGATAACCCGACACAGGTAGTAAAGGTAAATTCTCTCTATAGATATGATAAAGTTGAAATCCCATATACTAAGTTTGCTAGCTAGTGCTTGGATGAGTTTGATGACTTTATGGCTAAACAAGAAAATTTCAATGTTTATGTTGGTAGACAATTGAAAAGTAATGCTTATATGATTGGACACTTGAGTGATTATATGTCTAGAGTTAAGAGTGAACTTAAACTCATTAGTAAACATGCTTCTATGGTTACCACTCAAGTAGAACAAGTGCTTAAGGCTCAAAATGATTTGCTCAACGAATTAAATGATAAGAAAAATGATAATGTTGTTAGAGTTATGACTAGAGGTGGTAAAATGACTCAGGAACCTTTGTATCCTGAAGGCCACCCTAAGAGAATTGAGCTCAGAGAAATAATGTTGATGCACCTAGTCCTTCTGAGAAGAAGAAGAAAAATGATAGGACTTTGCATGCTTCTAGTGAACCTATTGTAGACACACCTGAGAATCCCAATGATATTTCTATTTCTGATGCTGAAACACAATCTGGTGATGAACATGAACCTAGTGATAATGTTAATGATAATGTTCATGTTGATGCTCAACCTAGCAATAACAATGATGTAGAGATTGAACCTGTTGTTGATCTTGATAACCCACAATCAAAGAATCAACGTTATGATAAGAGAGACTGTGTTGCTAGGAAGCACGGTAAAGAAAGAGAACCATGGGTTCAGAAACCCATGCCTTTTCCTCCTAAACCATCCAAGAAAAAGGATGATGAGGATTTTAAGCGCTTTGCTGAAATGATTAGACCTATCTTTTTGCGTATGCGTTTGACTGATATGCTTAAAATGAATCCTTATGCTAAGTACATGAAAGATATTGTTACAAATAAAAGAAATATACCGAAAGCTGAAATTTCCACCATGCTTGCTAATTATACTTTTAAGGGTGGAATACCAAAGAAACTTGGAGATCCAGGAGTACCAACTATACCATGCTCCATTAAAAGAAACTATGTTAAAACTGTTTTATGTGATCTTGGAGCCGGTGTTAATGTTATGCCTCTCTCTTTATATCGTAAACTTGAATTGAATAAGTTGACACCTACTGAAATATCTTTGCAAATGGCTGATAAATCAACTACTATACCTGTCAGTATTTGTGAGGATGTGCCTGTTGTGGTTGCCACTACTAGGAAAAGGCCTACTAGTGGTGCACCAGTTTTGCCTACTAATGACGCACTACTGGTGCGCCACTAGTATTAAATACTAATGGCGCGCCACTGGTGCGTCATTAGTATAGCCCATGGTGCGCCATTAGTATACCAGATACTAATGGGGCACCACATAGAAGTGCGCCATTAGTAACAATTTTTTTTCAATTTTTTTTCAATTTTTTTTTTCATTTTTTTCTTAATCTCGGGTCACTATGGCTTAATCTTGGGTCAATATGCTTAATCTCAAGTCAAATCGCACTAAGTGGTCAAACTTCTCGGAAGGTCACCCATCCTCACACTACTCCAGCCTGAGCACGCTTAACTTCACAGTTCTATCCAACCCCAGCACCACCTCACTTAACAGGCACTTGTTGATATATCTATCATATCAATCCTATTATACCTTGTTGATGTCTAGGACTTTGTTCATGTTCATGACTATGATGAAATTTTGAAAAAATATTTCAAACTTCCCGGTCATATTACGTATCATTTTTTGAAAAAAAAAATTAAAAAAAATTCGAAACCATTTTTTTTCTGTTACTAGTGGCGCACCTAGCAAACGGTGCGCCACTAGTAAGTTTGAATTTTTTTGCCTCTAGATCTTGAAAGCCCCGTAACTTTTCGAGTAGATGATTTATCATATAAAAAACTTTTTAATCCGAGTTCATATGCAAAAGTTATGCCCATTTTACAAATTTCCAGAGAGATTTTGCAAATAAAGTCGAAATTCATATTTGTAAATTTTCCCAACAACTAGACCACATATCACATGAGAAACTTATTTTCTTTTATTTTTTGACATTTCCATCATTTTCTTTTATTTTTTTAAAATTGAAAAGGCGGTCCATGGGGAGGGGGGGTGCATTCGGGGGATTTTTGGTCAAAGCTAGTAATGGCGCACCGTGGGAGTGGTGCGCCATTACTAGTTCAACTAGTAATGGCGCACCACACACACGGTGCACTATTACTAGTTTAAAAAAAATAAAAAAAATTTGGAAAAAAATTTGAAGAAAAATTACTAGTGGCGCACCATGGATGTGGTGCGCCATTACTAGTTTTAACTAGTAATGGTGCACTATCTCCTGGTGCGCCATTACTAGTTTTGAAAGAAAAAATTAAAAAAAATTAAAAAAAATTTAAAAAAAAATTGAACAAAAATTACTAGTGGCGCACCGTGGATCTCGTGCGCCATTACTAGTTTAACTAGTAATGACGCACTATCCCCTGGTGCGCCATTACTAGTTTTGAAAAAAGAAATAAAATTTTTTTTGTTACTAATGGCGCACCGTGGATGTGGTGCGCCATTAGTATTTGAACACTAATGACGCACCAACACATGGTGCGCCATTAGTATATAGTAGTGGCGCACCACATGTCTGGTGCGCCATTAGTGTCCATATCATCTATAGCCCTTTTCCTAGTAGTGTGCAAACGTTAATATCTTAATGGACTTTGTTATTCTTGATATTCCCGAGGACGATAGTATGTCGATTATCCTTGGTAGACCCTTCTTGAATACTGCAGGGGCTGTTATTGATTGCAGGGCACCGCAAGATTGAACCCAAAGCTAAGCACTTCTCCCATGGCAAGAAAGATCAATCTAGTAGGCCAAACCAGACTGATAAGTTGAAGAGACTTGCAAAGATAACTCAATCATACATAAAAGAATTCAGAGGAGATTCAAATATTTCTCATAGATAAACTTGATCATAAACCCATAATTCATCGGATCTCGACAAACAGACCGCAAAAAGAGTTTACATCGAATAGATCTCCACAAGAGAGGGGGAGAACATTGTATTGAGATCCAAAAAGAGAGAAGAAGCCATCTAGCTAATAACTATGGACCCGAAGGTCTGTGGTAAACTACTCACAACTCATCGGAGGGGCTATGGTGTTGATGTAGAAGCCCTCCGTGGTCGATTCCCCCTCCGACAGAGCGCCGACGAAGGCTCCAAGATGGGATCTCGCGGATACAAAAGGTTACGGCGGTGGAAATTGTGTTTTGTTGGCTCCCTGGATGTTTCCGGGGTACGTAGGCTTATATAGGAGGAATAAGTACGTCGGTGGCCGCTCGAGGGGCCCACAAGATAGGGGGCGCGCCCTATAGGGGGGGGGGCTACCCTCTCGTGGCCACCTCGGCTGCTTCTTGACATGCACTCCAAGTCCTCTGGATCACGTTCGTTCCAAAAATCACGCTCCCAAAGGTTTCATTCCGTTTGGACTCCGTTTGATATTCCTTTTCTTCAAAATACTGAAATAGGCAAAAAAACAGCAATACGGGCTGGGCCACCAGTTAGTAGGTTAGTCCCAAAAATGATATAAATGTGTAAAATAAAGCCCATAAACATCCAAAAGGGGTAATATAATAGCTTGAAACAATAAAAAATTATAGATACGTTGGAGACGTATCAGTCATCCAAGATTTATTATTATTGCTCGCTAGTTGATTATGCCATTGATATGAGTAAACATGTGACCTAAGTGTTATTGTGAATATGGTTAGTTCATAATCTTTGCTGAAAACATGAATGTTGGCTTTACATATTTACAACAACAAGAGCAAACAGAGTTTGTAAAAGTTTTTCTTTATCACTTTTAGTTTGTCAACTGAATTGCTTGAGGACAAGCAAAGGTTTAAGCTTGGGGGAGTTGATACGTCTCTGTCGTATCTACTATTCCAAACACTTTTGCCCTTGTTTTGGACTCTAACTTGCATGATTTGAATGGAACTAACCCGGGCTGACACTGTTTTCAGCAGAACTGCCGTGGTGTTATTTTTGTGCAGAAATAGAAGTTCTCGGAATGACATGAAAATCCACGGAGCAACCTTTTGGATTTAATAAAAAATATTGGTGAAAGAATCAACGTCAGGGGGCCCACACCTTGTCCACGAGGGTGGGGGGCGCGCCCCGCTTTGGGCGCGCCCCCTGCCTCGTGGGCCTCCTGATGCTCCACCGACGTCAACTCCAACTCCATATATTCACGTTCGGGGAGAAAAAAATCAGAGAGAAGTATTCATCGTGTTTTACGATACGGAGCCACGGTCAAGCCCTAACTCTCTTGGGAGGGCTGATCTGGAGTTCGTTCGGGGCTCCAAAGAGGGGAATCTGTCGCTGTCATCATCATCAACCATCCTCCATCACCAATTTCATGATGCTCACCGCCGTGCATGAGTAATTCCATCATAGGCTTGCTGGACGGTGATGGGTTGGATGAGATTTACCATGTAATCGAGTTAGTTTTATTAGGGTTTCATCCCTAGTATCCACTATGTTCTGAGATTGATGTTGCTATGACTTTGCTATGCTTAATGCTTGTCACTAGGGCCGGAGTGCCATGATTTCAGACATGAACCTATTATGTTTTCATGAATATATGTGAGTTCTTGATCTTATCTTGCAAGTCTATAGTCACCTATTATGTGTTATGATCTATTAACCCCGAAGTGACAATAATCGGGATACTTACCGGTGATGACCGTAGGAGGACAATCATAATCATCATAGGCTAGCTTCTAGTGTTTAGCCTCTATGATCTCGTGGTAGATCAACTCTTGTAATACTCATATCATCAAGATCAATCAAGCAGGAAGTAGGGTTTTACCTCCATCGAGAGGGCCCGAACCTGGGTAAAACATTGTGTCCCTTGCCTCCTGTTACCATTAGCCTTAGACGCACAAATCGGGACCCCCTACCCGAGATCCGCCGGTTTTGACACCGACATTGGTGCTTTCATTGAGAGTTCCTCTGTGTCGTCGCTGCAAGGCTCGATGGCCCCTTCAATCATGAACAACAGCACGGTCCAGGGTGAGACTTTTCTCCCCGGACAGATCTTCGTTTTCGGCGGCTTCGCACCGCGGGCCAATTCGCTCGGCCATCTGGAGCAGATCGACAGCTACGCCCCTGGCCATCAGGTCAGGTTCGGAAACTTGAACTACACGACCGATATCCGCGGAGACTTGATCTTCGACGGATTCGGGCCCACGCCGGGAGCGCCGAACAGTCACGACGAGCACGACTTAGACCTGGTTCTAATCGGTGGTAGAGCCGGACACAGACTCCACCCCCAAGGAAGCCTGTGTCACCGGACCCCCAGACTCGTGTCCGGCTGTAGGTTCCAGACCGCGCACCCCTGAGCCCACCGAATCTGGTTGGGCTCCGGTAATGGAGTTCACCGCTGCGGATATCTTCCAGCACTCGCCCTTCGGCGACATGCTGAACTCATTAAAGTCTCTCTCTTTGTCAGGAGACTCTCGGCCGAACTATGTCCGGCTCGAGTGGGAAGCAGGCGACGAGGGAATTCGTTGCCCACCCACCACCCACTTCATTGCCACTAGCGATGATTTGACCGACGTGCTTGACTTCGACTCTAAAGACATCGCCGGTGTGGACGACGATGTAGGAGAAGAACATGAACCACCGCCCACGGGGCGCTGGACAACCACCTCCTC
>NC_041391.1:665417413-665474586 GCF_002162155.2 Triticum dicoccoides | reverse complement strand
TCCAAAAGAAAGCAATGGCGATGAGGCAATGGAGGATAGCCCCTCAAGGAAGAAGGCAAAGTATGGGCGTCATCAGCGCCGCTCCAAGCCCCGCCACAGCAATACTGGCACAGGAGTCAAAAACAATCCGGATGGTAACGAAGATGAATATAATCCCGATCAGCCTGCCTTCGAGCAGGCCGGACAGGCGACGGACGGATACTTGGAGAAGGATAACTACATGCTCCCCTCCGAAGACGAGATGAGCCTCGGCGACGATGAATTTAGCGTGCCTGAGGATCCCGCAGAGCAAGTTCGCTTTAAGCAACGGCTTATGTCCACGGCGAGAAGCCTGAAAAAGAAGCAACAACAGCTTCAAGCTGGCCAAGATTTGCTCACAGAAAGATGGACCAAGGTCCTGACAACCGAGGAATACAGACTCGAACGCCCCGCCAAAGGGTACACAAAGCACAATTCACTACCTCACCCTGAGAAGGAGGTCCTAAAGCCCACACCCCGACCCCAATACACCACGGTCCGGGGCAATACGCAAGAAACGCGAGGCAGCATCCATAAACCTTGACGCAACAAACATAAGCATCACAAAAATAATGATGACAACCAAGACAAGGGAGTTGGCGCCGAATTCCGCGGCTCCCAGTCCGGTCAGCAGAAAAATAACATCTCAGGCCCATCTGGCCCGGGCAGCATACTCGACCAACCATGTCAAATTCATGGTACCCCTAGAATGGCGGCCAAGCATACCAATAGAGAATGTCGGATCCTCAAAACAAAACGGTCGGTCGTGCGCCGGAAACAATGAAAAGAGGTCTCAAACAACAAGGAGCCCAGACCACCAAACATGGCGAGGTCAAAGGAAAATCCTCCGCAAATCAACAAGGGAACGAATGTGTACTCCTCGGGATGCCGACTCAACATTACAAGTCACCCCACGGCACAAAAATACGGCCGATCATCTCCGATCACATAGACCATCCGGACAATATCAACCATAGCAATTTGATTGCATCTACCATCGACCCAATAGTTCGTGGGTTCCATCTCACATGAGCTCCTACAGGAATAAACAGCAGCCCAAACTCGCTGCGTCAGGACAAAATTTGCCAGATAGGTATTGACCGCTCGAGGATCAAACCCATTAATAACATCTTCTAAAAGATGCGGTTCTTGGTGCAAAGGCCAAGTTTTATAGGCCCACCACCCCGGAGGTTGTCTTCGGATCACCAAACAAATACCATGCCGAAGAGTAAGTCTTCGGCATTGTCCCCTTATACAGTCACTACCATATACTACTGGGATGAACCGCGTTGGCTAGACTCAACGCGGTACCACATCAGGCCAAACCCACGTGACATGGTCACAATTATGGGCAAGGCCGAACCCCACTCTGAGAGTGGAAATTATACCGCCGCTAAGATAACGAGTTGTGCCCGTTTATCGAACTTCGATTCGACAGCCAACCCCCCGGACACCAACAGAGGAGTCCGAGCTACTTTACGGCATGATAGCCTGGCTCGACCAGGCTCCGATCAGGCACCCGCGGTTCAACCACCATATGACATGCAACTGCCTCTAAGCATTTGTCTTTTCAGACTCACTTTTGCGCAGAACAGGACTGGCGATATGGAATCCGCTCGGACGCACAAGGCGGGAGCACATAAGTACCCCCCAAGGAGACAGTCTGGATACACTTCGGATCCGCACACAGCCTCCTCGAGTCCGGCCACAACAGGTTCCGCCAGTATACCTCTTTTCATAAGCATCAACCGTACTCATACGCATAGACGTGTCACTCTACTACAATGCGTAGACTTAAATAACACTTCCGGCCGTCGTTCCTCATTTACGCCTTTCTTCGTCATAACGGCACCCGCACATAGTGTCATGCCCCATTATGCCAGGGGTTTCATAGTACTCATAATATGGCAACAAAGTCCGGTCACCTTCTCGGTCGCTCGGCACCCCGAACTTATAGCACTATCTGCGTCAGCTCCGAATCATGTCTTGGGTCATTAGTTGGGTTTGCCCGGCTCCCATGTTTTGGTACCTTACGTTCCGCTCCATCGGCTAAGGTAGCACTGGGAGAACTACTGCGATTGTGTCCCGGTTCTTCCGGACGAGCACCTCAGTAGAGAAGGCCAAAAACTGACTGTCATGATACGGCGAGAGCTGGTCAGCTGTTCGAGAGGTTGTAAAATCTTTAAAGATTTATTCCACATAATGCCATAACAAATGCAGAGTAAGAAGGATCGGTCTTTTGATCAGGCGCCGTTAGAGCCCCTCATACGGTCTTCCGAACACCAAGGGCTGCGCCTACCATACTCGAATTCCTATGGCTAAGTGAGAGTGATAAAGCCCTATAGTCTGATTGCCTGGTTCGCGGTGATGAACACCTCCTTCAAGGACCCAATAATGGGATAAAGAGTGTTCAGGTATGTCCCGAACACCTCCGTACTTTTTACGTGGGGGCAGAAGCCGACGACTAGCCAATTCTCAGGATTTACACATACTAAACGGCCGCACAGGAAGAAAAAACTTTCATATAACAGGCAATAAATAATAATAGTGCCAGTATCCCGCATTACAAAGGACGGCATGACCGCCTTCAGGGAAATATAGTGTCTTTGGTACACTGTTCCGCCACAAGGCGGGCTCCTTTTAGGACACCCTCATAATACAATTCGGGCTTGAGATGCTCCTTACCCTCCGATGGTCCCTCAGTCATCAGCTTTTTAGCATAAAGCTTCCCCCAGTGCAACTTCGCGCGGTCAAATGCCATGCGTGCACCCTCTATACAGACCGATCGCTTTAATGACTTTGAGCTGAGGGCAAGCACCAACAATCTGCTTCACAAGTCCGAAGTAACTGCTTGGAATTGGCTCAGCGGGCCATAGCCGGACAACTAAGTCCTTCATGGCTAGTTCGGCCGCCTGGTGCAGTTTGATGCTTCAGCTGATCTATAAAGGGCACCAGATAATTCGGTGCCAAATACTGTGACCAGAAATGCTTCTCCGCGGACTTCTTCTCTTCAGTCCGGTATAATTGGGCAGCATCAGATATGCTGCGTGGGAGGTCTACAAACGCTCCTAGAGAAACAAGAACTCAGTTTGTCGCTTAGAGTTTCTCCTATTACTACATAAAAATTGCTTTGAAGCCTTACCAGCCGCAACCTTCCGCGCTTCCTGAATGTCCTTCAGAGCACCTCGGGCTTCCTCCCGAGCATCATTTGCAGCTTGGAGAGCTTGGGCGAGTTCAAATTCTTTACTTGCTAGACTCTGCTCCAAATTCTCGCTTTTCTTCACAGCCTCCTGAAGCTCTCATTCAGCTTCAATGACCCTGGCCTCGTGCTTCTCACGAAGAGCCTGCTCCGTGGTGGCCTTCCTGTCGGCTTCGGCCACAGCCTTCTTCAATGCCTCAATCTTGGCATTTGCTCCTGGAGCACACAATACAAGTATTATCATCAGGCACAACTACTCATTTCCGCTTAACTTGTCAAAAGGTTTTGATATACCTTGCTTGTCCTCCAACTGCTTCTTCACTCGGCCAAGTTCTTCCTCGGCCTGTTCCAGACTCTGCTTTAGTCCGGACACCTCCGCAGTACGAGAGGCGGTCGTCGCTACAGACGCCTGTTTTCAAACAAAGAGATATATGTCATCAACCGAGTCTCCTGCGAAGTGGAATTTTGATCCCCTGTCCGATTCCTTCTTTCTTTCATCGGATAGTGCATCAGGGGCTACCGGTCACACTATGACAATCTTCAAAGGTTTCTAAAAACATACCTCAAAGCCTTTTATAAGGCTAAGGCAGGATTCATTCAGTCCGCTCTCAACAGACTGAATCTTTTCAATCACCGCACCCATGAGGGCGCGATGTTCATCGACGATGGACGCATTCTTTAGCGCCGTCGATAGGCCGCCCTGCAGCTCTGCTTGGACAGAGGTTGCTGGCGGAGCGGGCTTGCCTCCCTCCGTCAAGGGGGGCTGCTCGCCCGATCTGGGAACTTTAAAGGTCTCCAGGACTAAGTCCGGCCGTGGGCCAGATCTAAGATCGCCCCCACTGTCAACATTTATGGGAACCGTCGTTCCCGCGTATCCGGCCCTAGAGGTGTGCCCTCCTTGGTCTGGGCCCTGCTGGGACGACACCTCGGTGTCACGCCCAGGCTTCGGGGAAGGAGCCTCCGGAGGCGTCTCGCTCTCCAGGGCATCTGAGCTTAGTGAATCCTCCGAGGAGGACTGTTCAGCGCGAGACCTCGTTGGGCTGCACAAAGTAGGGCGCAAGTTAAAATATTGCACCCTAGTAATCCTGGGCGCTTAGGCGTATTCGGATTTCGTGTACTCACGATTTTACCAGGGGCTGGGCCCTGGGATCCCACTCCGGGCTGCTATTGGCAGCCGTGGTGGACGCCTCTGGGTGGGAACTCTTTCCCCTCTTCGGTGATTCGGCCTCCAAGGATGAGGAGGCCGTCCTTTTCTTTCCTCCCCCCATGGAGGACTCATCTTCCTCCTCATCCTCTTCGTCTTCGGAGAAGGATGGTCACTGGAGTCTTCGGATTTTGTGTCCGAAGCACCGCGATGACGGAGGCCGCTCCGGGTCTCCTTGGCCTTCTTGGAGGTTTCTTTCTTCGGCACCTCGTAAGGTGCCGGGACCAGCATCTTCGTCAGAAGAGGTCCTGCCGGTTCCTCCGGCAGCGGGGCCGGACAGTGTATCCGCCCCACCTTCTTCGTCCATTCCTGGGATGCAGAAAGCATGATAAAGTGTCTCCCTCGGGACATGCCAGCTAAACATGGATAGACAGAACATAAGCGATGACTTACCGGACTTGCGGAGCAGGACAGTTGATACCCGCGGTCCTCGGCGGAGCCCGGCCACGGTTTACCGGACTTGAAGAGCACCTTCCAGATGTCCTTGTGTGAGGAGCCGTAGAGCTCCCGTAGGGTCTGGTGCTCGGCTGGGTCGTATTCGCACAAATTGCAGGCTCGGTGCTGTCAAGGGAGAACCAGGCGAACTAACATCACCTGGACTACATTGATGAGTTTGACATCCTTGTCTACCACGCTCTGGACGCGTGTTTGGAGCACCGACAACTCGTCGGATGAGGACCAGTTCAGGCCCTTCTTGGGCCAGGACGTAAGCCACAGGGGGGCTCCGGATCTGAATTCAGGAATAGCGGCTCACTTCTTACCGTGCGGGAACCACTGCTGCTGCCACTCCTTGACGGAATCATTGAAGGTGCCCGTCGGCCATGTGACCTTGCGCATCTTGCTCACCATGGCGCCTCCGCACTCTACGTGCTCGCCGTTCACCACCTTGGGCTTCACATTGAAGATCTTCAGCCATAAGCCGAAGTGGGGCGAACTACGGAGAAAGGCCTCACACACGACGATAAACGTCGAGATGTTAAGGAAAGAATTAGGGGACATATCATGAAAATCAATCCCGTAATAATACATGATGTCGCGAACAAATGGGTGAAGGGGAAACCCGAGCCCGCGGACAAAATTAGGAAGAAACATGACCCTCTCGTGGGGCTCCGGAGTGGGGACGATCTGTCCCGCCGTCGGAAGACGGTGGCCGATTTTCTTGGCCAGGTACCCGGCCTCTCAGAGCTTTTTGATATCCTTCTCCCGAACGGTAGAGGCCATCCATTTGCCTCCTGCTCCGGATCCGGACATCTTCGGAGAACCTCTCTTCGGTGGAGAAGACGAGTGCTTGGGCGCTAGGGCTCGAACAAAGGGGAATGGACGAGCAGAAGAGAGAGGCGTGGGTAAAAGAGGAAGAGACCTTATCTCTTTATAGAGGCGATAAAAGATTTTGCACCTCCCCACTTGCCTAGTGGAACCCGCTCGTTCCCCACTCGCCGCGATTGGCGGTGCGATTGGGCTACCCGTGCCCGTATTAATGAAAGCCTCGAGATACGGGGAACACGATCTCTGCTTCAACGAGACGTGCCCGGGAAACCACCTCGCGATATGTGCGGTGGTTGGTTGTGGAAAGACGGTTCAATAATAACTCGACCATGGTGCTATGTCATGTTATCTAAAGATGTTAGCAGATTATATTTGTGGAATATCGTTCTCTCCATGATGGCATGTGAAGATCGTCTTGCGGATCCGGACACGATTTAAGTGTTCCGTAATTACTTTGGAGTATTCGGAGATGGAACCCGCCTTGCAATGCCGAAGACAAACTGCGCACCAAACTCATCGTCATTGAAGCCTGGTTTAGGGGCTACTGAGGGAGTCCTGGATTAGGGGGTATCCGCACAGCCGGACTATATACTTTGGCCGGACTGTTGGACCGTGAAGATACAAGACTCAAGACTTCGTCCCGTGTCCGGATGGGACTCTCCTTTGCGTGGAAGACAATCTTGGCGATTCGGATATTAGATCTCCTTCTTTGTAACCGACTCTGTGTAAACCCTAGCCCCCTCCGGTGTCTATATAAACCGGAGGATTTAGTCCGTAGGAGGACAATCATAATCATCATAGGCTAGCTTCTAGGGTTTAGCCTCTATGATCTCGTGGTAGATCAACTCTTGTAATACTCATATCATCAAGATCAATCAAGCAGGAAGTAGGGTTTTACCTCCATCGAGAGGGCCTGAACCTGGGTAAAACATCGTGTCCCTTGCCTCCTGTTACCATTAGCCTTAGACGCACAGATCGGGACCCCCTACCCGAGATCCGACGGTTTTGACACCGACACCCGCTGCCATGGGAGGGTAGGACAAAAGATGTCATGTAAGTTCTTTTCCATAATCACGTATGACTATATTCTGAATACATGCCTACATTACATTGATGAACTGGAGCTAGTTCTGCGTCACCCTATGTTATAACTATTAGATGAGGAATCACATGCGACATAATTATCCATCACTGATCCAATGCCTACGAGCTTTTCACATATTGCTATTTGCTTAGTTACTTTACCGTTGCCGCTGTTACAATTACTACAAAACTGCTACTGTTACTTTTGTCACTATTACCGTTACTTCCATACTACTTTGCTACTAAATACTTTGCTGCAGATATTAAGTTATCCAGGTGTGGTTGAATTGACAACTCAACTGCTAATACTTGAGAATATTCTTTGGCTCCCCTTGTGTCGAATGAATAAATTTGGGTTGAATACTCTACCCTCAAAAACTGTTGCGATCCCCTATACTTGTGGGTTATCAAGACTATTTTCTAGCGCCGTGAAGACAATGTGACTAAAGACAATGTGACAGAAGAAATAGGGTTGAGGAAATAGAAAAAGTCTTCAGTCAAAGTCTTCAAACAGTAATGATTAGGTTCATCAACACATGAATGAGGAAATGAAAGATTTGAGGAAATAGAACCACTAGCTTGGTGAAGACAATGATTTGGTAGACCAGTTCCAACTGCTGTGATAGTTGTACGTCTGATTGGAGTGGCTAGGAATTTAGACCTAAGGACACACAGTCCTCACCGTATTCTCCTTGAGCTAAAGTCACACAGACCTCGCCCAATCACTCGTGGTAAGTCTTCAGGTGAGTTCCAAACCTTAACAGACTTGGTTACTCGGCGATCCACAATTTCCTCTTGGATGCTCTGGACCATGACGCCTAACCGTCGGAGGATGCACAGTCCTCAAAGGTAACAAGCATCGGTTCCACATAGGAACAATCTCTTCAGTGATGCTCAATCACTTTGGGTTGTAGGTGTTTGGTTTTGGGTTTTCCTCACTTTATGATTTTAGCTCAAAGTCCTCAGAGGATGGGAATGCTCTCAATGACAAGTGTCAGTTTCTCTCAGAGCAGCCAACCAACTAGTGGTTGAGGGGGGCGACTATTTATAGCCTAGGGAGCAGCCCGGCATGATAAGACATAAATGCCCTTCAATGATATGACCGTTAGGTGGTTGGATATTTTGGATAGCTAGCGTGTAGCACAACAACGGTCGGAAATTTGAGCTCAAATTCCTCAGGGCTATCATGTTCCTCACTTGTAGGCAATCCACACTAGCGAATTCCTACTCCTTAGTCAGAACAAATTCCTCAGAGATCAGAAGATCTTCATCTCTGTCACTGAAGAAATTGACTGAACTGTATGAGATTTCCAATGGCGCCACTCGAAAGGATTGGGTAGGTGTAGTATTTGAGTTGAGCATCACTTGGAAAGTGTTTCCTTAGTATTACCTCGACTCCCTTTAACAGTACAGTGATTCCTATGACTCAAGAAAGAGAAAATGAAACTACGAAAACAAAAGTCTTCATGCTTCATAGTCCTCGCATGAATATCCAAGTCTTCAAGGTCACACCAATTTCTTCACTTTCAAAGTCTTCAGGAAAACCAAAGTCTTCAACTGAAAACATACATTTTTAGGGGTCCACTTTCATCGTAAATATCAAACTCCAGATCGACTTATAGAGCATGTGTACGCTCACAAACACATTAGTCCCTTAACCTATAAGTCTTCAATACACCAAAATCACTAAGGGGCACTAGATGCACTTACAATCTCCCCTTTTTTTGGTGATTTATGACAAATAGGTTAAGTTTTCAACGGGGATAAACATATGAAGTGTAAATACCAATATTGTGCAATTTGATTGCAAGATATAGAAGAACTCCCCCTGAAGATGTGCATATTTCAGGAATTTGCTATGGATAGTAAATGCACATTGTAGAGTAATATCATGGAGATCTCCCCCTATATCTTGTAATTCATACACGCATTTGACATATGATATGAAGAATTTAAAATGCATGATGAAATATGGTGTCTGACGAAATTCAGCATGCGTGCATTAAAGTACTTGAGGAAATAAGCATGCAGAAAACTGTCAAAAGTATCAGAGCACCATAGGGCTTAAGTTTACAACCCGGAAGATCAAACACTTCAGAAGAGCAAGAGTTGTAACTTAATAAAAAAGGCCCATATATAAGACACCCGCTTGAAGACTAACTCAAATTTCTCCCCCTTTGTCATCAAAGGACCAAAAGGGACAAAAAATGAGGACTAACGCCCCTGAAGAATATCATCATGATGTCGATGGAGGAGCGCCAGCGTTGTTGGGGTCGTCCATTGGTGTAGGGCCTGCCGCAGTGTCCTCCAAATCTTTAGCTTCATCTGTCTCATGCGATGAAGAATATGAACTGGCGACCAACCGAGGAACTTTGAACTTCTTGAATTTCTTCGAAGGAGGGTGAGACCAGTCAAAGTCCTGTTGGAAGTCCATTTCCTTGAGTTCTTCAGAAGTGTATAGATGTGAAAGAATAGCCCAGGTGCGGTCAAAGACTTGATGCAGATAATGGTGATTCTTCTTCATAGTGTTTTGAGTGACTGTCGTGTTCTGAAGAATAGCACCAAACTGACGCTTGACCCACTTGTGATTTCGATCAAATTTCTGGTGAAGACTGAGAAGAATCTCACGATCAGTCATAACATGCGGGGCAGTAGCTTGAGGATTTTGCTTTGAAGCTTTGGCGGCAGAAGCTCGCATTGCGGAGTCATCATTGGTCGAATATGAGGCAGCCTTGCAAAGCTGACCATCCAATGGGCAAGTGCCTTCATCAATAACAGCTGCTTTGCCCTTTTTCATCAGCTGAGGAAATAGTCCTTTTGAGGACTTCAATAGGTGGCAAATAGCCGAGATGATTTTGAAAGTCAGCCTTATAATGAGTTGAAGACCTTGATCTGATGAATTTCATGATCCAGGGAGCATAAGTCTTCAACTCAAAAGGTGAAAGAGCAGCATTGGCCAAAGTCCTCATGAAGAAATCGTGATAGTTGATAGGAATACCATGCATGATATTGAAAAGAAGATTCTTCATGATGCCAACAACCTCTTCTTCACCTGAGTTGTGGCCCTTGATTGGACTGAGGGTTTTGGCCAATATGCGATACACTATCCTTGGCACATACATCAATTCCTTCACGAGGAATGTGGTCCTTGGAGCTTGGCCAGCCTTCAAAGTCTTCATCAACACTTGCATCTAATGATTTGAAAGTTTAGGTTCCTCATAGAGTAGTAGTGCACCTTCAGTGGGAGGACTGACTGGGATGACGTGAAGCAATTCAGAGTCTGAAGCTTTGTAATGGATATTTTCAGTCATCCAGTCAATCACCCATGAACTCACATCTTGCACATTTCCAGTGAGGTGCAGTGTTGCATAGAACTGAAGAATGAGTTCTTCATTCCAATCACAGATGTCAGTGCAGAAGTTCAGCAGTCTAGCATCATGAAGAACATTAAGGACAGGTTGGAAGCAAGGAAGTGACTCCATATCCACATGAGGAATTTGCTGATGCTCATAAACCTTGTCCTTGTCAAATATGATTGTAGAGTAGACGTTCATCTGACTTGCTGTCCAAAAGCGCTTGTGTCGAAGTCTTGCAAAGTCATACGAATTGAAATCCGTGAAGAAATGATGCTCAACAAAGAAATCACCAGCTTTGAATTTCTGCTTCTTGGAATCAGGATTCTGTTGTTTGGGCTGAAGATTTACAACTGAAATCTTCACAGTCTCTTGATGCACAACTTTAGGAGCCATAGACAGAGGAATTTTAGTGGCAGATTCATCAGCAGCAGTCTTGGCCTCCATTTCTTCAGCATTAGTAGCTGGAGCTTCTTCAAGAATAGAATGAAGAGAAGCTTGACGTCCTTCAGAGCCCGTATTAATTTCTTCGGCCAGCAGAGGGGACTGAGGAATTTGCTGCAGAGGAGTGGTCAATGGTGAATTGGGATGATGTCTTTCCCAGTAATCATCATTCATAACGGGTGTAGTAGACCCAATGTCCACATACACATCTTCTTCACCAATTTCTTCAACGCCTGCCTCTTCAGCTATGGACTGAGGCATGGGCGATGATACCAGCATAGGTGAAGGGATTGTATCCACTTCAATTTCTTCATCCAACTGCTCTGAAGTACCAGTAGAGGGATTTTCTTCATCACCGTCATCTGGGATGACATATTCCTCACCAAAGGGAACAATCTCCTTTGATGGCATGCTTGAGAGAGGAACAACATCGATGGGGTTTGCAAATGAACTTGTCAAAGTCTTCATTTTCTTGGGAGCTGAACACTCTGAGGTTGCAGATGCTTTCATTTTCTTCACATCTGCCCTCTCCACAGCCTTAGTCTTCTTCGCTTCTGATGCAGAAGGAAGGTTGATGCTTTTCATATGTGATGACTTTGCAGGAGGAGCCGATGAAGGTGGTTCAATTTCTTCAGACACAACCGATGCAGTTTCTCTTGTAGGTTCAGATTCTTCAGGCACAACAGCAGATTCTTCAGCTGGCCTGGGTAGTTCTTCTGGCGCAACATTGGTGGTTGCCCTGGTAGTTTCATCAGGAGCTGGAATTTCTTCAGCAGCCCTGGACTTTCAGTTTCATCAATAGTCTGGTTTTCATCAACTGTGCTAGCATTTTCTTCAGTGGGCTGAGCAGATGCCTCAGCCTGAGGAGTTTCTTGTTGTGATGCAGCAGCAACATTGGTCTTGAAACCCTTCGCCAATCTGACGAATCTGATTTTGGCGCCCAGCCAATCTGCACGGTATGCGTCAAATTCATCACTGAGTGCTTTGCTCAGTTTGTATAGTCACAAGTTCTTCAGGAGACATGTTCACAACACGCTTCTTCAGAAAAAGCTCCTTCTTGTATTGATCTTTCTTCACTTTCCTGGCCTTGTCGAATTTCCATTTTTCTTCAGTAATGAAGGCAGTCAACATATGCCTTTCACCAGGTGAGAGATTCAAATCAGGCAGAGGTGTGTTGGGGTCCTTGTGACATAGATCAATGAAATCTAGGATCTTATTCGGATCCAGTAAGAGTGGCACAACACTTCCTTTGGCTCTAGCGGCCCTTTGTTGGCGGTCTCTGATGATCTCAGCGCGTTCTTCATCATCAGCCTCATCGCCGCTTGACCGAACTTGAAAGACAACCCACTTCTTGTGAGGACTTGGCCTTGTGCCGCGTCCAGCAACAACCCTTTTCTTCAGCAAAGTTGGAGCTGTTGAGGACTGAGGCAGAGCTTAGGAACTTGTAGAGGCTCCTGAAGCAATTGAGATTCCAGTTGTCCGTTGGTGCTGAGGACTTTGCAGGTGCAGCTGAGGATTTTGCAATTGAGGGAGCTAGAGCTGTAGTTGAAGATGTTGCTTGAGGAATAGGCCGTGAGGGCTTTGAAGAACTTGGCCATGAGGGCATTGCAGCTGAGGAAGATGGTTTCACAGATGATTTCTTTGGCATAGCCTTCTTGGGATTGCTAGTAGAGGCCCCAGCAGCAACAACAACAGAATCTTCATTGAATTTTCTCACTGCTTCTTTTGCTACCTTGGCCAACTTAGCTTGGCGCTTGGCCCACTCCTTGGGAAATCCCTCACCTCTTCTGATGCTAGAGGGATCAGCAACTTGGCCTGGAGCCAATGGAGGTCTTGGCATGGAGGATTAACCGTGATTTTCTTCATGTATTTAGGAGTTACATAGCGATATTCCCTCCATTCTCTTGCCCATCTTCGTTCAATCCATTGAATGCGCACTTTGCGCTGACTTTGTTCTCCTTGCCATGCTTGGCTTTATCAGGAGTGCAATATTCATCATAGATTTCATCAGGGATTTCAAACGCAATATTTGTCTCAGGCCTTTTTCCTCCCTTCTGAGGACGCCTACCATCAGCCATTTTCTGCACTTGAGGATTTTGAACAATTTAAATCTCTAAGGAGGTATGCAATTTTTCTTCGAGGAACACTGCAATGAGTTAAGTTGATGAGAACCTAGTGATTCAACAACAGACATGTGTACCTGTGAACAGAGTATAGGTGCGAAGAATTTGGAGAGGTCATATGCGTTCTCAGAATTTTATTTTTAAAAGGAATCAAGTTTGAGGAATTTGACCAGGGGAGTTTTGAGGAATTTCACTAAGAGTTCTTGTCTTAGGTTCTAGAGTTGTATAGATTGAAAATCCACACAATTGAGGAATCTTGAAGAAAAACACATCTTAGAGAAACAAATCAAGAAAAGAAGCAACTTGGTGTTTAAGGACATGGAAGGTGAAGAATAAACACCTTTTGAATATTTTGTGGAAATCATCAGAATCAACAAGGGCAGTAAAAACAGATTTTATTTACCCTTGACGAAGAACATGACAAACTGAGAGTTGAAGTGGAGAAGTTCGTCAGTCTAGATCTTCCACACCCTAACTTGGCGGCGGAAGACAGCTACGGCGGCGGCGGAGGTGAAGATTTCTGCGGCCGGCGCGAGTACGATGACAACGAGGTCGAGGCAGTAAAGCTCTTCCTCACCGGCGACGATGGAGAGTAGCGGCGGCACTAGGTTAGAGAGCTCGAGCGAGGGAGAGAGATCGAGCGGAGTAAATGACCTCAGAGGAGGGCGAGGGGTATTTGTAGCCGAAGTGAAAAACCGCTCATCCGAAGAAATTGGACAAACGTGCCCCTAACCCTTGTCATCCTAGCGACATGTGTCATCCACGTACTGAGAGGTGGAGATCATGCTAGATCGTGGGTGAGTATGTTAATCCTGTCGTGGGATGCAGAACGATTTGAGCGGCAAAAGCCGAAAAATTAGATATGGAATTTTAACGTTTCGTTTGCAAATTCTTCAGTTGTCAAGGACACAGTGAAGAATTTGAACGGGTTTCAAAGGGACATGAAGAATTTGTGAACAGACTAGGTTGAGTTTAGCATAGAGGGGGAACGGGTCTGATCGCATTTACTTAGAAGAAAAAGTCAACTTGAAGAATTAGAAATAAGTGAATGCTATAAAGGACATGAAAAACTCATATATATAGAATAATATTCCGTTACTCTCGGCCCTATAAGGCGCGCCCGCTGTCGGTGTCAAAACCGGCGGATCTCGGGTAGGGGGTCCCGAACTGTGCGTCTAAGGATCAAAGGTAACAAGGAGGCATGGGACATGATGTTTACCCAGGTTCAGGCCCTCTTAATGGAGGTAATACCCTACTTCCTGCTTGATTGACTTTGATCAGTATAGGGGTTACAAGAGTTGATCTACCACGAGATTGCAATGGCTAAACCCTAGATGTCTAGCTTGTATGATTGTGATTGCCCCTAAGGACTAAACCCTCCGGTTTATATAGGCACCGGAGGGGACTAGGGTTGTACAAAGTCAGTTTACAGAGGAAGGAAACTACACATCCGGACGCCAAGCTTGCCGTCCATGCAAAGGAGAGTCCCATCCGGACACGGGAGAAGGCCTTCGGTTCTGTATCTTCACGGCCTGTCAGTCTGGCCCATGTAACATAGGCCGGCTCTCCGAGGACCCCATAATCCAGGACTCCCTCAGTAGCCCCCAAACTTGCCTTCAATGATGACGTTGTATCCGGCTTCATGTCTTCGTCTTTGCAAGGTGAGTTCCCCATTATGCTCCATATAGTTCGGCCTTTGCATTTAAATATTGTACTCTTCAGCTTCTGTGCCGCCGTCTCCTCGGCTTCCACATGTCAGACGAATACGAAGGATCTAAGTATTTTTACAAATAACCCCTTGACCATGTAGGGAAGGCGCTTATTTAAAGAGATTGAATCTCAGATTCCATTCCTCTCACCAGACGAAAATCCTTAGAGCTTGCCATAAGAAACCAACCAAAGATGGCCAGCGCTCCTTGTTCTTCCTCACATCCCCAAGGCCCCCAAGAAGGCGACTAGGAGAGCTTCTCGGTGCCCCACGCCCAATTGACAAAGCTTCAGGCGCAGGGATACCTCCCTCCATCGAATCTAGTCGCCGTTCGGGTGGGATTAACTACCTTCAATGGAGAAGCCCTGGCGGAGAAATTCCCCAATCCCAACAAAGGTGAGAGGGTGTGCTTCATTTCCTTCTTACTGAGGGATGTGAGATTTCCAATCCACCATTTCCTCAGAGGTCTTCTGGAGTATTACGGTCTCCAACAGCACAAACCTCACACCGGGTCCATTCTACACATCGCGGGCTTTGTTGCTCTTTGCGAGCTGTTCCTAGGCTGCGAGGCCCATTTTCATGTATGGAGGAAGCATTTCTGCCTCGTCCGCCGCTCCCAGAAGGGATCCATTTTCGAGGTGGGTGGTGCCGAAGTATGGCATATAGGCGGAACAGGATACCTGCCCGGTACTCTAAAAAAGGCATTCGAAGAATGGCCCTAGGAGTGGTTCTACATTGAAGACGTTGTCCTTCCGGACCCAATCCTGCAAGGTCTTCCAGAATTTTCCTCCGCTCCTTTAAAGAAGTGTGCCAGCTGGCATCCCCGAAGCTATGAAGAAGAAGACAGTGCGGAGGTTAAGAGGCTAGTGAACAAGATCAGAATACTTGCCCACTCCGGATTATCTATAGTCGAGGTAATGGCGATTTCAATAACCCGAAGCGTTCAGCCGCTTAAAACAGGGGCTTCCCATGTGGGATTACAATGGGGAGGACGACGCCTCACATTGTGGGCGCAAGGGTCCGGCTGATTTCACCGCGCTAGCCGCCACTTTGGCTGACCTTTTCAAAGGAGAAAAAGGAAGATTTCGCTCGCCTGAAGTGTCGAGAAGGTTTCTCCATGTATACCCCCATTGACTGGGTGCGTCTTTGATTATAGGCCTTAATTGATCTTTTTTCCTTAACTATGCTTTATAGTCGAACTTAATTCGACTACCTTTAATAGGAATGGAGAAAGGTCGTCACGGGGATCTACATCCCCGCTCCGTAGCCAGATGACCATAATCGAGACCTTGATCCTGGATACGAAGAGGATCCGGACATATTTGTAGATTTAAGGATGGATTCTTTTATCAGACGAGCTACGACGACACGGAAGTGGCCATTATAGCCGACTACCCCAGCCTTCTCCCTTCCTCCCATGTAAGTACCCAGGAGACATCTCCCAAAAAAGAGTTTTCCCACTGCGACTCACGCACCGCACTACATCATGCTCCCAAGGGGCGACGCTCACACCAGCGTGCCGCAGCAAAGGCGTCCTCTAAGAAGACGTCGCTTCTACAAGGTGCATCTCTGAAAAGAAAGGCGAACAATGATACATCCGGGCCCTCTTCCGCGTCGAAGAGGTATAATCCTTTAGCATGCACTCAGCGGATAGATCGGACGGTGACGTTCCCTATTGTGCCATGTTGCAGGAGGAGTGTACGCCGGACTGCATCCGGAGACCTGGCTTGCCATGCACAGACTAATCTAGCCCCGGACCCTGGCACAAGGACTGGAGGGGACGAGGGAGCAATGCTGGATTGTCATCTCCCAGAGGATTTGGATAATGTATCCGTCACAAACTCCGAATTGGAAAGTGTGATGGGTCACCGATGACGGAGAGCAGCTATGCGTGACCCGAACTTCACCGAAGAGGCTTTCAATGCTTTAGCTTAATGGATGCTTATATCCGAGCTGCTCGGGATGGACTTGCTGGAGCCACTCACCAGCTTTCAAAGGATATGCGGGTCAGTATTTTTATGCAGATTCAATAATCATATGCCAGTAGCCCCCGAGTCTTGAAGTAGTTGGCCCAACTGATTTAAGAGTCATTATATTGTTAGGTACTCACAAAGAGGAATAACACACTATCGAAGGAGCTAGATGAATGGCGAACTAAGCTGTCTGCTGCCACCGCCGAACTGGAAAATTTGAGGAAATCCAAGAAGACACATGATGGTAAGTACAACAGCAGTTCAGAAATAAGGCTCCATGTATATAACGAGGTTGCGTAATTATGCTTTTGTCTTGTTGGTAGTCTCGACAGATCAACTAGAGGAGAGGCTAAGGGCTGCTCAAGCGGATAAACAACATGCCAAATGGCAAGAAGCCGCTGGTCAACATGTATTGACATGGACCATTAATGAGAAGAACAAACTACAGGATGCAAATATCAAGCAAGCCGAAGAACTGAAGGATTTAAGAGCCTAATTATCAGATGCTTTGAAGGAGAACAAGAAGCTGAAAGGCGGCATATTCAATATGCTCTTTAACCTATCTGTCACACGGTCTCTTGTTTGAAATTTTGACAAGTTTGCTTCTGTAGGTGTGCTAACCGGACGTCCCGGAGGAGAAGTGTCTGGATTCCAAGGCGACCTGCTACAATCTAAAGTGCACGAGCGAGCTCGGAAAACATTGAGGAACATGGCTAAGGCTTTATGGCTATCCGATCCCCCTCTAGGAAGTATGGATGAGCTTGCGAATTTATTCAAGGGAGCTCGTCGCCGTTTGGAGCTATGGAAGATATCAGCATGCCGGGAAGGCGCCCGAGAAGCCTCGACCATGGTGAAAACACGGTATACCAAGCTTGATCCGAATCATATGGCCCTGGTCGGACCTCAGGCACCAGATGGACAAGAAATTCCTGTTAGCTTAATGTACGACCAAGTACAAACAGTCGCTAAGTTTTCTCAACAGGATTGTAAACTAGACAACCTAGTAGAGGGTCTAGAGGAAGAAGTTTTTGAGTCCAAGTAGTAGTGTACTTTATCAATAAACTTATCTCCAGCCGAATTGTAAAACAATTCTCATGGCAGACCTTCTGCTTCGACCTCTAGAACTCGAGGTTTGGAGTGTTTACGGATATTTATACCATTTGTAAACACAAAGGCATGTTTGGAAACTAGGCAGTTCAGCCATAGTTGCTTAAACAGACAAGTTGTATTCGGGGAGTTATGTTATATTACATTTAATCGTAAGAAACATCTTCTAGAGAGAATAGTTTCGTTAAGGGTTCCTTTCCCTAGGCCAGCATGCGTTTTTGAGCATGCATAAGTGTGATGCGAGAAATCACAGTACACATTATAATTTGGGGGCGTATACTGCAACGAGGGCAGCTCGTCTCTTGTCCGCCGACCGATTATTCCCTTAAGAATGCTAGCTTTCGGCTTCACCCTTCTGAGTACATGTCTGGATAACCTGGCTGTAGCAATAGCAGAGGTGCTCCCTTTATGCCCTAGCCGAACAAGCGTGAACGTAGGCCATAAGCACAGGAGCCAGGCAACCCAACTTGGCAAAAACTTAAGTCATAAGGGTGCATATAATGGCAAAGACAAGACACATATGAGTACACAACACATATATACGAAGAGCTTGACGCTCCAAAATAATAATCATAATAAGCTTATGTGAAAAGAAGCCCCCAGGTATCATGGGGTATGTACATTTGATGATGTATATCCCTCGAGTGTGCGATTTATCCGAACACTGGTAGAAGTCGTACAAAAACCAAAAAAGAGAGAAAAAAGGTGTGATAGGGAGCAAAGACGAAAAAAGTTATAAGTGTGGACTTAGGTGTAGAATCTTCGCAGCCGAGCGGCGTTCCATGGGTTTGGTTCCAAACGATTATCTGAAGTGTTGCGAAGGTGATAGGATCCTTCAGTGAGAACTTCATGTATGAGGAAGGGACCCTCCCATTTGGGATTGGGCTTGTCCTTTTTCTTCTCTGGTAGGCGCAGGACGAGTTCACCGACATTATAAGTCTTTGCCCATACTTCCCTGCTTTGATATCGCTAAGCTTGCTGTTGGTAAAATGCGGAACGGCCTTCGCGATGTCGCGCTCCTCCTCCAAGCTGTCTAGATCGTCCTGCCGGTCGAGCTCAGCCTCTCTCTCTTCATACATGCGCACTCGGGGTGAGTCATGAATAATGTCGCAAGGCAATATTGCCTCGGTGCCGTACACCATGAAAAAAGGAGTGTATCCGGTCGTGCAATTTTGCATGGTACGCAGCCCCCAGAGTACAGAATGGAGTTCTTCAACCCAGTGTTTGTCTGACTCACGCAACGATCGCACTAGTCTAGGTTTAATGCCGCTCATTATCAAGTCGTTAGCCCATTGGACCTGACCGTTTGTCTGAGGGTGATATACGGAGGCGTAATCGAGCTTGATGCCCAAATTAGCACACCAGGTTTTCACCTCATCGGCCGTAAAGTTAGAACCGTTGTCAGTAATGATACTATGCGAGACACCATAACGATGTACAACACCGGATATGAAGTCCATAACCAGTCCGGCCTCGGCCGTTTTGACTGGTTTGGCTTCTATCCACTTAGTGAACTTGTTGACCATAACCAGTAAATATTTCTTCTTATAGCCTCCCCCCTTTAAGGGGTCCGACCATGTCTAGCCCCAAGATTGCAAAAGGCCAAGTAATGGGGATTGTTCTTAAGGCAGTGGGCGGCGTATGACTTTGATTCGCGAAAAGCTGGCATCCAACACATAGCTGTACTAGGTCTTGTGCGTCTGCTCAGGCCGTGGGCCAAAAGAAACCCGTACGGAAGGCCTTACTTACAAGGGCCCGAGCTGCGGCATGATGGCCACCAAGACCGGCATGTATTTCAGCCAAGAGCTGTCGTCCTTCTTCTTCGAAGATACACCTTTGGAGTACTCCGGTGGTACTTTTCTTGTACAATTCCCCCTCATGGACTTTGTAGGCCTTCGAGCATCGAACAATGCAACGGGCCTCCGTCTGGTCATCAGGGAGCTCATTCCTAGTAAGGTAGGCGAGGAACGGTTCAGTCCACGGGGCGATTACGACCATGATTTTGTGAGCTGATGGTGTTACTTCGGTGCCCGAACCCTCGACGATATCAGGACTGTGTTCGAAATATGGGGGTATGATCGGTTCTGGGATGGTGTTGCCACTATCATCCTCCCACATGACGGATGGCTTGAAGAGTCTGTCCACGAAGGTGTTAGGCGGGACGGGGTCGCGCTTGGCGCCCATGCGGGCAAGTATGTCCGCAGCTTGATTACTCTCTCTAGCCACATGATGAAACTCGAGCCGTTCAAACCGAGCTGATATTTTGAGTACGACGTTGCGGTGAGCCACCATCTTTGAATCTTTTGTGTCGAAGTCTCCATTTATCTGAGATTGCGAGGTTTGAGTCCCCTCATACTTCGAGGCATTGTATGCCCATGGAGACGGCTATCTGGAGACCGTGCAATAGGGCCTCGTATTCGGATGCATTGTTAGAGTCTGTATACAATATTTGGAGCACATAACGGATTGTGTCTCCTGCGGGGGATGTCAAGACGACACCAGCCCGCAATCCAACTAACATTTTAGAGCCGTCGAAATGCATCACCCAGTTGGAATATGTGCCGTATTCTTTAGGGAGTTCGGCCTCTATCCATTCGGCGACGAAGTCAGCCAACACCTGAGATTTGATAGCTCGGCGTGGCTTGTAAGTTATCTCGAATGGTAATAGCTCAATGGCCCATTTGGCAATCCGGTCGGTGGCATCCCGATTGTTTATAATATCATTAAGTGGTACTTCGGAATCCCACGTGATCGAGCACTCTTGAAAGTAGTGTTGCAGTTTGCAGGATACCATGAAGACCGCATATGCTATCTTTTGATAATGCGGATATCGGGATTTGCATGGTGTAAGGACCGTTGATACATAATATACTGGTTTTTGAAGTGGGAATTTATGTCCCTCCTCATCTCGTTCAACGACGAGCACCGCACTCACCACCTGGTGGGTTGCACATATGTAGAGCAGCATCGGTTCACCGATATTTGGTGCGGCCATTTTTGGGTTACTTGCCAGTATAACTTTTATTTCTTCTAGTCCGGCTATGGCAGCGTCCGTCCACATGAAGTGGTCAGTGTGGCGGAGCAATTGATATAATGGCAACGCCTTTTTTCCTAGTCTGGAGATAAAACGGCTTAAAGCTGCCACACACCCAGCTAATTTTTGGACCTGCTTGAGGTCTGTTGGTGTTGCCAACTGTGACAAGGCTCGGATTTTAGCGGGATTTGCTTCGATTCCTCTATTGGAGACGATGAACCCAAGCAGTTTTCCGGTTGGAACGCCAAAAACGCATTTTTCTGGATTGAGCCGTATGTCATATGCTCGGAGGTTGTCGAATGTAAGGCGTAAGTCATCCACCAATGAATCGACATGTTTTGTTTTGATGACTACGTCATCTACATATGCCTCCACAGTTTTGCCGATCTATTTTTCCATGCATGTTTGAATCATGCGTTGGTAGGTTGCGCCGGTGTTCTTGAGCCCAAAAGGCATAGTGTTGAAGCAGAAGGGTCCATACGGAGTGATGAATGTCGTTGCGGCTTGGTCGGATTCTTTCATCTTAATTTGACGATATCCAGAATATGCATCGAGGAAGCACAAGGAATCGTGTCCTGCGGTTGCGTCAATAATTTGGTCGATTCGAGGTAGTGGGAAGGCGTCCTTAGGGCAAGCCTTGTTAAGTTCTTTGAAATCGACACACAAGCGCCAGGATTTATCCTTCTTAGGTACCATGACCAGGTTTGCTAGCCAGTCCAGATGTTTGATCTCTCTGATAAACCCGGCTTCGAGTAGCTTGGCTAGCTCCTCCCCCAAAGCCTGTCATTTGGGTTCGGAGAATCGGCGCAGAGTTAGCTTGACTGGTTTGTATCCTTTCAGTATATTGAGACTATGCTCGGCCAGTCTTCGTGGGATACTTGGCATATCTAAAGGGTACCAGGAAAAAATGTCCCAGTTCTCGCACAGGAATGCACGTAATGCGGCGTCCACTGTCGGATCTAGCTGTGCCCCAATGGAAGCTGTTTTCTTGGGGTCCGTCAGGTGGACCTGATATTTGACTATTTCGTCTGCTGGCTTGAAGGAAGTAGATTTGGGTCTCTTGTCGAGAATTACATCGTCCCTATCTACTGTAGAACGTAGAGTGGTCAATTCCTCGGCTGCGAGGGCCTCGGATAATGCCTCAAGGGCTAGAGAGGCTATTTTGTTTTCGGCGCGGAGTGCTATGTCTGGATCACTGGTGATAGTGATAATTCCATTGGGCCCGGGCATTTTGAGCTTCATATACCCTTAATGGGGTACGGCTTGGAAGCGCGTGAACGTGTCTCGCCCAAGCAAAGCATCATACCCGCTGTTGAATGGTGCCACATGAAAGAGTAACTCTTCGGACCAGTAGTTCTCCGACGTGCCGAATACCACGTCGAGTTTGATTTTTCCCGAGCATCTGGCTTCTCGACTAGGGATAATACCGCAAAAAGTTGTGTTACTTTGCTAAATGCGGCTCCTGTCCATTTGCATTTTGTTGAGCATGTCCTCATAGATGAGGTTCAGTCTGCTACCGCTGTCCATGAGCACTTTAGTGAGCCGTTTAGTACCCAAGCGGCTGGTGCCCAGACTGAGTGGGCTCTTGGTTCGTCATCAGCGTTGAAAGTGATCGCCGTGTCGTTCCAAGGATTTACTGCTGCCACATGGCAGACTTCGGCGAGGTCAGGGAGCGCCCTTTTGCGCCGATTATTTGAAGAAAAGGTCTCGAAGACCGTGAATACTTTGGGATCATTGTCCTCCAAAGAGTAGTTCTCTGGAGTGTTGTTGGTGAGGATACCCTCGCCGCTCTTGGCCACCTACCGGAGTATCCAACATGCTCGAAGGCTATGCGTTGGTTCTTTGTCCGGTGTCATGTGAATTTTACAGGGCTTGTCGAGCCATTCCTCCAGGACAGTTCTATGCCCCGTAACGGGTTTGATTTTCTTATCCACGGGATGATGATTGGGTGTTCCACAGGGGTGCATCCTCTTTGCCTGCCCGGGGGATGGCCTAAAGGCCTGTGGTTCCCAACGGGTTGTCTGGGTTTTCCAGGCGCTTTCCATTGCGCGGTACTTCTGTACTATGTGTGCCAAATCGGCAAAGTGTAGTACATGATGGAGGTTGAGGGCATTAAGGATTCCCTCATCCGTGCAATTGTTGCAAAATACCAAGATTGCGTCATCGTCGCAGCAATCCTTGACCTTGTTTTGAACAAGTAGGAATCTAGCCCATAAGTGGTGGACTGTTTCCTGAGGCTGCTGCCGCACATACATTAAGTCGCATACGTCCGGAGGGCCGGAGTTTCTTGGGGAATACTTCTTGTGGTGGGTGGGCGGGTTCAAATCCGAGCACTAATCCACTGAGAAGTCCGGATTCTGAAGAATTTCCGAGGTTACAGGCCTGGGCTCTGGTGCATCTGGTGCGTTTTTAGGCTCTACACCCGACTCCATGTTCGGAGGACAAGAAGTGTCTTCCAGAAGACGGGAGTCCGGCTCTCTGAGCTCAGAAACCCGAACATACTTTGTTCTCAACGTAGGAGAAGAGTCATCGTCGGCTTGTTTCTCCATGATTGCCACATGATGGGTGAGCGGCGGAGATCTGATTTCTCTGTGATCGGGTTTAAGCCCAATTCGATCGTAGTCGGTTGCGACCCCTAGGGCAGCGATGCGATCCAGCGGTTCGTTTAAGGCCGAAACATCTGTCGGATCCATCTTGTCAGAGTATTCAGGGCCAACGTGGAGGCGATTTTTGGTGATGAGTTGGGCTGCCTCTGTCTTAACGGCCGGGCGAGCGCCCATGATGAAGCTGCCGAGCCGGAGGGTTTGCCCTAAAGCTAGGGCTTCTCCAAAAGTGATGCTATTCTTGATGACAAGGCGAGCCATCAATCCTTCTGTTGACGGCACATAGGAACTCTCAATGAAAGCACCAATGTCGGTGTCAAAACCAACGAAGCTCGGGTAGGGGGTCCCGAACTGTGCGTCTAAGGATCGAAGGTAACAAGGACGCAGGGGACACGATGTTTACCCAGGTTCGGGCCCTCTTAATGGAGGTAATACCCTACTTCCTACTTGATTGATTTTGATGAGTATAGGGGTTACAAGAGTTGATCTACCACGAGATCATAATGGCTAAACCCTAGATGTCTAGCTTGTATGATTGTGATTGCCCCTAAGGACTAAACCCTCCGGTTTATATAGGCACCAGAGGGGACTAGGTTGTACAAAGTCGGTTTACAGAGGAAGGAAACTGCACATCCGGACGCCAAGCTTGCTATCCACGCAGAGAGTCCCATCCGGACATGGGAGTAGGCCTTCGATTTTGTATCTTCACGACCCGTCAGTCCGGCCCATGTCACATAGGTCGGTTCTCCGAGGACCCCATAATCCAGGACTCCCTCACCCGCCCAAAAAAAAGAAAACTGCCTGACTCCTCCCCGCAGATCCTCCCTCCCCGAGCCCGCTGCCGGCCGCTTCCTCCCCACCGCGCCGCCGCCCGGCCTCCTCCTCGAGCGCGCTGCCGCCCGGCCCTATCCTCATTGCCGGCAGCGTCTCCGTTCAGCTCCGGCCGTCGCCCTCCCTCTGACCACCATGGCTCCAACCACTCATTCACGCAAGCAAAGCCCCCCTGATTAGGCTGTCCTCCTCCACTCTTTGGATCAGGTTCATCCCCGTAGACCCCCTGCTCCTGCGCATCTCCATCCCTTATCCATCTCCCACCAAATGTGCTTCCAGATTTTGCCTGCAAGTAGTCATGGAGGCTTTCTTTTTCCATAGTCTGTGATTTGGGCTACTGTAAGTAAAAAGTTCACCATGTGAGAAGGAGTCAGTGCAATATACTGTAGGTTAGATGTTCGTCTTTTGCGTGACCAAAAAATGTCATCTTCTGAAGGTTGAAGCCAAATGGGCTATGAAGCTTTAGATAAAAATTATTTGTTTCTTTATCTATATTCTAGTATTCAGCGAGAGCACAAAGTTTGCTCTTTTAGACCGAACCAGAACTGATTTTGTTATGAAAATGTACTATTACATGATCTTGTACTATACAAATATGAACTTATTGTTCAGGCATACTAGTACCGATGAATATCGAGTTGATGAAAGATGTACTATTACATGATCTTGTAGTACACAAATCTAAACTTATTGTTCAGGCATACTAGTACTGATGAATATCGAGTTGATGAAAAATGCACTATTACATGATCTTGTAGTATACAAATCTGAACCTATTGTTCAGGCATACTAGTACTGATGTCCAATGCCATGTGCCTCCCATGGCGGCTGTTCACTGCCGCCACCTTGAACTGTTCAACAACGCAGCGCCCAGCCGTTTGATGTCGCAGCTCTACCACCATTCGCAACTCCAACTTTCATCGTGAGGTTCCGGAGGTTCAATTTTTTTAGTGTATGTTTTGTATGCTTTTTCAGTTCACATACTTAACGAATGTAGGTCCAGTTTCCTCTCTATTTCCTCATGTCAATTGCTTAAATATTGCTGGCAAGTATGTTTACCCCAACCTCCCCGGCTCCCGGCGTCGCCAATCGCCATGCTCCCCTGGCTCTAGTAGCTGTCCCCGCCTTTTCCCCTCTCACGGGGATGACAACACAAATCCGGACTGCATGGTGGGGCGGTGAGTCTCTCCGGAGTGGAGCTCCTCCACCCCTAGCCATCGGTAGTTCATTGTTAGTACAGGCTCTGAAACTGCTTAGTACAGGTTCGGGAACATTTTTGAATCACGTATATATAATGCTGCTTGCAAATGAATTTGCCGTTGCTAGTACATTTATGGTAGCAGATGCTTCCAAGTGAATTGCCATTACTACTATCTACGATGTTCCATCCATGTTTTGTTTTTCTTTGAATTTACTATGTAACCACTACTCATGGTAACATCAAACAACAAATTTTATATGCCTGGCATGTTTGATCTCATTTGACTCCATGATCACAGTGCAAAAAAAAATCTACAATATCCTTGCTAGCTTGCAGCTGTGATTTTGATTGCACAAGAGTTTAATGTGAAAACAACATGGGAGAAAATGGAGTAAAATTGTCTCTGAAGTTTTGATTGCATCGCCATCTCTCGGTGGGGCTCTGCTGCCGGAGCACCCTGTCCGTTCACAGCCACCACCCCAGGCCGTTCAATGCCACCACCCCAGGCCGTTCATTGCCAGCAGCACCCTGGATCTCGCCCCTCACCCTAGTAGTTTCAGTTATCGAGTGAGTTTCAGTCCAACCTGAGCTTTCAGTCCAACTTGAGCTCCTTGAGATGATCATATAATTAACTTCAAAATTATTACATGGTCCATGTATTTTACAACAAGTCCATGTCTACATGGGAAGTACACAAATTACTTCTAGTGTGAGTTCATTTAAATCTTGGTCAGTTCATCTCCTCAAAACATATTTACTTCTGCTCTGCTCTGATCTTTCTCCTGAACTGTTGATGCTGCATCTTCTCTCTCATGATGTCATGTTGTTGCTCTCTTGTAGCTAAAACATGGTCACAGAAACATCCAATAGCTGACCCCTGCGTTTGATTTTGTTCTGCTCTACCATGCCACGATTCCTACAAAACCATATAGTTGAGTTTCCACGCATGCTCCTAGTTTTTGTTGCGTCATTTATGAATCTCGTAGTTTTTGCATTGTTAAATTTACTGGCTTGTCAATCTTCATTGCTGAATTTGATAGTAGAATTCCATATTGTAGTGCCAATCATACTTAGTATAATTATTTGTGATTAAAGTTCAGAAATTATTTTTGATGACTAGATTCCCTGTGCTGCTGCTCCGCACTCGTATTTGCTATTTCTTCTTATGTGTGCACTAAACTTCTAATACTGTTCGCGATCCAGCTTCTAGTTTTTGCTCTATTATGTGCTTCACTTCTACAAAAAAAAGGTTGGGTTATATAAATAAGATAAAGATGTTTGCTTGCTTTCCAGAAATGAAATGGTTGGACAAATATCGATGATGTAAATAAAGCTCTTGCCTTGTATTGTTTGAAAATAAAATCACACAAGTACATGGTGGAAGTTTGTACCAGTTAATTGTTCATTCCTCGTACCTTTGCTCCCAACCCTCCATCCTATTGCATTACATGAAGTGTGAGAGTTTGAGAGAGATTTGAGAGATGAATGTGTATGTGGGGTTACTGCTGCTATGTGTTATGGTTTTTCATTTACAGGAAGTGAAAATAGATTTAGAGACATGAATGTACATGTTGTTGCACCACTGTGTTTGTTGATTTTCCAAAGATGATTGCTGTCAAATTTTTGTTCCTTAAAATGCTATTGTTTGCTGGTCGCTGCATATTTACATAAAAACTCTGAAAAAATTCAGACAAAACCCCTGGATAATTCAAACGCCGAACCCTGGTAAGTTCCCCTTGACAAAACCTCATCTTGTTCCTATTTTTGTAGGTTGCAGCAAAAACAAGATGCCAAAGTCAAAGTCCCCCCAAAAAATCTCTTCTTTGCATCTTTCAGTACTCACTCAGGTGAAGTCTCTGCTGTTGTAATTGCTTGCTGGTGTTTCGCCTTTTTTTTGAAATAATAGCCTCCTTTACTGCAGGATTAACTACTTTTTATATCATGGAATCAGATCCCGCCCCATCCTCCTTCTCGGGCCGAACCACGTCCTTGCCTCGATGGAGCACTTCGTCTCTCTCCTGCTGCAGCGAGGCCCAACTACTGCACTGTGGAGGTAAGATCCTTTCCTCTAGATTTCTTCCGGTGTCCAAAAATGTTATTTGATTTTTCCATGAAAAAATGAGGCGCCTAATATGTCTCTTTGTTCTGCAAGTGAGCTGTAAAAAATAGAAAATATGGCAAATTAGGTAGAGATTAAATTTAGTAAAACTAAAACAGCCACATGCTCTTTCTTCAGGCGTGTCTACCAGGCTGTAATCAGTGTAGTGTGCCTACAAAATATAGTTTTCTGTGCTGCTACTTCATCAGTCCATAATGTGCATAAGATGTGGTCCTGGTTGTGTAGACAAATGAGGTGTGTGGCTGGTTCATTGTGTGTGTGTGTACATATGTGTTAACTGTTGGCGAGTGGTGTGTGTGTGCAGGGTACTGCCGGAGATAAGTAGTAGGCGGCAAAGTGTTTTGAAGTAGCACCAACACAAGGCATAAAGCTGGCGAGCAGGTATGAGCAGCGAGCTGCTACTGCACTTGTGCGGCTACTTCCGTGAATGAATCTGGCTAGTTATAGCTATTGGTACTAAACTTGTGTGCGTGTATTATCTTTGGTAGCTAATTTTTGCTATGTGCAACTACTGAACTTGGTGTCCTGCTGCTATTGAACTGTTGTGATGCAAATGTCGTTGTTGAACATACTTTGTGTATAAAAAGCTACAAAAAATCACTTTTTCTGCTTGTGAAAATTTCTAAACTTGCTCTGGTCTAGCAGTTCAAAAAATATTGATGTTTGGTTAATATTTTTTATGATCCATTTGGCAGAAAAGATTCATTTGATTTCTGAAGCTTATATACAACACTTCTGTCATAAAATCATTTTTTTCATGTCAATGGTTGAGGTGCAAAAGAGATGTACATGTACATATACTGAATCTAAATGGGGTAAACATGAACAAGTACATGTACATATACATTGTGACGAGTTGTGAAAAGTCATGCTACTACCTTTTTTCGGGTCAGTTTAATAAAAACAAAATAACATTGAAGGATAGTACTCACTGTTGTTTGAATGGCGCGCTGATTAGCTATCGCAAATTGTATGTAGCATTGGTATGTTCAGGGGAACTGAAACTATTTACTGTTTGTCATGCTCTTTAGTGTTTGTTTCTATTCCTGTTAGCACCAAATAATTTTTTGAAAATGTTTATTTTGTGATCCCACATATTTGTTTTGGGCAGTACAAACACATCATCACAGTAAGTAAGGATGCGGCACTTCCAATGCGCAAGCCCAGGATGACGACGCCGATCACTAGCATGAAGGACATCAGCATGTTGAGGATGAAGTACACGACACGGGCAATGAGGATGACCAGAACCTGGAATCCGTACACATAGGAGCAGCTGCAAGTTCAAACTTTCTGTCTATGATGATTTGATTGCTACTTCTTAAAAGAAAGTGCGCATGACAGTTAGATGTTTGTGCAAGAAAGGAAAAATGGTTTGAATTAAAAACATTGATTTGTACGAGTTAAAAACAGTGATTAGTTCGATAGTGCTCTCTCCTGCCTATTTTGGTTGATGTCCATGAATGGAGAAAAAAATGTATGGGAATGTTTAATTATTAATACCATATAAGTTCAAAAAATAAAACGATGTCAGTTCGTCTATGAAATTTGAGAAAGTTCGTCTATTGACACGAGGAATATATGCTCAAAGAAAAAAACACAACACATTTATTTGGGTAAAAGTTTATTTTAGTTCAGCTACGCAAACCATGTAGGTTCGATGATGATGGTACTATAAGTTCGGACAAGTAAACAAATATGAATTAAAACTAAAAACTTTCACTTCTATAAGTTCAAGTGCTATTACTGTGGCTGCTCCATGTAATTAGCCCCTTTGTTGGGTGAATATCCTACTACTTGCTAGCTTTGGAATTGTAAAAACACAATAAGCTCACAATTTAAAAAGTTGTAAGTTCAACACGACGTACCAGATAAGTTCTAGGAAAAAGGTCAAACAAAAAGAAACCCCACGGAAATTCAAATGGTAAAAGTTCAGGTCGTCGAATGAGAGAATTCTGGAACAAAGTTGAAAAAATGGTAGAGTTGGAAAAAAGAAACACACAATATTTTTCTTTGAATAAAATGTCATTCAGTTCAACGATATAAAACCATGCAAGTTTGGGGATGATAATATCGTAAACCGTTGAAAAGTTACAAGGAAAACGATATCGCAAAAACAGAGTAAAGTCTAGTATGTGAAAAACACGCTCAGTACAAAACCATACGGGCACCCGTTCAAGTACTCTTTTTTTGGAACCATTCAAAACTATTGTCAAAAATACCTCAGTACAAACACATACATACATCAACACAAGTACTCTGTTTTTTAGGCAAGAAAAAACAACACGATGGGTTTCACCTTATTCAAAATTACTCTTAAACGGTTGCGAAGTAGAGAAAACGTTCAACATGACTAAGTTTCGCATTTTTGATAGCTATCCAACGGTATATTATTTGCCCCATTTCGACAAACTTTTTTAAAAAATCGCGTTCAAAATCAAATTTGACCGTATTCGAATGCATTTTTAAACCGGAAGGAACTAATAAAACATTTCTATACAAAACAGTTTTGCATTTTCCATAGCTTTCCAATGCTGTATTATTTGCGTCAATCCGACAAACTGTTTGCAAAAAACGCAAAATATGTTTCGCTCAGAATTTCACCGTTTTCCAAATTACTTTTAAATTGCATATAATTTTAAAAAACAGTAGATATATGGAAGATGCGGATTTTTACCAGCTTTCCAATGCCATCTTATTTGCTCAATTCCGACAAAGCGTTTGAAAATTGAGTCCAAAAAACGATTCGCGTTTTCGGTTTTGAAAAAACGGTTTTTTCAAAACTGCTGTTAAACCGTTATGATTTTGCAAAAAATTCCTACATACTTTTTAATGTAGATGTCAAGAGCTTTCCAATGATATATTACACGCCCATTCCAACAAAAAGACAATCGGTTCGACGAGATGAAAATTATCAGTACAACAACCTGAAACTATCAGTTCAAGTACAGTAACAGAATAATAGTCTGTTAGGCAAGAATACCAGTCAGAAAGACTGAGGAAATTGCAAAGTTGAAGAATTTGTAAATTTAAGAAATTGCAGAAGTGAGGAAAAACTCAAATTTGAAGATTTTCAACTTTGGTTTGTGGATTAACGCACCGTATAAGAATAATGATTTCAGACACCGCGTACAATTGTTGTAGGGTTCTGAAAATCAAATTCTTCATTAATTTCTTCACAATTAGAGGGTTAGTGTTCATTGATTGAAGAAAAACGTTACTTCGTGTGTTGCACATCTAAGTCATCAATTTTGCATAAGTGTTAGGATGTGTGTCCTTTTCAGAGGACATTCGAAGATTCTAAGATATTTAGCTCACACTGCAACTTGCGAAATCTCTTCTCATCCAAGGGCTTTGTGAAAATATCTGTCAGCCGATCTTCAGTCTTCACATGATCGATGGAGATGTCTCCCTTCAACACATGATCACGAAGAAAATGATGACGAATCTGGATGTGCTTTGTCTTCGAGTGTTGAACTGGGTCATGAGCAATCTTGATAGCACTCTCGTTGTCGCAGTAAGTGGCACATTCTTCACATTGATGCCATAGTCCTTGAGGGTTTGCATCATCCATAGCAATTGAGCACAGCAAGAACCAGCAGCAGTGTACTCAGCTTCAGTAGTAGAGAGTGATATGCAGCTCTGCTTCTTCGAGGACCAACATACCAAGGATCGTCCGAGGAAATGACATGTGCCTGATGTTGACTTGCGATCCACCCGATCACGAGCATAGTCAGAGTCGGAATATCCAATGAGATCAAAAGCCGAGCCCTTGGGATACCATAATCTAAGTGTTGGAGTGTGAGATAGATATCGAAGAATATGTTTCACAACCTTATCGTGTGATTCCTTCAGTGTAGCTTCAAATCGGGCACACATGCAAACACTAAGCATAATATCTGGCCTAGATGCACATAGGTAAAAAAGAGAGCCAATCATGGAGCGGTATACCTTTTGATCAAAGTCTTTGCCATTTTCATCGGTGCATAAATGGCCATTTGTGGGCATGGGGATTTTGACGCCTTTGCAATCTTGCATGTCGAATTTCCTCAACACATCCTTGAGGTATTTCTCTTGAGATATGAATATGCCATTGCGTTGTTGATGAATTTGAAGACCTATGAAGAATTTCAGTTCTCCCATAATATACATTTGATATTCCTCACTCATCATATAGGAAAATTCGTTACTGTAATGTTGGTTAGTACAGCCAAAGATAATATCATCAACATATATTTGGCACACGGATAATTCATCATCATATGTTTTGGTGAAAGGAGTTGGGTCAAGTGAACCGGGTTTGAAGCCTGTCTTCATGAGGAATTCCTTCAAAGTATCATACCACGCCCGAAGGGCCTGCCTGAGGCCATAGAGGGCTTTGTTGAGTCTGAAGACATGGTTGGAAGCTTTGGATCCTCAAAACCTGGTGGTTGAGCAACCTATACTTCTTCCTCAAGCTTACCATTGAGGAATGCACTTTTCACATCCATTTGACATAAGATGATATTATGATGGTCCTAAAGCCTTCGAAGACTTTGGAATTGTCAGATTCCATCAGCACAATGCAACAATATTTGCCAAAGACGACAACCATATCAAGATCACAAAGCATTGAGACAGACATGAGGTTGAATCCTAAGGACTCGATAAGCATGACTTTGTCCATGTGTCTATCCTTTGAGATTGCAACCCTACCTAGACCCAATACCTTGCTTTTGCCTTTGTCAGTGTAGGTGATATGCTTTAGATGAGATGGAGATAAAGCAGTGTCCAGCAATAAGTTCCTGTTACCGGTCATGTGATTTGTACATCCACTATCAAGGACCCACTCAGTAGCTTTGGGTTGTTCATCCTGCAGATGAATTAGTGCAACTTACGAACCCATATACTTCATCAGTGAAGAATATGATATCAATTTCATCAGATTGAATTTCATCAAGCAGTACAACAGATAAAAGCAGTATGAGGACGTGAGGAGTAATTCATTTCTTCATGATTAATTAGCTTGTGTCCTTTCAAGCATATTCAGGTCTCCGGCAAATTCTTCAGACGATTAAGTTCATCTGGAGACCTGACCCTGCACAAGAGATTAGTTCTTTTTCTTGACCACCCACATTTGAAGGGGAGGCAAAGAGTTCATCATTCTACGAGCTCCGTAAGAGAAAGGTGGCATTGAAGCCAATGCTCTTCGTTTCACAGAAGAGGGGTTAGAGTAAGCATATGAATAAGTAGAGAAATTCTTCAAGAACTTATGAACACAATGATTTGAAGAATAATGCACATATTCACAGCCTTTAGACTTTCCCTGCGAATCAGAAGTGTTAGCATGATGATGTTCATATGAGGATCTTGATCCACATGAGGAATTTGATCCAAATGAAGAATTTGGTCCATATGAGGACTTGGATCCGTATGAGTAATTTGATCTGGGGTTCCAATTCTTCACAGGTGGTGTCATTAGGACATTCACCTGAAGACTTTCAAGGCACTTTTTGGGAACCCAAATTTTCTTCATAGGGGGACCATTCCTGCAGTTAGTTCCAACATATCGAGCAAATACTTCACCATTTTGATTTTTGAACAATTTATAGTCGGAGTCCAATGACTCATCAGAAGAACATGAATATTCACAAGTAAAGCCTGATAAAGTGGATGGATCTACGGGAGGTCCTTTTGCAGCAACCCATGAGGTTTTGGGATACTGCTCAGGTTTCTAGTAGGTCCCATCAGCATTGAGTTTCCTCTCAAATGCAATACCCTCTTTCCTAGGGTTGCTGTTCAAGATCTACTTTTTGAGCACATCACAAAGAGTCTGATGCCCTTTGAGGCTTTTGTATATGTCCGTCACATACAATTCCTTCATCCCTGCATTATTGTCAGTGATACTTGTGGTATCCTTAGATGAGGAATTTGTAATCACATAGACAGTTGAAGAATTTGCAGCAGTAGAAGCATTTGAACATTCAGGTGAAAAATTAGCAGATTCACGTTCAATGCATTTCAAACATGGTGGAATGAATTCTTCCTGAGCGGAACTGATCTGTTGAGCAAGCAATGAATCGTTTTCCTTTAGAAGATCTTCATAACTCACCCTTAACTTCTCAAGATCTTGCTTCCTCTGAAGAAATTCATAAGAAAGGTTCTCATGATCGGCTAAGAGAGAGTTATGATGACCCTGAAGATTATCAAACTTAAACTAAAGTCGCTAAAGATTATCAGTCAGAGTTTGTTCAATTCAATTCTTCACCCAACAGGTCATCGCTTTTGTCTAGCAAATTTTGAACCCTTTCCAAAGTCTTTTGTTGTTTAACAACAATCTCAGCAAGTTTGGAATAGCTAGGTTTGAGATTGTCATCGGATTCTGATTTCTACTACGCAACCTTCTCCTTGTAGACGTTGTTGGGCCTCCAAGTGCAGAGGTTTGTAGGACAGTAGCAAATTTCCATCAAGTGGATGACCTAAGGTTTATCAATCCGTGCACTACAAAAAAACACTTCCGTGATGATACGTGTTTGTCACAGTAGGTCGCTTTTTTTGTCATGCATGTACATCCATGACGATTTTATGAAAAAATCGAGATAGTCATACCTGTGCTGTCGTAGAAGCGTTCCATCACATTACCAAAATTATCATCACGGAAGTGTCCACTTCCATGACGATAAATCACGCATCACAGAAGGGTGATCGACACGTGGCATCCACCGTAACGGAACACCGTTAAGCTATCGGGTCCGGTTTTGGATCCGATAACCCGTTAACAGCCCCGACCAATGGGGATTTTCCACGTGTAAAATCATCATTGGCTGGAGGAAACACGTGTCGGCTCACAGTTGGGACAGATGTCATCCACTCATTGGACCGAAGGCGCCTATGATACGACGACACGTGGCATGGCCCAATAGAGGCCCATTCATGTGAAAAGGCCGGCCCATTTGACTTGGTCAAAAGGTGGCGGGCTGGCCCACGGAAAGCCTGTTAACGGCCTATTCGCATATAGCCCATTTACAACCCTCTAACCCAGGGCCCGTTACGACCTCTCTGAATTAGGCCCAGTAGCATCATCTGGGCCGTCCAATATGATTCCAGCATGTTTTAACTTCTGGCCCATGTGTGGCCCATGACTTCTTTCGGCCCATATGAGGCCCTTTGTAACTCTTGGCCAATTAATGGTCCATGGTGAAACTGGCCCGTAATGAACAGTGTATCACTTTATACCCATTAACGGCTCGTTATTCCATTGGGTTGTTTCCAACCCGAGTTATCTTTCGGCCTTCTTAGGGCCCATTGATTCTTGGGCTCATTTGCAGCATTCGGTTACATACGGCCCGTTACTGTCATTTTCTGCTTGTGGGCCAAATTCAGCCCGTCGTTACAGTCGGCCCGTTTGTGGACCGTTAATACGTTGGGCCGTTTTCATGTCAAAAAAAAAACTTTGGGCTGTTTTCATAGAGTTATCAAATACGGCCTATTAACGACCCGTTATGGTCCACGAATAGTATGGCCCATGATTGGCGAAATGATGATACACCCCGTAGAAGGCCCATGGATCGTATGACCCGTATGAGGCCCATGGATCGTACGGCCCGTAGAAGGCCCATGGATCGTGTGGCCCATAGAAGGCCCATGGACCCTACGGCCCGTAGAAGGGCCATGGATCTAAGGCCCGTATAGAAGGCCAATGGATCCTATGGCCCGTATAGAAGGCCAATGGATCCTATGGCCCGAAGAAGGCCCATGGATCATACAACCCGCAGGAGGCCCATGGTTACAACAATCCGTGTGTTGCCATGATTATTTTGTCCTAGTTACCAAAAATAGGCTATTGTGGCCACTAGAAAAACACAGAAAAAGAACTGCAGTGACTAAAAGCAAACAACTAAACAAGACAAAAGAAATAAATAAGCAAGCAATGAACGCTAGCCTATTACCGCTATTACACATATTACATCCACTGGGCATCAAAGTTCGCCACCAGTGCAAATATAGGGAACAAAGCAGCATATTACATGCACTCGCCGTCAAAATTGGCCACCAGTGCAAATAAACGCGGCAGCAAAACAAGAGCATAACTGAAACAACTTCAGAAGAGCTCAATAAACGTTATCCTGGGTATCCACCATGCTGGCAATAAGCTTAGCAAGCTTATTAGCTTTGTCCTGTTTGGCACTAAAATCCTCCAACGCTTGCTATTGCACCAGAAAGTATGCATCTGAATGCTCGAGGGACTTCCGCAGTCCTTTCGCTTCTTGTCGCAGCATAGCTGATCGATGTCTTTCAGCTTGTAGTTGAGACTCAAGAAACCGAACTGATTCAGACAGTGAGTTTGAATAGCTTGTGCAAGCGGTAGTGGCCAGTAACTTGAACACTAAACCAAGACATGACTTTGGGGTTGTCTCACTATCTTCAAGATAGTCTTCCTTGGCTGTTTTATCAGCTTTGTTGGAGACAAACAAGGATGTGTCACTATCCTGAACCTTATCTGCATTACTTCCTTTACCATTGCTTAATAAGGCACTCTTCCGTAATATCCTGTCAACATTCTAAAAGAAGAAACAAGCAGACACATAACAAGTTTAGCATGTACTAGTATATGAAACTCATTTCGGTGAACCAGTTCATTAGTAGGGTGGACAGGATTAAACTACTAAGTCTTCTATTGCCAAGTACTAGTACATAATAAAATCATCAAACAAACATATATCTATGTCCTATGGTCACTGCATTGTCTTGCCAAATCAAAATAGAGACACGGTTCAAATCATATCAGTTCAAGACAAAGCAGCAGTGAAAGAATACAAAGCGTGGGAAACTACACGGCACAACAAGATTTCAGATGGGTACCATGGGTCTACATGTAAAACAACACTATTGGCTCTGTTGTGATGCTAGTAATGTGCATGATATGAAAGTCGACTGTATACACAATTAAAATTGAAATCAATAGAGCTATTGATAAGAGCAAACCTGTTAAAGAAACATGCGTGAACATACCTGCTGTGCCATTGGAGTTTCGATTGGATCCTTCAATTTAAAAATAAGTTTGTATGAGTAAATACAGTGATACAAGAACAAAGCAATCATAGTTAAAAAAAGGCGCGCCTAAGCGTGCGCTTAAGCGCGCCTAGGCTTTAGGCGTTGGAAAAATGCATTGCGCATAACTATGCTTAATCTGTGCATAACTGTGCATAAGCATGCGCTTTGGTCAGTAAAGCGCAAGGCGGTGGCAAAACACACAATTAATGCCTAGCACTTCTTTGAACTATGATAGCAATGGAATCTTAAATTAGAACAGTTGTTCTTCAGGTTTAGGCACTTGTTCTACATGAACAGAGTACAGTAAGACGCAAGAATATAATACTTCAATATAGAAAATGAGCTCATAGACCTTACCACATTCTTGGTTCGGGACCAGTACAGAACAAGGAGTTCCCAGTCATCGTCCAGTAAATGTGTCTCAAGAGAACATAAGGGAATTTGATGAGTTTCTTTGCCGGTGAAGTACGTTTTCTTCAGGTAATTCCGATACTGTCACCAAGCATTCTTGAAGATAGCAGAGGTATTAGCACAGGTTACCTCATCCCGAGTTTCCAAATCGGTCCTTCTCTATAGAGAAAAATGGGAAAATTTGATGTATTATAACCATCATGGAGGTAGGATGTATGGGACAAAACAAAGTAATTGCCATGAATAACATTACTTACACATAACTCCTGAAAAAACACCTGTAACTGGCATTTTCCTTCATCTTCAGTATAATATTTCCAAGATGGGAAGATACGCACATACGATTTAACAACATCAAATGCGATAGATGCTAAACTACGACTAGCTAGTTGTGCTTCCTCCACAGGAATAGGTGTACTAACTGGTGGAGTTGGGGTTCACCGTGATAGTACTGGCCCTTTAGGCACTGGAGCTGCCTTACTAACTGCTCTTGTTTGGGAGCTTTGTGGTGGAGATGGTGTTGTGTCAACAGGAACTGGGTTACTATCGGCTGGGGTTGGGGTTAGATTGGGTGAAGCTGGTTCTCTATCCATCGCAGTAGGGGTACAATCTGCGAGAGTTTGGGTTATGTGTGGTAGGGCTGGTTCTTGTGCATGTACAACTGGGGTGCTATGTCCACCAAGAGGTAGCACTGTTTTATTTGAAGACCGTGTTTTTAGTCCGCTAGATACTGGCATCACCCGCTCCAATTCAAATGGCTGATAAACAGGAAACGTAGTTGAATGTACATACATTGTATGAGAGACAGATGCAATAGATAGTGTGGAAAAAAGAGGGCATGAAATAGTTGACATGTATATTGTTTAACTAAAACGGATAGCATGACATAATTTCACATATATGATGTCTATCTAAACTGGATAGCATAGCATAACATAATTCAAAGATATGATGAATAACTAAATAGGATCGCATGACATAATTAACCTACATGTTATCTAAGTAATCAGGATCGCATCATTTAATTCACATATGTGATTTATATGCTAAACAGAGGGCACTCGATATGATGTCTGAACTAAGAACATGGTGTTGAATATTGTGTATATGATGTCTAAAGTATGCAATGCAAGACACCATATGCATGATATGAGCAGTATAACCATGCCAAGTTAGGGCATACACCTCGGTGGCGGAATTGGACTGGTCATCTGTCTCTGAATCCATCTCTGAGGAGCTATCGAGACACAACAAGAGATCTGCTTCGACAGGTAGCACTGTCTGCTCTGAAGGCCTTGTTTTCACTCCAGATTTTTCCATCTCCCACCAAAATGGCTGATTCACAGGAAGAGTAGTTTAATGTATAAACATTGTCGACAAATGGAAATGTAATGAAAAAAAGGATGGGCAAGATATCATTCAAATATATGATGCCTGGTTAAACATGATGGTATTGCACATTTCACATATATTATGGCTGGCTAAAAGACATGAGACTGCATAATTCCCATATATGATATAGAAACTAAACATGTGGCATTACAGAACATGTCTAAACTAAGCAGATGACATATATGATGTCAAAAGTAGGCACTACAAGGCAACATATGCATGATATGACTAACATCATCATACCAAGGTAGAGCAAACACCTTGGGGGGGTAAATAGGAGTGGTCAGCGGCGTCTGAATCCGCCTCAGAACAGATATCTTCCTCTGGATTACAATCTGGAGAGGGGTGGGGAGGGTTTGCCATTGAACCCACCATGGAGTGATGTCTGCATGACATTGTATTGCCGCGCAAAACTCTTTTCTTTTTCTCTACATGTTCAGCATGACTGTGTACAATATCTGACATGCATACAAAAAAATATGGTGAGATTATGTAAGGAGAGCATGCAGAAATTTAGAGTGATAGTAACAATGAGTGGATGGATCCAAAAATAATGATTGCTTTAAATTAATAAAAAGACAGATGATGATTGCTTTACTATTTGTTTCCCACCCAACATGAACAACATAGGCATGTTGGAAATATGCCCTAGAGGCAATAATAAAAGTATTATTATTATATTTCCTTGTTCATGATAATTGTCTTTTATTCATGCTATAACTGTATTATCCGGAAATCGTAATACACGTGTGAATACATAGACCACAATATGTCCCTAGTGAGCCTCTAGTTGACTAGCTCGTTGTGATCAACAAATAGTCATGGTTTCCTGGCTATGGACATTGGATGTCGTTGATAACGGGATCACATCATTAGGAGAATGATGTGATGGACAAGACCCAATCCTAAGCATAGCACAAAGATCGTGTAGTTCGTTTGCTAGAGCTTTACCAATGTCAAGTATCTCTTCCTTTGACCATGAGAGCGTGTAACTCCTGGATACCGTAGGAGTTCTTTGGGTGTATCAAACGTCGCAACGTAACTGGGTGACTATAAAGGTGCACTACAGGTATCTCCGAAAGTATCTATTGTTTTATGCGGATCGAGACTGGGATTTGTCACTCCGTGTAAACGGAGAGGTATCTCTGGGCCCACTCGGTAGGACATCATCATATGCGCAATGTGACCAAGGAGTTGATCACGGGATGATGTGTTACGGAACGAGTAAAGTGACTTGCCGGTAACGAGATTGAACAAGGTATCGGTATACCGACGATCGAATCTCGGGCAAGTAAAATACCGCTAGACAAAGGGAATTGTATACGGGATCGATTGAGTCCTTGACATCGTGGTTCATCCGATGAGATCATCGTGGAACATGTGGGAGCCATCATGGGTATCCAGATCCCGCTGTTGGTTATTGACCGGAGAACGTCTCGGTCATGTCTACATGTCTCCCGAACCCGTAGGGTCTACACACTTAAGGTTCGATGACGCTAGGGTTATAAAAGAAGCTTGTATGTGGTTACCGAATGTTGTTCGGAGTCCCGGATGAGACCCCGGACGTCACGAGGAGTTCCGGAATGGTCCGGAGGTAAAGATTTATATATAGGAAGTCCTGTTTCGGCCATCGGGACACGTTTCGGGGTCATCGATATTGAACCGGGACCACCGGAAGGGTCCCGGGGGTCCACCGGGTGGGGCCACCTGCCCCGGGGGGCCACATGGGCTGTAGGGGGTGCGCCTTGGCCTACATGGGCCAAGGGCACCAGCCCCAAGAGGCCCATGCGCCTAGGGAACCCTAGAGGGAAGAGTCCTCAAGGGGGAAGGCACCTCCGAGGTGCCTTGGGGAGGATGGACTCCTCCCCCCTCTTGGCCGCCGCACCAGATGCCATCTGGAGGCTGGCCGCCGCCCCTTGGGGTGGGAAACCCTAAAGGGGGCGCAGCCCTCCCCTTCCCCTATATATGAGGCCTAGGGGCTGCCCATAACACGCGATTTGATCTCTCGTTGGTGCAGCCCTGCCCCTCTCCCTCCTCCTCCTCTCCCATGGTGCTTGGCGAAGCCCTGCGGGATTGCCACGCTCCTCCACCACCACCACGCCGTTGTGCTGCTGTTGGATGGAGTCTTCCTCAACCTCTCCCTCTCTCCTTGCTGGATCAAGGCGTGGGAGACGTCACCGGGCTGTACGTGTGTTGAACGCGGAGGTGCCGTCCGTTCGGCACTTGATCATCGGTGATCTGAATCACGACGAGTACGACTCCATCAACCCCGTTCACTTGAACGCTTCCGCTTAGCGATCTACAAGGGTATGTAGATGCACTCTCCTTCTACTCGTTGCTGGTCTCTCCATAGATAGATCTTGGTGATACGTAGGAAATTTTTTGAATTTCTGCTACGTTCCCCAACAGTGGCATCATGAGCTAGGTCTATTGCGTAGATTCTTTGCACGAGTAGAACACAAAGTAGTTGTGGGCGTTGATGTTGTTCAATATGCTTACCGTTACTAGTCCAATCTTGTTTCGACGGTATTGTGGGATGAAGCGGCCCGGACCGACCTTACACGTACTCTTACGTGAGACAGGTTCCACCGATTGACATGCACTTGGTGCATAAGGTGGCTAGCGGGTGCCAGTCTCTCCCACTTTAGTCGGAACGGATTCGATGAAAAGGGTCCTTATGAAGGGTAAATAGCAATTGGCATATCACGTTGTGGTCTTGCGTAGGTAAGAAACGTTCTTGCTAGAAACCCATAACAGCCACGTAAAACATGCAACAACAATTAGAGGACGTCTAACTTGTTTTTGCAGGGTATGCTATGTGATGTGATATGGCCAAGAAGAATGTGATGAATGATATGTGATGTATGAGATTGATCATGTTCTTGTAATAGGATTCACGACTTGCATGTCGATGAGTATGACAACCGGCAGGAGCCATAGGAGTTGTCTTTATTTTTTGTATGACCTGCGTGTCATTGAAGAACGCCATGTAACTTACTTTACTTTATTGCTAAACGCGTTAGCCATAGAAGTAGAAGTAGTCGTTGGCGTGACAACTTCATGAAGACACGATGATGGAGATCATGATGATGGAGATCATGGTGTCATGCCGGTGACGATGATGATCATGGAGCCCCGAAGATGAAGATCAAAAGGAGCAAAATGATATTGGCCATATCATGTCACTATTTGATTGCATGTGATGTTTATCATGTTTATGCATCTTGTTTACTTAGGACGACGGTAGTAAATAAGATGATCCCTTAAAAAAATTCAAGAAGTGTTCTCCCCTAACTGTGCACCGTTGCTACAGTTCGTCGCTTCTAAGCACCACGTGATGATCGGGTGTGATGGATTCTTACGTTCACATACAACGGGTGTAAGACAGTTTTACACAGCGAAAACACTTAGGGTTAACTTGACGAGCCTAGCATGTGCAGACATGGCCTCGGAACACGGAGACCGAAAGGTCGAGCATGAGTCGTATAGTAGATACGATCAACATGAAGATGTTCACCGATGATGACTAGTCCGTCTCACGTGATGATCGGACACGGCCTATTTGACTCGGATCATGTAATCACTTAGATGACTAGAGGAATGTCTATCTAAGTGGGAGTTCATAATATGAACTTAATTATCCTGAACATAGTCAAAAGACCTTTTGCAAATTATGTCGTAGCTCACGCTATAGTTCTACTGTTTTAGATATGTTCCTAGAGAAAATATAGTTGAAAGTTGAAAGTAGCAGTTATGCAGACAGTAGATAGCTTATGTCCTTAATGCACCGCTTAGTGTGCTAAACCCCAAACGTCGTTTGTGGATGTTTCGAACATCGAACATACACGTTTTGATAACTACGTGATAGTTCAGTTAAATGGTTTAAGTAGAGGCACCAAAGACGTTTTCGAAATGTCGCGGAACATATGAGATGTTTCGAGGGCTGAAATTAGGATTTCAGGCTCGTGCCCACGTCAAGAGGTATAAGACCTCCGACGATTTTCTTAGCCTGCAAACTAAGGGAGAAAAGCTCAATCGTTGAGCTTGTGCTCAGATTGTCTGAGTGCAACAATCACTTGAATCGAGTGGGAGTTGATCTTCCAGATGAGATAGTGATGTTTCCCCAAAGTCATTGCCACCAAGCTGCTAGAGCTTCGTGATGAACTATAACATATCAAGGATAGAGATGATGATCCTTGAGGTATTCGCGATGTTTGACACCACGAAAGTAGAAATCAAGAAGGAGCATCAATCGTTGATGGTCAGTGAGACCACCAGTTTCAAGAAGGGCAAGGGAACAAAGGGATACTTCATGAAACGGCAATTCAGCTGCTGCTCTAGTGAAGAAACCCAAGGTTGAACCCAAACCCGAGACTAAGTGCTTCTGTAATAAAGGGAACAACCACTGGAGCAGAATTACCCTAGATACTTGGTAGATGAGAAGGCTGGCAAGGTCGATAGAAGTATATTGGATATACATTATGTTAATGTGTACTTTACTAGTACTCCTAGTAGCACCAGGGTATTAGATACCGGTTCGGTTGCTAAGTGTTAGTAACTCGAAATAAAAGCTACGGAATAAAACGGAGACTAGCTAAAGGTGAGCTGACGATATGTGTTGGAAGTGTTTCCAAGTTTGATGTGATCTAACATCGCACGCTCCCTCTACCATCAAGGTTAGTATTAAACCTGAATAAGTGCTCTTGCACCTAAAGGAATGGTTTATTGAATTTTGATCGTAGGGATACACATTTTCATGCCAAAAGATATAAGATAGTAATGATAGTACCACTTACTTGTGGCACTGCCATGTAAGTCATAATGGTATAAAACGCATGAAGAAGCTCCATGTTGATGGATCTTTGGACTCACTCGTTTTAGAAAAGTTTGAGACATGCGAACCATGTCTATTGGTGTATACGCATGAAGAAACTCCATGCAGATGGATCGTTTGGACTCACTTGATTATGAATCACTTGAGATATGCAAATCATACCACATAGGCAAGATGACTGAAAAGCCTCGGTTTCAGTAAAATGGAACAAGATAGCAACTTGTTGGAAGCAACACATTTTGATGTGTGCAGTCCAATGAGTGCTGAGGCATGCAGTGAATATCGTTATGTTCTTACTTCACAGATGATTCGAGTAGATGTTGAGAATATTTACTTGATCAAACACAAGTCTGAATTATTGAATGGTTCAAATAATTTCAGAGTGAAGTAGAAGATCATTATGACAATAGGATAAAATGTCTATGATATGATCATAGAGATGAATATCTGAGTTACGAGTTTTGGCACACAATTAAGACATTGTGGAAATTGTTCCGCAATTAATACCGCCTGGAACACCATAGTGTGATGGTGTGTCCGAACATCATAGTTGCACCCTATTGGATATGGTGCGTACCATGATATCTCTTATCGAATTACCACTATCGTTCATGGGTTAGGCATTAAAGACAACCACATTCACTTTAAATAGGGCACCACGTAATTCCGTTGAGACGACACCGTTTGGAGAAACCTAAGTTGTCGTTTCTTAAAGGTTTGGGGCTGCGACGCTTATGTGAAAAAGTTTCAGGATTAAGCTCGAACCCAAAGCGGATAAAATGCATCTTCATAGGACACCCAAAACAGTTGGGTATACCTCCTAATTCAGATCCGAAAGCAATATGGATTGTTTCTTGAATCGGGTCCTTTCTCGAGGAAAGGTTTCTCTCAAAAGAGTTGAGTGGGAGGATGGTGGAGACTTGATGAGGTTAATGAACCGTCTCTTCAACTAGTGTGTGGAAGGGCACAGGAAGTTGTTCCTGTGGCACCTACACCAATTGAAGTGGAAGCTTATGATATTGATCTTGAAACTTCGGATCAAGTCACTACCAAACGTCGTAGGACGACAAGGACACGTACTACTTCGGAGTGGTAAGGTGATCCTGTCTTGAAGGTCATGTTGCTAGACAACAATGAACCTACGAGCTATGGAGAAGCGATGGTGGGCCCGAATTCCGACAAATGGTTAGAAGCCATGAAATCCGAGATAGTATCTATATATCATAACAAAGCATGGACTTTGATGGACTTGCCCGATGATCGGCAATCCATTGAGATAAATGGATCTTTTAAGAAGAAGACGGACGTGGATGGTAATGTCACCATCTATGAAGCTCGACTTGTGGCGAAGTGTTTTCCGACAAGTTCAAGGAGTTGACTACGATGAGATTTTCTCACTCGTAGCGATGCATAAAGTCCGTCGGAATCATGTTAGAATTAGCTGCATTTATGAAATCTGGCAGATGGATGTCAAGACAAGTTTCCTTACTAGTTTTCGTAAGGAAAGGTTGTATGCAATACAATCAGAAAAGTTTTGTCGATCCTAAGGATGCTAAAAGGTATGCTAGCTCCAGCGATCCTTTTAAGGACTGGAGTAAGCATCTCGGAGTTGGAATGTACGCTTTGATGAGATGATCAAAGATTTTGGATTTATACAAAGTTTATAAGAAACTTGTATTTCTAAAGAAGTGAGTGGGAGCACTATAAAATTTCTGATGAGTATATGTTGTTGACATATTGATGATCAGAGATGATGTAGAATTTCTAGAAAGCATATAGGGTTATTTTGAAAGTGTTTTTCAATGGAAAGCCTGGATTAAGCTACTTGAACATTGAGCATCAAGATCTATAAGGATAGATCAAAATGCTTAATAATACTTTCAAATGAGCACATACCTTGACATGATCTTGAAGGTGTTCAAGATGGACCAGTCAAAGAAGGAGTTCTTGCCTGAGTTGTAAGGTACGAAGTTAAGACTTAAAGCTCGACCACGGCAGAATAGAGAGAAAGGACGAAGGTCGTCCCCTATGCTTAAGATGTAGGCTCTTCAGTATGCTATGCTGTGTACCGCACCTGAAGTGTGCCTTGCCATGAGTCAGTCAAGGGTACAAGAGTGATCCAAGAATGGCTCACAGGACAGCAGTCAAAGTTATCCTTAGTAACTAGTGGACTAAGGAATTTTCTCGATTATGGAGGTGGTAAAAGAGTTCGTCGTAAAGGTTACGACGATGCAAGCTTGACACCTATCCGGATAGCTCTGAGTAGAGAGACCGGATACATATAATGGAGCAATAATTTAGAATAGCTCCAAGTAGAACAGTTGTTTGGAATAGCTCCAAATAGAGCGTGGTAGCTGCATCTAGGAGATGACATAGAGATTTGTAAAGCACACACGGATCTGAAAGGTTCAGACCTGTTGACTAAAACCTCTCTCACAAGCAACATGATCAAACATAAAACTCATTGAGTGTTAATCACATAGTGATGTGAACTAGACTACTGACTCTAGTAAACTCTTGGGTATTAGTCACATGGCGATGTGACCTGTGAGTGTTAATCACATGGCGATGTGAACTAGATTATTGACTCTAGTGCAAGTGGGAGACTGTTGGAAATATGCCCTAGAGGCAATAATAATAGTATTATTATTATATTTCCTTGTTCATGATAATTGTCTTTTATTCATGCTATAACTGTATTATCCGGAAATCGTAATACACGTGTGAATACATAGACCACAATATGTCCCTAGTGAGCCTCTAGTTGACTAGCTCGTTGTGATCAACAGATAGTCATGGTTTCCTGGCTATGGACATTGGATGTCGTTGATAACGGGATCACATCATTAGGAGAATGATGTGATGGACAAGACCCAATCCTAAGCATAGCACAAAGATCGTGTAGTTCGTTTGCTAGAGCTTTACCAATGTCAAGTATCTCTTCCTTTGACCATGAGAGCGTGTAACTCCTGGATACCGTAGGAGTTCTTTGGGTGTATCAAACGTCGCAACGTAACTGGGTGACTATAAAGGTGCACTACAGGTATCTCCGAAAGTATCTATTGTTTTATGCGGATCGAGACTGGGATTTGTCACTCCGTGTAAACGGAGAGGTATCTCTGGGCCCACTCGGTAGGACATCATCATATGCGCAATGTGACCAAGGAGTTGATCACGGGATGATGTGTTACGGAACGAGTAAAGTGACTTGCCGGTAACGAGATTGAACAAGGTATCGGTATACCGACGATCGAATCTCGGGCAAGTAAAATACCGCTAGACAAAGGGAATTGTATACGGGATCGATTGAGTCCTTGACATCGTGGTTCATCCGATGAGATCATCGTGGAACATGTGGGAGCCATCATGGGTATCCAGATCCCGCTGTTGGTTATTGACCGGAGAACGTCTCGGTCATGTCTACATGTCTCCCGAACCCGTAGGGTCTACACACTTAAGGTTCGATGATGCTAGGGTTATAAAAGAAGCTTGTATGTGGTTACCGAATGTTGTTCGGAGTCCCGGATGAGATCCCGGACGTCACGAGGAGTTCCGGAATGGTCCGGAGGTAAAGATTTATATATAGGAAGTCCTGTTTCGGCCATCGGGACAAGTTTCGGGGTCATCGGTATTGAACCGGGACCACCGGAAGGGTCCCGGGGGTCCACCGGGTGGGGCCACCTGCCCCGGGGGGCCACATGGGCTGTAGGGGGCGCGCCTTGGCCTACATGGGCCAAGGGCACCAGCCCCAAGAGGCCCATGCGCCTAGGGAACCCTAGAGGGAAGAGTCCTCAAGGGGGAAGGCACCTCCGAGGTGCCTTGGGGAGGATGGACTCCTCCCCCCTCTTGGCCGCCGCACCAGATGCCATCTGGAGGCTGGTCGCCGCCCCTTGGGGTGGGAAACCCTAAAGGGGGTGCAGCCCTCCCCTTCCCCTATATATGAGGCCTAGGGGCTGCCCATAACACGCGATTTGATCTCTCGTTGGTGCAGCCCTGCCCCTCTCCCTCCTCCTCCTCTCCCATGGTGCTTGGCGAAGCCCTGCGGGATTGCCACGCTCCTCCACCACCACCACGCCGTTGTGCTGCTGTTGGATGGAGTCTTCCTCAACCTATCCCTCTCTCCTTGCTGGATCAAGGCGTGGGAGACGTCACCGGGCTGTACGTGTGTTGAACGCGGAGGTGCCGTCCGTTCGGCACTTGATCATCGGTGATCTGAATCACGACGAGTACGACTCCATCAACCCCGTTCACTTGAATGCTTCCGCTTAGCGATCTACAAGGGTATGTAGATGCACTCTCCTTCTACTCGTTGCTGGTCTCTCCATAGATAGATCTTGGTGATACGTAGGAAATTTTTTGAATTTCTGCTACGTTCCCCAACAAGGCATACCCTAGGTGAACCAGATATTAGATAGACATACTATTCATTGCTGCCTCGATATGTGCCCCACAACTAATTTAGAACTCAAGTTTGAACATTAATTTGGATCTTACTTGGAGTGCAAGAGGTGAACAGGACGATAAAGTAGCAGGTAAATTTAAGCAATGCATAACATAAGCAGGAACAAAAGAGTGTGACCTCTCTTGTGGACCCGTGTACTCCTCAGGTTCATCTGTTGAGTCGATGATGGTGATGCCGTTGCGGTGGGTGCCGGCGGCAGGGAAGGAGATCTGAGGCGGCGAAAGACGGTCAGGAGTCGTGATGTCTGGTTTGGTGGATGCTTCTGTCGATGGAGTAGCTCAGGTGAGGTGGACGACGTCGCGGCAGGAGTAGCACAAACCACACAAAGTTCTCTTCGACACCTACCTGTAACTGAAGTAATTCTGTAAGGGCTCATTTGGCTTGCATGATTCTAAAAACGCAAGGATATGAAAAACACCGGAATAGGATAGGAATGCACATGGTAAACAGAGCATTTGTAAACACAGGATTTCTGTCAACTTGGGTGTTTGGTTTACAGGAATTGGAAGAGCAGAGGAATGCAAAGAAACATGGCCAAAATAAAGTGAAACCATATGAAAGCGTGTACATTTAGAATGTTATTCTGCCACTAATGCACTTGGTCTTGTTTTCATGCATAGGATTTTGAAAAGTAGGTCCAGGTGGATGTTTTGCTTCATTCCTTTCAACAAAATGCATGAATAATTGAAAGTAGAGTGCCATTGGAAAATTCCTTATTGCTATGTTTTTCCGTTGAACCAAAATAGCCCTAATGGATCAACATGAATGTATATTAATAAGTGATGCAACAACTGTACGACCTCTTTGCCGTAGCCGTGTAGACCTCGGCATCATTGGGTTGGTCGCTGAAGCAGTTGAGGCAGAGGTGGCTGTCGGAGGTGTGGAGGAAGATCTGAGGAATCTGTAGACAGCGTCCAGGGCACTGCTCTGTTCTGATGGATCATTCTGTTGTTGGAGCAGCTCCGGTGAGTCGTAAGACGTCAAGGCTGAAGCAGCACAAGACAGACATCGTCAATCTCAAGTGGGATTCTAATAACATCTCCAATAGATGATGCAAAATAGATGTAAAATTTACATCACCAAAAACCACCTGACTACAACAGATGAGGTAAAAACTATTGACTCTGAACTTAACTGTCGAAACTAAAATTTACTGTGGAATCTGAATGCTACTGTCGAAACTGAACGCAATGGTAGCAGAGAGGCACTTGACATGTAGTTTAGGGAGGGCCTGCAGTTCATCTTCAACCTGCACCCCCTGAGCCGCCATCCACCACCGGACGAACCGCCGGCCCCAGCGCCGCCTCACCGCCCCGAAATAACTCCCCACCGCCGCTCCAGCCATCCCTCTAGACCCCCCGTCCCCACCCTGAACCCTAAGATAGATAGTGGGGTACCTCTCCGGTGAGCCCCCGTTTTTGCTGCGGGTGGTTCTTCCTTAACTCCGGCGAGCCCCCCAACCCCTGAAAATCGACTGACCCAAAAGTCGATTCAGTCGACTAAAGTGTGGCTAAATCGGAGTAGAGCAGCAGCACGAGCGAGGGGGAGAGCAGCAACAACAGCTGTGCGAGGGAGCGATCGAGCGAGAGCCGGAGCAGCAGTAGCAACAGCGTGAGCGAGCGAGTGAGATCCGGAGCAGCAGCAGCAGATCTAGCTGGTATGGACGCCGCCGTCGAAGGGGCCTCGCATTGGGGAGAGCCATAGTGGAGATGTCGCCCGCGGCGCCGTCTTCAAGGTAGCCGCTCCATGGGGGTGCGGGATGGAGCACCATCGGTGCCGGGAGGTCGAGTTAAGGAGAAGGTGTGATGCGATGAGTGTACAACCTCTTTGGTGGCGCCGAGTAGGCCTCAGCTTCGTCCGAGGAGTCGGTGAGGATGTTGCGGTTCTGGTGGAGCAGGTTAAGGTGGCGCTGTGGGGATGGAGCAACCGCGATAGACGAGGCGATCGTCGAAGCAACTCCTTGGAGGTGGAGGACGGGGCGGCTGAACCAGTGGGACGACGAGATGGACGATGGATCCTCATCTGGGGAGGTGGACGAGGGACTTCGAGCTATTGTAGTGGACAACATCGTCGGGGAAGAGGCTCCGGCTAGGCAGCGGTGAGGTAGCGGACGGAGGAGGGTGGGGTTTCGCAGCTGGAGTGGAGAGGTTAAGGCGGCCTGGGATTTCGAATGGCGAAAAGGGGGCGATGGGAGGGGGTGAACCATGACTTAGGGATGCGCTTGTCCAAAATGTAGGGTGTGTTACAAAAGTACCCCCCACCGATTTGAACTAGCGGCTCTTTCGGCTTAGGGTTAGAAGGGGGATTTCGCGTGTCAGGATTTCACAGTTGGAGGGAGTTTTCGCGCGCATTGTAATTTCGGGATAGCAAGGCGCGAGTTGTGAAGGCGCCAGTTTTGGGAGCACGCTATCTGAATTTTCGGGATATAACAAGTCGCGTGTTGAATTTTAGGGACAAGTCTAACGTGTAGTAATATTGTACTTATACATACCAAATCAATTCGCACAACTTCCTTCGAAACCGGCCTTGCTCTACTTCCCGAGCTCCTGACGTCGCTGCATTTGTAACTTTTACTATTTCTCAGACCCCCTCGTAGATAGGATCGATCGGCTGTTCAAAAACCACCTTTTTTTACGTTTAAGAGGTAAAACTAGTTCATGCACTCGAATCTAGTACTACTTGGTTCAAACAAGGAAGAAAAGGGGTGGGGTGGGGGAGGATTTGTTACCTGAATCTAGGACTTGGTCGAAAGAGGAAATAATGGGGGCGAAAAGTAGCAGAGACTGGCTATCCAACTGGTCTCTAGGTCTAATAGGGAAATAAAGGGAAACACAGTACAAACTCAATATAAACCCGGTCTATTGGTTGAAAAAGGAAAGAAAGTGGGGACTGGGGGACAAGTCAACAGAGTAAGTCCAGCACTAGATTTGCTAGCCTCACACAGTATAAGGTGGCTATACCGAACAAAAATGGGACCAACCCAGATATCCTGTTCTGATGTTTGTTGCCCCGAGCCACTCTTATGTAATGCCACTGGTAAAATGTAGCAGTCGCACTGTTAAAAGTAAGGACACATTAAATCAATGTTTTTTTCAATGTAATGCCTCCAGTAATATGAATCGATGGCACTTCTTTACATGTCCTGCTAAAATTTCCCATTAAGATAAGTTGGTTCTTTTCGTTAGAAATGCAACCGTTCTGGTCCGCCTACTCTCCCGTGCCCAAACTAATGTCATATTTAACTGTTGTCATAGTTAATCCTAATGCCCACACTAATATCTAGCAATGCCACTGCTTTAGAAATTGCTACTATCCTTGTAGGATTGCCATTCAGATAAGGAACATGCTTCTTTTCATTTGATGCATGTTTCATCACTTGTTAGTCACCCTCCTTTCCACCTTTTTTGTGCAAACAGAGATATACATTTCACACTCAATCTTAGTTGAACTGCACAAATGATATCCAAATTATAGTTGAGCATTCCAGGAGCTTCACAACCAACCTTGATGTTGCTCAATTTTGTTGCAACTAATGAAGAAGAAGCTCTGTGGGTTTCGTTTTCTGATGGAAATGGAACCGGGGCTGGAGCCCTTTTCTTAAAAAAATGAAGAAGAAGCTTCTAGCTCATGGGACATTGCTTCATTTTAGGTGAACTGCACCAAAAGGTCCCATGAATTGAATCATCCATTTTGGTGACTGAAAGAGCCAGCTTCAGCATCACAGTCTAAGCACCCCCGGCCTCCATCCTTGCGACGCACGGTACACCTCATTTGCCACCTGCTCGACCCTAGTGTCACTGATAAAATAAAGTAATAATACAGTTAAAATAGAGCGAGTGTCATCTCTATCATTTCATTTCCAATGTAGATAAAGAAAATGCTTCTCTTTGTTAAAGTATGTTTCATCAACTAGTCCCATTGTTAATGTTTAAGCGTTTCTGCAAACTGGGGTGCTTAATTTTAGTTGATATGTACAAAAATAGAGATTTGAATGTCTCAAGGCACCTCCTTGTACTACTGCTATACACTGATGTTCATCACTGGCAGAAGGTGTATCTAGGAGACTTGGAAGATGTCCAGTATGAGGCGTACTGTATGAGGCATCGCAGGGCCCATCTCGCCCTCGCAGCATCGCATACTATGATACTATCGCAATATTTTCTTCTATTTATTTTGTGTGTTTCATCAACTAGTGCCACTATAATGTAATCACGCTTTTTCATTATGTGTGCAAACAGGGTTATTTAGCTGCATTTTGGTGGAACTGCACAAATGTACGTATGGAACCAGCATATATGCAGAGTGCAAGGTGTGCCAAGTAAAAATTACCGACACCAACCATGCTGCATGCACGCATTGGCATCCACCACCACCAGTGGAATGTGTGGCGCTCTTTGTGGACGGATCTTTCTCGGCAGCAAATCCTCTAACCAAATACTAGTAGCTTATATTGGCAGTTTTCTAGGGAATACTCTTTTCTGAAAGAAGCACAAATCTTTTTTTCTTTATTTGTACACTGTCACAACTTTGACCCAAAGGTCCAGAGCTATTTTAGGGTGATTGGCGTAGTACTCGGAGACTGATTGTAAGCATGATTTTCATTAGCTGTCACACTGATTGTAAGCATGAGCAGGTGGAAGATTAGGTTAGTGCGAAGCTTACCTTAAACCCTACCACCGCCGTTGAAATGAGGCGAGCGTCGAGGGAACCGTGGAGAACGGCGGGGAAGCGACGTCGCGCCATCCGGCCTCATTTTGCGGTAGGAGAACGAATACTCCAATGGCTCCGGCTGGCTCTGCACCCTCACGAACGGCACACCATACTCGATCGATTCGTTATCCTTTGGGTGCTCCACCTTCGACCTGTACGCCCACCACCTCTGCCTGACTGTCGCCTCGGGCGAATTTGTCTGCTCCATTGCCCACAGGAGATACTCGATGAACTCGGAGGACTACGGCGTGACTACCGCCGAGGAGTACATGTACATCGTTGCCCTCATTGCCGTCGTCTCGCTCTTTCGCATACATTGCCACATGGCCCGCACCGTCCTCGAAATCTCCCACTCATTGTCAAACCAACTAAGGATCTCCTTTAACCTGGCTAACTTTTCCTGGTCGCCGCCGGCGATCTGCCTGATTCGCTGTTGCATCCTCTCCATAGATGTCGTTCTGAGTGGTCCGGTGCTAGCTTTGGAAGATGGGAGGAGAGACGGTGGTCTTGCAATAGAGAAGAGGGAGAGGAGAGGAGGTGGTTTTGGAATGGAGATGATGGAGAGGAGAGGAGGTGGTTTTGCAATGGAGAGAAGATCAGAAGAGGGAGAGGCGAGACGGTGGTTTTGGAATGGAGATGATGGAAGGAGAGGAGGTGGTTTTGGAATGGAGATGATGGAGAGGAGAGGAGGTGGTTTTGCAATGGAGAAGAGGGAGAGGAGCGTGCGGCAGCGATTTAGGATTGGGCGAGAGGGCCGGCGCGCTATGACTTGATCAAAATCAAAATCAATTTACCCTTCAATTAAGAAAGCGACCCCACATTAACTAGTCTCCTTCTTATTCTGGGTCATAATTGACCATGATTTTTGCACATAAAATATATGTTATACGTTGCAAAAATAATATAATTTGAAAGTACATTCAGATACGAACCAAATGATACAATTTTTGGTGACATGCATTCACATTTTGCTTGTCACATACAGTACGTGGTCAAACTTTGACCCAAAATACGCAAAACAACAAAAAAATACTTCCAAGACCAGCGCCGATCTTCCGCTCTTATCCTCTTAAACCACCGCCGCTCCTCTTCTGTTCCAATCTAAATCCAGCACCACTCCTCTCCTCTTCCATTTCAAAACCACCGCCCCTCCTCTCCTGTTCCAGTCCAAAACCAGCGTCGCTCCTCTCCTGTTCTAATCCAAAACCAGTGCTGCTCCTCTCCTCTTCCATTCAAAAACCACCGCCGGTGAGTGAATGTGCTGTGGAGAAGTGGATCGATGGAGGAGTACAACCGATATGTGAGGATCGCAGACGGCGACCCTGTGAAGCTAGCTAGGATGTTGGAGATACAGTCTTGGTTTGACAACAAGGACCAACTAGCGGCGACAGCGACATCCATGGCCAAATATCTGCAACAAAACGAAAAGGCGGCGATACTCCCGGAGGGAGTCGCGTCGGAGTACATAGAGCTGCTCCTCTGTGCCATGGAGCAAACAGATTCACCGAATCCGATCGTGAGGGAGTGGTGGTGGGAGTATCGATCCTAGATGGAGCATCCACCAGAGATTGAAGGATCGAGCATCTACAGGGTGTCGTTTGTGAGGGTGTCCTGCCAGAACAAGCTGGTGGAGTCTTTGACGACCGAACCCAACTGCAAGAGGAGAAAAGCAGTTGTCCCGACGACGCTTCCCCGCCATCGTCTCCCTCGCCGTTCACATCGTCTCACGGGGCGGCTGTCTGCTGCCGAGGAATAGGAGGGGGCTGCCCCCCACCCCCCAGCCCAATAGTCGGGCAGGTTGTGAATTGTCAGGAGGAGCTTAGGGTTGTCAGTATTTGCAGGTTGTGAATTGTGTTTTGTGTTGTGTATTTTGAGAGTACTTTCAGATATGAATGTATTTTGAATTTCAGATTTGCAGTATTGAGCATATGAAGAATTTTATGAATTCTAGAGACCTATTTTTAGCACTTAAAAATGTAGTTTCATAGGAGTATAAAAGTGCAGACGAGAAGAAACTGCAAGTTTCAGTTTCAGATAAGAAACTGTAAGTTCAGTTTCAGATAAGAAACTGCAACTTTCAGAGGCACATCATTTATATTAACACGGCCTTTTCAAACAGGGTTAACATCATGTTGGAAGTTTTATTCATGGTCGAAAATGGAACTACCAGCCAGTTAACATCATGCTGTTCAACATTCATGAATAGCACATCTTCATATGATGCACGGTCAAAATGCCCACACAATGTCGAGTGTGCGAAACACAGAGAAAACGAGGGACGAAGTTTTGGCAGGTGTTGGACGTGGTTTTGGGCTGCCCCGTCTAGGCTTTCATTTTTAGCATGTGCAGCCCACGACCTCGGATGGGAGGGCATGTTTGTATTTTCTTAGGGCCGTCATGTATCGACCGGCCTATGGACCTCCCATCCGAGGTTTTATTTTTGGCAGCCAAATTTATGTATTTATTTGAAGAAAACGCAGAGGTCTGTTCTATTTTTCTATATAAGAATAGGAACGCCACGTACAACTTATGTTTCCCTTCTAACTATATTATATATATTTAAATTATTTTATATGTTATTATATATTATTTTTATTGTCATCATATATTTAACACATACTTACATATGTAAGAAAACAATATCCCACATCTTATTAACTTATAAAAACAATTTCTTAACAAATAAAATCCTGGATTGTTTTGGCACGAAAATCCTAGTGATTGTGTACAAAAGCTTGGTAAGATTTAAGGAAGAATGTAATAATATCACTTATTATTTAAATATATTTATAACAAAATGCTCAGCCATTTTTTATTTTTCTATAACATTGCTGGCCCAACCCAACATTATAATTAGAATCAGCCCAGCAAAATCATGTATCTAGATAAGGTGCAAATGGCCTGTAATTTTTTAGGAAATAAAATAAATGGGTCGCATAGACGCTACATTAATTGTTCACACAACCCAGCTAATGGATGTAATTCAAAAAAGAAAGATCAAATTGACTGTAAATTCTACCGCGCAAAAAAAGACTGTAAATTCTGAAAAGATGGGTTGAATACGTGCCACAATTTTGGAGGCTGAAATGTGGGCCAATAGGTCGAAGCCAACGCAAGTCGTTGTCAATTTAGTCAACAAATTATTCTCACATGTTAGCCGTTGGATTTACATCCAACGACCGGCATCCATCTTCAATCTCTCGTCTTCTTCCTCCAGCGCCGCCGGGACCACCTCCCGCCTCCTGCTGCTAGCAGCTCTGCTTAGCACGCTTCGCTATGAAGCGCTACTCCACGTTGGCCAGGCCATCCCTCCACCCCTCCACACCTCATGTTCTTCTCCACCGACTGCTGAACCACACCGCAGTAGAACCAGTTAACCCTCGTACACCTCTCCGTCTGCGACTCTACTCCCGCGTCTTCCCATCTCTGGCTTGTTGCTGTCCGGGGCCTCGCCATCGTCCACCACCTTGGATGCGCTCGGCGCGGCGTGGTCAACGTGGTCAACGAACGACACCATCGGAAGTAGACTGTGCGTGGAGAGGCTGACAGCTGGGTCCACGGCCGCACACAAGGAAATGCCTCCTTATTACGTGCAAAATAATGATTCCTCCACCTGACATCTGGGACCCACCGGAAGGGCCTTTGTATTTCGCGAAAAAAGCGTGCCCCCCCGCTGACTTGTCGGACCCACCAGCTATCTTTGCACGCAAGGAAGTGCCTCCTTATTACGCACAAAAAAATGAATACTCCCCCTGCCAGCTGGAACCCAGCATACTGGGAGGCTGACTTGTGGGCCTACCAAGTTGACAGGGACGGAGGGCTTAGTCAACTTAGTCAATATGAACGATTCTAGCTCCTGTTACCGTACGATGTTCATCCAACGGTTGTAGTGCCTCTTCAACCTCTGGTCTTCTTGCTCCAGCCGCCCAAACCAGCGCCGGTCGTGCCGCGTGCTCCTGCCTCCCATGGCCGGCTGTGATGCCGCGGAGGCCTCACTGCCCCCTACTACTCCCACCGCTGGCCAGGCCATCCCTCTACTCACCCACACCCCCTGTTATTCTGCGGCGATAGTAGCCTCACACCGCAGCCGAACCAGTGAACCCTCATACACCTCTTCGCGTGGGCATCCACTGTTGCGTCTTCCTTGGCTCTGAGTCGTCCCCTTCCTAGGCCTCGCCGTCGTCCATCGCCGTGTTGCTCTCGGCGTGGCATGGTCAACGTGGTCAAGGAACGACTTCCATCGAACGTGGACTGTACGTGGAGAGGCTGACAGCTGGGTCTACGGCCGCAGCAAGGAAGTGCCTCCTTATTAAGCGGAAAATAATGATTCCTCCACCTGACAGCGGGACCCACCGGATGGGCCACCGTATTTCGCGAAAAAAAGTTTCCCCCTGACTGCTGGGACCCACCAGCTACATCTTCTCACGCAAGGAAGTGCGTCCGGGCAAAAAAAACACGATTCGCCCCCTTGACTGTTGGGACCCACCAGCTACATCTTCGCACGCAAGGAAGTGCGTCCGGGCAAAAAAAATGATTCGCCCCCTTGACTGCTGGGACCCACCAGCTACATCTTCATAGGCAAGGAAGTGCCTGACAGTCGGGACCCACCTGGTCGAAGCATACGTAGCGTTGTCATTCTGGTCGCGAATGTGTACGTACATACTGGTCGATGTAGAGGCACGCACGTGTCGTAGTAGAGGCGCGCACGTAGCATGTACACATACGTATAGCGGCGAGGGTGCAAGAAAGAAAATACGGCCACGTACGTACATACGGGCAGGGTCTCGAACGCCTACTCGCGCATACGTACATGGCTGGGTCGGAACGGAGAAACAGAGTCGTCATCGTGTTCATGAGGAGGCAACGGAATGTGTCATGTTCATGGGGAGGCAACGGAATGCATCGTGTTCATCGGGAGGCAATGGAACGCGTGGGAGCCAACCGGCTTGGACGGAATAGGCCATGGAAACGAGGCCTGGCGTACCGCAGAATGGAGGAAACGGTCTTGTGTTCGACCGGCCACGTTCAGAACGGGGTCCTGTTGATCGGGAGGGGTGTGGTGTAC
>NC_041391.1:665414538-665416356 GCF_002162155.2 Triticum dicoccoides | reverse complement strand
GTACCGCAAAACGGACGAAATGGACTTGTGTTGGAGCGCTACGGTCGAAACGGGGGTCCTGTTCATCAGGAGGGGTGTGGAGTACCACAAAACGGATGAAACAGACTTGTGTTGGAGCGCTACGGTCGAAACTGGGGTCCTGTTCATCGGGAGGGGTGTGGCGTACCGCAAAACGGGACTCCATGGGATACTGTTCATCTCCACCGTCGACCTCCTCCAGCCTCCATGGGCTACCGTCGACCTCCTCCAGCCTCCACGGGCTCCTGTTCATCCAGCCTCCACCGCGCGCTACTCCACCGGCTACTGTTCAACCACCCCTCCACCGTCTACTGTTCATCCAGCCCTCCACACCACGGGGTCCTGTTCAACCACCCTTCCACGGCCACCCCTCCACCATCTACTATTCATCCAGCCCTCTACACTACGGGGTCCTGTTCATCTAGAGGCAACGCCACCGCTCACTGTTCATCCAAATCCCCCCGCAACGCTCACTGTTCATCCAATCGATCGGCTTCAGTTAGCAGCAGTAGCGAAGGAATCGCTCCATCGGGTTCAGTTAACAACCATCGATCGAACGCTCGGGTTCAGTAACACGTAGCCTGCAGTGCAATCGCTCGGGTTCAGTTAGAGCCCAACGCCTCGCTCGGGTTCAGTTAGAGCCAACGCCTCGCACACACGCGCGTACGTGTACGAGAGAAATGCGCATCGCTCGGCCCCCGACCTCCCACCATAACCGTCAACTCCCCGAAATTATCCTCCCCCTCGCTTCTACCACGGTTTTTTCCGTCATGGACGGCCTAAAGAATGTCATGCAGCTGCGTCTCCGACCCGCCCAGGACGAAAAGCCCATTTTCTGTCATGATCTTTTGTCATAGAAGTAGGAACCCACCACATCTATGATGATACCGGGTTTTGTCACAATTATCATCATAGAAGTGTCATATGTATGACAGAAAAAAATTTCATTCGGCCCAAAATGTCACGGATGTGTCTTTTCTTTGTAGTGCCAGCAGGGCTTCGCCAAGCACTACGGAGGTGGAGGAGGTGTTGGAGGAGGGAGAGGGCTGCGCCATGGGAAGGGTGTGGCTGCCCTCTCTCTCCCTCACTATATATATGGGGAAGGGGGTGGAGGAGGCGCCCTAGGGTTCCCTAGGGGATGGGTGGCGGCCACAGGGGAAACCCTAGATGGGTTTGGGCGCCCCCACCCCTAGGAAACTTACCCCCCAAGCCGGGAGGGGCGGCTGCCCTAGGGGAGGCGCCCCCACCTCTCTAGGTTACATGAGATGGGGTGGGAGGGGCGCTCAGCCTCTTAATGGGTTGATGTGCCCCATCCCCTTGGCCCATAAGGCCCCCCCAACGCTTGTCGGGGCCTTCGAAACACCTTTTGGTCATGCTAGTCGTCACCCGGTACTCGCAGAACAATTCCGGACTCCAATACCCTTCGTCCAATATATCGATCTTCACCTCCGGACCATTCCGGAGTTCCTCGTCACGTCTGGGATCTCATCCGGGACTACAAACAACCTTCGGTAACCACATACTATTTCCCATAACAACTCTAGCGTCACCGAACCTTAAGTGTGTAGACCCTACGGGTTCGGGAACCATGCAGACATGACCAAGACAGTTCTCCGGCCAATAACCAACAACGAGATCTGGATACCCATGTTGACTCCCACATGTTCCACGATGATCTCATCGGATGAATCATGATGTCGGGGATTCAATCAATCCCGTATACAATTCCCTTTGTCAATCGGTATGTTAGTTGCCCAAGATTCAATCGTCGGTATCCCAATACCTCGTTCAATCTCGTTA
>NC_041391.1:665406096-665414528 GCF_002162155.2 Triticum dicoccoides | reverse complement strand
GGGAGGGGTGTGGCGTACCGCAAAACGGACGAAATGGACTTGTGTTGGAGCGCTACGGTCGAAACGGGGGTCCTGTTCATCAGGAGGGGTGTGGAGTACCACAAAACGGATGAAACAGACTTGTGTTGGAGCGCTACGGTCGAAACTGGGGTCCTGTTCATTGGGAGGGGTGTGGCGTACCGCAAAACGGGACTCCATGGGATACTGTTCATCTCCACCGTCGACCTCCTCCAGCCTCCATGGGCTACCGTCGACCTCCTCCAGCCTCCACGGGCTCCTGTTCATCCAGCCTCCACCGCGCGCTACTCCACCGGCTACTGTTCAACCACCCCTCCACCGTCTACTGTTCATCCAGCCCTCCACACCACGGGGTCCTGTTCAACCACCCTTCCACGGCCACCCCTCCACCATCTACTATTCATCCAGCCCTCTACACCACGGGGTCCTGTTCATCTAGAGGCAACGCCACCGCTCACTGTTCATCCAAATCCCCCCGCAACGCTCACTGTTCATCCAATCGATCGGCTTCAGTTAGCAGCAGTAGCGAAGGAATCGCTCCATCGGGTTCAGTTAACAACCATCGATCGAACGCTCGGGTTCAGTAACACGTAGCCTGCAGTGCAATCGCTCGGGTTCAGTTAGAGCCCAACGCCTCGCTCGGGTTCAGTTAGAGCCAACGCCTCGCACACACGCGCGTACGTGTACGAGAGAAATGCGCATCGCTCGGCCCCCGACCTCCCACCATAACCGTCAACTCCCCGAAATTATCCTCCCCCTCGCTTCTACCACGGTTTTTTCCGTCATGGACGGCCTAAAGAATGTCATGCAGCTGCGTCTCCGACCCGCCCAGGACGAAAAGCCCATTTTCTGTCATGATCTTTTGTCATAGAAGTAGGAACCCACCACATCTATGATGATACCGGGTTTTGTCACAATTATCATCATAGAAGTGTCATATGTATGACAGAAAAAAATTTCATTCGGCCCAAAATGTCACGGATGTGTCTTTTCTTTGTAGTGCCAGCAGGGCTTCGCCAAGCACTACGGAGGTGGAGGAGGTGTTGGAGGAGGGAGAGGGCTGCGCCATGGGAAGGGTGTGGCTGCCCTCTCTCTCCCTCACTATATATATGGGGAAGGGGGTGGAGGAGGCGCCCTAGGGTTCCCTAGGGGATGGGTGGCGGCCACAGGGGAAACCCTAGATGGGTTTGGGCGCCCCCACCCCTAGGAAACTTACCCCCCAAGCCGGGAGGGGCGGCTGCCCTAGGGGAGGCGCCCCCACCTCTCTAGGTTACATGAGATGGGGTGGGAGGGGCGCTCAGCCTCTTAATGGGTTGATGTGCCCCATCCCCTTGGCCCATAAGGCCCCCCCAACGCTTGTCGGGGCCTTCGAAACACCTTTTGGTCATGCTAGTCGTCACCCGGTACTCGCAGAACAATTCCGGACTCCAATACCCTTCGTCCAATATATCGATCTTCACCTCCGGACCATTCCGGAGTTCCTCGTCACGTCTGGGATCTCATCCGGGACTACAAACAACCTTCGGTAACCACATACTATTTCCCATAACAACTCTAGCGTCACCGAACCTTAAGTGTGTAGACCCTACGGGTTCGGGAACCATGCAGACATGACCAAGACAGTTCTCCGGCCAATAACCAACAACGAGATCTGGATACCCATGTTGACTCCCACATGTTCCACGATGATCTCATCGGATGAATCATGATGTCGGGGATTCAATCAATCCCGTATACAATTCCCTTTGTCAATCGGTATGTTAGTTGCCCAAGATTCAATCGTCGGTATCCCAATACCTCGTTCAATCTCGTTACCGGCAAGTCACTTTACTCGTTACGTAATGCATGATCCCGTGACTAACTACTTAGTCACATTGAGCTCATTATGATGATGCATTACCGAGTGGGCCCAGAGATACCTCTCCGTCATACGGAGTGACAAATCCCAGTCTCGATTCGTGCCAACCCAACAGACACTTTCAAAGATACATGTAGTGCACCTTTATAGCCACCCAGTTACGTTGTAACGTTTGGTACACCCAAAGCATTCCTACGGTATCTGGGAGTTGCACAATCTCATGGTCTAAGGAAATGATACTTGACATTAGAAAAGCTTTAGCAAACGAACTACACGATCTTGTGCCATGCTTAGGATTGGGTCTTGTCCATCACATCATTCTCCTAATGATGTGATCCCGCTATCAATGACATCTAATGTCCATGGTCAGGAAACCATGACCATCTGTTGACCAACGAGCTAGTCAACTAGAGGCTCACTAGGGACATGTTGTGGTCTATGTATTCATACATGTATTACGGTTTCGAGTTAATACAATTATAGCATGAACAATAGACAATTATCATGGACAAGGAAATATAATAATAACCATTTTATTATTGCCTCTAGGGCATATTTCCAACAGCTGATACGTCTCTGTCGTATCTATAATTTTTGATTGTTCCATGCCAATATTCTACAACTTTCATATACTTTTGGCAACTTTTTATACTATTTTTGGGACTAACATATTGATCCAGTGCCCAGTGCCAGTTCCTGTTTGTTGCATGTTTTTTGTTTCGCAGAACATCCATATCAAACGAAGTCCAAATGGGATAAAAACTGATGGAGATTTCTTTTGGAATATTAATGAATTTTGGGAAGTGGAATCAACATGAGACGATGCCCGAGGGGGCCACGAGACAGGGGGGTGCGCCCCTAACCCTCATGGACACCCCGTAAGGCGGTTGGAGCCCTTCTTTCACCGCAAGAAAGCTAATATCCGGATAGAGACCATGTCCACAATTCAGCCCAATCGGAGTTACGGATCTCTGGAAATATAAGAAATGGTGAAAGGCCAGAATCTGGAAGGCAGAAAAACGCAGAAACAGAGAGAGACAGAGAGACAGATCCAATCTCGAAGGGGCTCTCGCCCCTCCCATGCCATGTAGGCCATGGACCAGAGGGGAAACCCTTCTCCCATCTAGGGAGAAGGTCAAGGAAGAAGAAGAAGAAGAAGGGGGGCTCTCTCCCCCTCGCTTCCGGTGGCGACGGAATGCCACGGGGGCGATCATCGTCACCGCAATCTTCACCAATACCGCCGTCATCTTCACCAACATCTTCATCACCTTCCCCCATCTATCTGTAGCGGTCCACTCTCCCGCAACCCGTTGTACCCTCTACTTGAACATGGTGCTTTATGCATCATATTATTATCCAATGATGTGTTGCCATCCTATGATGTCTGAGTAGATTTTCGTTGTCCTATCGGTAATTGGTGAATTGCTATGATTGCTTTAATTTGCTTGTGGTTATGTTGCTATCCTTTGGTGCCCATCATATGAGCGCGCGCGTGGATCACACCATAGGGTTAGTTGTATGTTGATAGGACTATGTATTGAAGGGCAAGAGTGACAGAAGCTTCAACCTAACATAGAAATTGATGCTTACGGGATTAAAGGGGGACCAATATATCTTAATGCTATGGTTAGGTTTTACCTTAATGAACGTTAGTAGTTGCGGATGCTTGCTAATAGTTCCAATCATAAGTGCATAGAATTCCAAGTCAGGGATGACATGCTAGCAGTGACCTCTCCCACATAAAACTTGCTATCGATCTAGTAAAGTAGTCAATTGCTTAGGGACAATTCCACAACTCCTACTACCACTTTTTCACACTCACTATACTAACTTAATTGCTTCTTTACCTAAACAGCCCCTAGTTTTTATTTACGTGCTCTTTATGTTCTTGCAAACCTATCCCGTTACACCTACAAAGTACTTCTAGTTTCATACTTGTTCTAGGTAAAGCGAACGTCAAGCGTGTGTAGAGTTGTATCGGTGGTCGATAGAACTTGAGGGAATATTTGTTCTACCTTTAGCTCCTCGTTGTTGGGTTCGACACTCTTACTTATTGAAAGAGACTACAATTGATCCCCTATACTTGTGGGTTATCACTAGCGTTCTCCTCCGCGTCCGGCTACGCCGCCTGTGTGTTGCGAGTGGCGGCTTGAGCGCGGGAGACCTCGTATAGGGCTTGTTACTCGATGACAAAGTTGGGGTTCACTACTGCCATGGTCGCCACAGCCTCTTTGCTCACGCGCTCCCCGTAGATCTGGCTCTCCGCCAGTCGGTGCTGCTCGAGGCACTTGATGGAACGCCGACATAGGCGCCGACCTAGGCTACTCCTCCGCCATGGTGGCGTTGAAGTGTGTCTGCGCCTGCTCCATGATCAAGTCGGCATCTGCACCGGCGCTAGCTCCGGCAGTGAGTCATCGTCAGAGCCCGTGTCCATCTCAGGGGAGTTGGCCTGCATATCGGCCTCGATTCTCCTGGCACAGCGGCTCTGCCAGGCGGCCACCTTGTGCTTCATCTCCGACAACAAGCTCTCCCACAAAGTGTTCCTGCTCGAGGTCATGGCGGACGTGGTGCATGGAAGGAAGATGTGGAGTCGATGGGGTTGTGATGTGCCGAGTGTGACCTTTAAATAGTATATGCCGGCGAGGCCAAGTGCCCGGGAGCTTCAATGTGCGGGCACTAGAGTTGGTTTCTTGGTCGACACGCCCGTCTAATGGTGGCAGACGGAGGGACGGGCATTGAACGACCATGGTAGATATCTGTCTTGTCCCATTCAGTAAACGTCTCTCTGGCATTGAACAACTGCGGACAACGGAGACGCAGTGCGGGTGCCGCCCTCAGCCGATGGGATGCTTCAATGTCGACGCTAGCGAGAGGTCATGTCCGGCATCAATGCGGAGCGGCGTGAATATGGGCAGCTCTGGCTTAGGGCGGGAATGAGCACGGGCGAGGGAAGTTTTTTGGTGGGCCACGGTCGTCAGAAGCGGGCATGGCAGAGGTCCGGATGGCCGCGAAGCCCCCTCCCCCAGTTTGTCTCCGATTTACGAGAAAAAGTGCGTCCGGGCCGGTCGGTGGACTACAATACCCTAGTGGATGACAAAAACATGTTCAAACCGTGTTGTCCAAACAGTTACGGCTTGCTGGGTGTTTAAGGGTCGGCGTTGAAGATGCCGTAACAATAGTAGTTGGCAGCTTGGGAGCCGTACACTCTCCTCAAATGGCACGCTGGCATTAAAATAAGGGCACTTAACTCGCAAAAAAACATAAGGGCACTTGCTGTTATGGATATGATGATAAGTTCGGACCAAGTACAACATGAGCACTTGAGCAGGTGGCTCCTCCCAGCATGCAAGTTGTTATACTTCCTCCGGTCCTTTTCAGTTTGCATATAAGATTTGTCTGAAGTCAAACCTTATAAAGTTTGACCAATTTTACACAAAAAGATACGAACATTCACAATGTGAAATCATCTTTACCTAATAATAAAGAGAATTGGGTTTCTGTCGTACGTCGTCGCACGCGATTTTGCATAAAAGCCCCTTGGTTTATAAAAATTAACCCGCAGTCCTCGGCATAAGTCAGCCCGAACCGGTATGGAGGAGAGAAAAGAAAAAAAAAATAGCCCAGCCTCCTCGATCCCATCTCGAGCCTAGCCTGCCGCCACCTCCTGCCCCACGCGGCCGCCGCGCGTCGGCGACCCCGCCGCCGCCGCGCGTCGGCCCGCCCCGCCTCGCGCCGCCGCGGCCACCTCCAGCCAGCCCCGTGGCGGGCTCTCCCTCACCTCTCTATCCCAGCCGCCAGGAGGCGACCGACCCCTGCGATGCTCGATCCGGTGCCGCGACGCCCGCTGGTCGGCACCGGTGAGCACAGCACCAGGAACCACCGTTAAGCCTCAGATCCCCCTCTCCTCCATGCTCCCAAGCTCTCACTATGCGCCGCCCGGGAGGGCTCGCGTTCGATGCAGAAAGGCAGCGGACGGAGCTTGCAAGGCCCGGATCCGTACGTGGCGATTTATATATAGGAAGTCCTGTTTCGGCCATCGGGACAAGTTTCGGGGTCATCGGTATTGAACCGGGACCACCGGAAGGGTCCCGGGGTCCACCGGGTGGGGCCACCTGCCCCGGGGGGCCACATGGGCTGTAGGGGGTGCGCCTTGGCCTACATGGGCCAAGGGCACCAGCCCCAAGAGGCCCATGCGCCTAGGGAACCCTAGAGGGAAGAGTCCTCAAGGGGGAAGGCACCTCCGAGGTGCCTTGGGGAGGATGGACTCCTCCCCCCTCTTGGCCGCCGCACCAGATGCCATCTGGAGGCTGGCCGCTGCCCCTTGGGGTGGGAAACCCTAAAGGGGGCGCAGCCCTCCCCTTCCCCTATATATGAGGCCTAGGGGCTGCCCATAACACGCGATTTGATCTCTCGTTGGTGCAGCCCTGCCCCTCTCCCTCCTCCTCCTCTCCCATGGTGCTTGGCGAAGCCCTGCGGGATTGCCACGCTCCTCCACCACCACCACGCCGTTGTGCTGCTGTTGGATGGAGTCTTCCTCAACCTCTCCCTCTCTCCTTGCTGGATCAAGGCGTGGGAGACGTCACCGGGCTGTACGTGTGTTGAACGCGGAGGTGTCGTCCGTTCGGCACTTGATCATCGGTGATCTGAATCACGACGAGTACGACTCCATCAACCCTGTTCACTTGAACGCTTCCGCTTAGCGATCTACAAGGGTATGTAGATGCACTCTCCTTCTACTCGTTGCTGGTCTCTCCATAGATAGATCTTGGTGATACGTAGGAAATTTTTTGAATTTCTGCTACGTTCCCCAACAAGGCATACCCTAGGTGAACCAGATATTAGATAGACATACTATTCATTGCTGCCTCGATATGTGCCCCACAACTAATTTAGAACTCAAGTTTGAACATTAATTTGGATCTTACTTGGAGTGCAAGAGGTGAACAGGACGATAAAGTAGCAGGTAATTTTAAGCAATGCATAACATAAGCAGGAACAAAAGAGTGTGACCTCTCTTGTGGACCCGTGTACTCCTCAGGTTCATCTGTTGAGTCGATGATGGTGATGCCGTTGCGGTGGGTGCCGGCGGCAGGGAAGGAGATCTGAGGCGGCGAAAGACGGTCAGGAGTCGTGATGTCTGGTTTGGTGGATGCTTCTGTCGATGGAGTAGCTCAGGTGAGGTGGACGACGTCGCGGCAGGAGCAGCACAAACCACACAAAGTTCTCTTCGACACCTACCTGTAACTGAAGTAATTCTGTAAGGGCTCATTTGGCTTGCATGATTCTAAAAACGCAAGGATATGAAAAACACCGGAATAGGATAGGAATGCACATGGTAAACAGAGCATTTGTAAACACAGGATTTCTGTCAACTTGGGTGTTTGGTTTACAGGAATTGGAAGAGCAGAGGAATGCAAAGAAACATGGCCAAAATAAAGTGAAACCATATGAAAGCGTGTACATTTAGAATGTTATTCTGCCACTAATGCACTTGGTCTTGTTTCATGCATAGGATTTTGAAAAGTAGGTCCAGGTGGATGTTTTGCTTCATTCCTTTCAACAAAATGCATGAATAATTGAAAGTAGAGTGCCATTGGAAAATTCCTTATTGCTATGTTTTTCCGTTGAACCAAAATAGCCCTAATGGATCAACATGAATGTATATTAATAAGTGATGCAACAACTGTACGACCTCTTTGCCGTAGCCGTATAGACCTCGGCATCATTGGGTTGGTCGCTGAAGCAGTTGAGGCAGAGGTGGCTGTCGGAGGTGTGGAGGAAGATCTGAGGAATCTGTAGACAGCGTCCAGGGCACTGCTCTGTTCTGATGGATCATTCTGTTGTTGGAGCAGCTCCGGTGAGTCGTAAGACGTCAAGGCTGAAGCAGCACAAGACAGACATCGTCAATCTCAAGTGGGATTCTAATAACATCTCCAATAGATGATGCAAAATAGATGTAAAATTTACATCACCAAAAACCACCTGACTACAACAGATGAGGTAAAAACTATTGACTCTGAACTTAACTGTCGAAACTAAAATTTACTGTGGAATCTGAATGCTACTGTCGAAACTGAACGCAATGGTAGCAGAGAGGCACTTGACATGTAGTTTAGGGAGGGCCTGCAGTTCATCTTCAACCTGCACCCCCTGAGCCGCCATCCACCACCGGACGAACCGCCGGCCCCAGCGCCGCCTCACCGCCCCGAAATAACTCCCCACCGCCGCTCCAGCCATCCCTCTAGACCCCCCGTCCCCACCCTGAACCCTAAGATAGATAGTGGGGTACCTCTCCGGTGAGCCCCCGTTTTTGCTGCGGGTGGTTCTTCCTTAACTCCGGCGAGCCCCCCAACCCCTGAAAATCGACTGACCCAAAAGTCGATTCAGTCGACTAAAGTGTGGCTAAATCGGAGTAGAGCAGCAGCACGAGCGAGGGGGAGAGCAGCAACAACAGCTGTGCGAGGGAGCGATCGAGCGAGAGCCGGAGCAGCAGTAGCAACAGCGTGAGCGAGCGAGTGAGATCCGGAGCAGCAGCAGCAGATCTAGCTGGTATGGA
>NC_041391.1:665403814-665406086 GCF_002162155.2 Triticum dicoccoides | reverse complement strand
AGACTGGCTATCCAACTGGTCTCTAGGTCTAATAGGGAAATAAAGGGAAACACAGTACAAACTCAATATAAACCCGGTCTATTGGTTGAAAAAGGAAAGAAAGTGGGGACTGGGGGACAAGTCAACAGAGTAAGTCCAGCACTAGATTTGCTAGCCTCACACAGTATAAGGTGGCTATACCGAACAAAAATGGGACCAACCCAGATATCCTGTTCTGATGTTTGTTGCCCCGAGCCACTCTTATGTAATGCCACTGGTAAAATGTAGCAGTCGCACTGTTAAAAGTAAGGACACATTAAATCAATGTTTTTTTCAATGTAATGCCTCCAGTAATATGAATCGATGGCACTTCTTTACATGTCCTGCTAAAATTTCCCATTAAGATAAGTTGGTTCTTTTCGTTAGAAATGCAACCGTTCTGGTCCGCCTACTCTCCCGTGCCCAAACTAATGTCATATTTAACTGTTGTCATAGTTAATCCTAATGCCCACACTAATATCTAGCAATGCCACTGCTTTAGAAATTGCTACTATCCTTGTAGGATTGCCATTCAGATAAGGAACATGCTTCTTTTCATTTGATGCATGTTTCATCACTTGTTAGTCACCCTCCTTTCCACCTTTTTTGTGCAAACAGAGATATACATTTCACACTCAATCTTAGTTGAACTGCACAAATGATATCCAAATTATAGTTGAGCATTCCAGGAGCTTCACAACCAACCTTGATGTTGCTCAATTTTGTTGCAACTAATGAAGAAGAAGCTCTGTGGGTTTCGTTTTCTGATGGAAATGGAACCGGGGCTGGAGCCCTTTTCTTAAAAAAATGAAGAAGAAGCTGCTAGCTCATGGGACATTGCTTCATTTTAGGTGAACTGCACCAAAAGGTCCCATGAATTGAATCATCCATTTTGGTGACTGAAAGAGCCAGCTTCAGCATCACAGTCTAAGCACCCCCGGCCTCCATCCTTGCGACGCACGGTACACCTCATTTGCCACCTGCTCGACCCTAGTGTCACTGATAAAATGAAGTAATAATACAGTTAAAATAGAGCGAGTGTCATCTCTATCATTTCATTTCCAATGTAGATAAAGAAAATGCTTCTCTTTGTTAAAGTATGTTTCATCAACTAGTCCCATTGTTAATGTTTAAGCGTTTCTGCAAACTGGGGTGCTTAATTTTAGTTGATATGTACAAAAATAGAGATTTGAATGTCTCAAGGCACCTCCTTGTACTACTGCTATACACTGATGTTCATCACTGGCAGAAGGTGTATCTAGGAGACTTGGAAGATGTCCAGTATGAGGCGTACTGTATGAGGCGTCGCAGGGCCCATCTCGCCCTCGCAGCATCGCATACTATGATACTATCGCAATATTTTCTTCTATTTATTTTGTGTGTTTCATCAACTAGTGCCACTATAATGTAATCACGCTTTTTCATTATGTGTGCAAACAGGGTTATTTAGCTGCATTTTGGTGGAACTGCACAAATGTACGTATGGAACCAGCATATATGCAGAGTGCAAGGTGTGCCAAGTAAAAATTACCGACACCAACCATGCTGCATGCACGCATTGGCATCCACTACCACCAGTGGAATGTGTGGCGCTCTTTGTGGACGGATCTTTCTCGGCAGCAAATCCTCTAACCAAATACTAGTAGCTTATATTGGCAGTTTTCTAGGGAATACTCTTTTCTGAAAGAAGCACAAATCTTTTTTTCTTTATTTGTACACTGTCACAACTTTGACCCAAAGGTCCAGAGCTATTTTAGGGTGATTGGCGTAGTACTCGGAGACTGATTGTAAGCATGATTTTCATTAGCTGTCACACTGATTGTAAGCATGAGCAGGTGGAAGATTAGGTTAGTGCGAAGCTTACCTTAAACCCTACCACCGCCGTTGAAATGAGGCGAGCGTCGAGGGAACCGTGGAGAACGGCGGGGAAGCGACGTCGCGCCATCCGGCCTCATTTTGCGGTAGGAGAACGAATACTCCAATGGCTCCGGCTGGCTCTGCACCCTCACGAACGGCACACCATACTCGATCGATTCGTTATCCTTTGGGTGCTCCACCTTCGACCTGTACGCCCACCACCTCTGCCTGACTGTCGCCTCGGGCGAATTTGTCTGCTCCATTGCCCACAGGAGATACTCGATGAACTCGGAGGACTACGGCGTGACTACCGCCGAGGAGTACATGTACATCGTTGCCCTCATTGCCGTCGTCTCGCTCTTTCGCATACATTGCCACATGGCCCGCACCGTCCTCG
>NC_041391.1:665401003-665403804 GCF_002162155.2 Triticum dicoccoides | reverse complement strand
TAGACCTCGGCATCATTGGGTTGGTCGCTGAAGCAGTTGAGGCAGAGGTGGCTGTCGGAGGTGTGGAGGAAGATCTGAGGAATCTGTAGACAGCGTCCAGGGCACTGCTCTGTTCTGATGGATCATTCTGTTGTTGGAGCAGCTCCGGTGAGTCGTAAGACGTCAAGGCTGAAGCAGCACAAGACAGACATCGTCAATCTCAAGTGGGATTCTAATAACATCTCCAATAGATGATGCAAAATAGATGTAAAATTTACATCACCAAAAACCACCTGACTACAACAGATGAGGTAAAAACTATTGACTCTGAACTTAACTGTCGAAACTAAAATTTACTGTGGAATCTGAATGCTACTGTCGAAACTGAACGCAATGGTAGCAGAGAGGCACTTGACATGTAGTTTAGGGAGGGCCTGCAGTTCATCTTCAACCTGCACCCCCTGAGCCGCCATCCACCACCGGACGAACCGCCGGCCCCAGCGCCGCCTCACCGCCCCGAAATAACTCCCCACCGCCGCTCCAGCCATCCCTCTAGACCCCCCGTCCCCACCCTGAACCCTAAGATAGATAGTGGGGTACCTCTCCGGTGAGCCCCCGTTTTTGCTGCGGGTGGTTCTTCCTTAACTCCGGCGAGCCCCCCAACCCCTGAAAATCGACTGACCCAAAAGTCGATTCAGTCGACTAAAGTGTGGCTAAATCGGAGTAGAGCAGCAGCACGAGCGAGGGGGAGAGCAGCAACAACAGCTGTGCGAGGGAGCGATCGAGCGAGAGCCGGAGCAGCAGTAGCAACAGCGTGAGCGAGCGAGTGAGATCCGGAGCAGCAGCAGCAGATCTAGCTGGTATGGATGCCGCCGTCGAAGGGGCCTCGCATTGGGGAGAGCCATAGTGGAGATGTCGCCCGCGGCGCCGTCTTCAAGGTAGCCGCTCCATGGGGGTGCGGGATGGAGCACCATCGGTGCCGGGAGGTCGAGTTAAGGAGAAGGTGTGATGTGATGAGTGTACATCCTCTTTGGTGGCGCCGAGTAGGCCTCAGCTTCGTCCGAGGAGTCGGTGAGGATGTTGCGGTTCTGGTGGAGCAGGTTAAGGTGGCGCTGTGGGGATGGAGCAGCCGCGATAGATGAGGCGATCGTCGAAGCAACTCCTTGGAGGTGGAGGACGGGGCGGCTGAACCAGTGGGACGACGAGATGGACGACGGATCCTCATCTGGGGAGGTGGACGAGGGACTTCGAGCTATTGTAGTGGACAACATCGTCGGGGAAGAGGCTCCGGCTAGGCAGCGGTGAGGTAGCGGACGGAGGAGGGTGGGGTTTCGCAGCTGGAGTGGAGAGGTTAAGGCGGCCTGGGATTTCGAATGGCGAAAAGGGGGCGATGGGAGGGGGTGAACCATGACTTAGGGATGCGCTTGTCCAAAATGTAGGGTGTGTTACAAAAGTACCCCCCACCGATTTGAACTAGCGGCTCTTTCGGCTCAGGGTTAGAAGGGGGATTTCGCGTGTCAGGATTTCACAGTTGGAGGAAGTTTTCGCGCGCATTGTAATTTCGGGATAGCAAGGCGCGAGTTGTGAAGGCGCCAGTTTTGGGAGCACGCTATCTGAATTTTCGGGATATAACAAGTCGCGTGTTGAATTTTAGGGACAAGTCTAACGTGTAGTAATATTGTACTTATACATACCAAATCAATTCGCACAACTTCCTTCGAAACCGGCCTTGCTCTACTTCCCGAGCTCCTGACGTCGCTGCATTTGTAACTTTTACTATTTCTCAGACCCCCTCGTAGATAGGATCGATCGGCTGTTCGAAAACCACCTTTTTTTACGTTTAAGAGGTAAAACTAGTTCATGCACTCGAATCTAGTACTACTTGGTTCAAACAAGGAAGAAAAGGGGTGGGGTGGGGGAGGATTTGTTACCTGAATCTAGGACTTGGTCGAAAGAGGAAATAATGGGGGCGAAAAGTAGCACAGACTGGCTATCCAACTGGTCTCTAGGTCTAATAGGGAAATAAAGGGAAACACAGTACAAACTCAATATAAACCCGGTCTATTGGTTGAAAAAGGAAAGAAAGTGGGGACTGGGGGACAAGTCAACAGAGTAAGTCCAGCACTAGATTTGCTAGCCTCACACAGTATAAGGTGGCTATACCGAACAAAAATGGGACCAACCCAGATATCCTGTTCTGATGTTTGTTGCCCCGAGCCACTCTTATGTAATGCCACTGGTAAAATGTAGCAGTCGCACTGTTAAAAGTAAGGACACATTAAATCAATGTTTTTTTCAATGTAATGCCTCCAGTAATATGAATCGATGGCACTTCTTTACATGTCCTGCTAAAATTTCCCATTAAGATAAGTTGGTTCTTTTCGTTAGAAATGCAACCGTTCTGGTCCGCCTACTCTCCCGTGCCCAAACTAATGTCATATTTAACTGTTGTCATAGTTAATCCTAATGCCCACACTAATATCTAGCAATGCCACTGCTTTAGAAATTGCTACTATCCTTGTAGGATTGCCATTCAGATAAGGAACATGCTTCTTTTCATTTGATGCATGTTTCATCACTTGTTAGTCACCCTCCTTTCCACCTTTTTTGTGCAAACAGAGATATACATTTCACACTCAATCTTAGTTGAACTGCACAAATGATATCCAAATTATAGTTGAGCATTCCAGGAGCTTCACAACCAACCTTGATGTTGCTCAATTTTGTTGCAACTAATGAAGAAGAAGCTCTGTGGGTTTCGTTTTCTGATGGAAATGGAACCGGGGCTGGAGCCCTTTTCTTAAAAAAATGAAGAAGAAGCT
>NC_041391.1:665399449-665400133 GCF_002162155.2 Triticum dicoccoides | reverse complement strand
ACCACCAGTGGAATGTGTGGCGCTCTTTGTGGACGGATCTTTCTCGGCAGCAAATCCTCTAACCAAATACTAGTAGCTTATATTGGCAGTTTTCTAGGGAATACTCTTTTCTGAAAGAAGCACAAATCTTTTTTTCTTTATTTGTACACTGTCACAACTTTGACCCAAAGGTCCAGAGCTATTTTAGGGTGATTGGCGTAGTACTCGGAGACTGATTGTAAGCATGATTTTCATTAGCTGTCACACTGATTGTAAGCATGAGCAGGTGGAAGATTAGGTTAGTGCGAAGCTTACCTTAAACCCTACCACCGCCGTTGAAATGAGGCGAGCGTCGAGGGAACCGTGGAGAACGGCGGGGAAGCGACGTCGCGCCATCCGGCCTCATTTTGCGGTAGGAGAACGAATACTCCAATGGCTCCGGCTGGCTCTGCACCCTCACGAACGGCACACCATACTCGATCGATTCGTTATCCTTTGGGTGCTCCACCTTCGACCTGTACGCCCACCACCTCTGCCTGACTGTCGCCTCGGGCGAATTTGTCTGCTCCATTGCCCACAGGAGATACTCGATGAACTCGGAGGACTACGGCGTGACTACCGCCGAGGAGTACATGTACATCGTTGCCCTCATTGCCGTCGTCTCGCTCTTTCGCATACATTGCCACATGGCCCGCACCGTCCTCG
>NC_041391.1:665394325-665397706 GCF_002162155.2 Triticum dicoccoides | reverse complement strand
GACGCTTCCCCGCCATCGTCTCCCTCGCCGTTCACATCGTCTCACGGGGCGGCTGTCTGCTGCCGAGGAATAGGAGGGGGCTGCCCCCCACCCCCCAGCCCAATAGTCGGGCAGGTTGTGAATTGTCAGGAGGAGCTTAGGGTTGTCAGTATTTGCAGGTTGTGAATTGTGTTTTGTGTTGTGTATTTTGAGAGTACTTTCAGATATGAATGTATTTTGAATTTCAGATTTGCAGTATTGAGCATATGAAGAATTTTATGAATTCTAGAGACCTATTTTTAGCACTTAAAAATGTAGTTTCATAGGAGTATAAAAGTGCAGACGAGAAGAAACTGCAAGTTTCAGTTTCAGATAAGAAACTGTAAGTTCAGTTTCAGATAAGAAACTGCAACTTTCAGAGGCACATCATTTATATTAACACGGCCTTTTCAAACAGGGTTAACATCATGTTGGAAGTTTTATTCATGGTCGAAAATGGAACTACCAGCCAGTTAACTTCATGCTGTTCAACATTCATGAATAGCACATCTTCATATGATGCACGGTCAAAATGCCCACACAATGTCGAGTGTGCGAAACACAGAGAAAACGAGGGACGAAGTTTTGGCAGGTGTTGGACGTGGTTTTGGGCTGCCCCGTCTAGGCTTTCATTTTTAGCATGTGCAGCCCACGACCTCGGATGGGAGGGCATGTTTGTATTTTCTTAGGGCCGTCATGTATCGACCGGCCTATGGACCTCCCATCCGAGGTTTTATTTTTGGCAGCAAAATTTATGTATTTATTTGAAGAAAACGCAGAGGTCTGTTCTATTTTTCTATATAAGAATAGGAACGCCACGTACAACTTATGTTTCCCTTCTAACTATATTATATATATTTAAATTATTTTATATGTTATTATATATTATTTTTATTGTCATCATATATTTAACACATACTTACATATGTAAGAAAACAATATCCCACATCTTATTAACTTATAAAAACAATTTCTTAACAAATAAAATCCTGGATTGTTTTGGCACGAAAATCCTAGTGATTGTGTACAAAAGCTTGGTAAGATTTAAGGAAGAATGTAATAATATCACTTATTATTTAAATATATTTATAACAAAATGCTCAGCCATTTTTTATTTTTCTATAACATTGCTGGCCCAACCCAACATTATAATTAGAATCAGCCCAGCAAAATCATGTATCTAGATAAGGTGCAAATGGCCTGTAATTTTTTAGGAAATAAAATAAATGGGTCGCATAGACGCTACATTAATTGTTCACACAGCCCAGCTAATGGCTGTAATTCAAAAAAGAAAGATCAAATTGACTGTAAATTCTACCGCACAAAAAAAGACTGTAAATTCTGAAAAGATGGGTTGAATACGTGCCACAATTTTGGAGGCTGAAATGTGGGCCAATAGGTCGAAGCCAACGCAAGTCGTTGTCAATTTAGTCAACAAATTATTCTCACATGTTAGCCGTTGGATTTACATCCAACGACCGGCATCCATCTTCAATCTCTCGTCTTCTTCCTCCAGCGCCGCCGGGACCACCTCCCGCCTCCTGCTGCTAGCAGCTCTGCTTAGCACGCTTCGCTATGAAGCGCTACTCCACGTTGGCCAGGCCATCCCTCCACCCCTCCACACCTCATGTTCTTCTCCACCGACTGCTGAACCACACCGCAGTAGAACCAGTTAACCCTCGTACACCTCTCCGTCTGCGACTCTACTCCCGCGTCTTCCCATCTCCGGCTTGTTGCTGTCCGGGGCCTCGCCATCGTCCACCACCTTGGATGCGCTCGGCGCGGCGTGGTCAACGTGGTCAACGAACGACACCATCGGAAGTAGACTGTGCGTGGAGAGGCTGACAGCTGGGTCCACGGCCGCACACAAGGAAATGCCTCCTTATTACGTGCAAAATAATGATTCCTCCACCTGACATCTGGGACCCACCGGAAGGGCCTTTGTATTTCGCGAAAAAAGCGTGCCCCCCCGCTGACTTGTCGGACCCACCAGCTATCTTTGCACGCAAGGAAGTGTCTCCTTATTACGCACAAAAAAATGAATACTCCCCCTGCCAGCTGGAACCCAGCATACTGGGAGGCTGACTTGTGGGCCTACCAAGTTGACAGGGACGGAGGGCTTAGTCAACTTAGTCAATATGAACGATTCTAGCTCCTGTTACCGTACGATGTTCATCCAACGGGTGTAGTGCCTCTTCAACCTCTGGTCTTCTTGCTCCAGCCGCCCAAACCAGCGCCGGTCGTGCCGCGTGCTCCTGCCTCCCATGGCCGGCTGTGATGCCGCGGAGGCCTCACTGCCCCCTACTACTCCCACCGCTGGCCAGGCCATCCCTCTACTCACCCACACCCCCTGTTATTCTGCGGCGATAGTAGCCTCACACCGCAGCCGAACCAGTGAACCCTCATACACCTCTTCGCGTGGGCATCCACTGTTGCGTCTTCCTTGGCTCCGAGTCGTCCCCTTCCTAGGCCTCGCCGTCGTCCATCGCCGTGTTGCTCTCGGCGTGGCATGGTCAACGTGGTCAAGGAACGACTTCCATCGAACGTGGACTGTACGTGGAGAGGCTGACAGCTGGGTCTACGGCCGCAGCAAGGAAGTGCCTCCTTATTAAGCGGAAAATAATGATTCCTCCACCTGACAGCGGGACCCGCCGGATGGGCCACCGTATTTCGCGAAAAAAAGTTTCCCCCTGACTGCTGGGACCCACCAGCTACATCTTCTCACGCAAGGAAGTGCGTCCGGGCAAAAAAAAACGATTCGCCCCCTTGACTGTTGGGACCCACCAGCTACATCTTCGCACGCAAGGAAGTGCGTCCGGGCAAAAAAAATGATTCGCCCCCTTGACTGCTGGGACCCACCAGCTACATCTTCATAGGCAAGGAAGTGCCTGACAGTCGGGACCCACCTGGTCGAAGCATACGTAGCGTTGTCATTCTGGTCGCGAATGTGTACGTACATACTGGTCGATGTAGAGGCACGCACGTGTCGTAGTAGAGGCGCGCACGTAGCATGTACACATACGTATAGCGGCGAGGGTGCAAGAAAGAAAATACGGCCACGTACGTACATACGGGCAGGGTCTCGAACGCCTACTCGCGCATACGTACATGGCTGGGTCGGAACGGAGAAACAGAGTCGTCATCGTGTTCATGAGGAGGCAACGGAATGTGTCATGTTCATGGGGAGGCAACGGAATGCATCGTGTTCATCGGGAGGCAATGGAACGCGTGGGAGCCAACCGGCTTGGACGGAATAGGCCATGGAAACGAGGCCTGGCGTACCGCAGAATGGAGGAAACGGTCTTGTGTTCGACCGGCCACGTTCAGAACGGGGTCCTGTTGATCGGGAGGGGTGTGGTGTAC
>NC_041391.1:665392816-665394211 GCF_002162155.2 Triticum dicoccoides | reverse complement strand
ACGGGGTCCTGTTCATCTAGAGGCAACGCCACCGCTCACTGTTCATCCAAATCCCCCCGCAACGCTCACTGTTCATCCAATCGATCGGCTTCAGTTAGCAGCAGTAGCGAAGGAATCGCTCCATCGGGTTCAGTTAACAACCATCGATCGAACGCTCGGGTTCAGTAACACGTAGCCTGCAGTGCAATCGCTCGGGTTCAGTTAGAGCCCAACGCCTCGCTCGGGTTCAGTTAGAGCCAACGCCTCGCACACACGCGCGTACGTGTACGAGAGAAATGCGCATCGCTCGGCCCCCGACCTCCCACCATAACCGTCAACTCCCCGAAATTATCCTCCCCCTCGCTTCTACCACGGTTTTTTCCGTCATGGACGGCCTAAAGAATGTCATGCAGCTGCGTCTCCGACCCGCCCAGGACGAAAAGCCCATTTTCTGTCATGATCTTTTGTCATAGAAGTAGGAACCCACCACATCTATGATGATACCGGGTTTTGTCACAATTATCATCATAGAAGTGTCATATGTATGACAGAAAAAAATTTCATTCGGCCCAAAATGTCACGGATGTGTCTTTTCTTTGTAGTGCCAGCAGGGCTTCGCCAAGCACTACGGAGGTGGAGGAGGTGTTGGAGGAGGGAGAGGGCTGCGCCATGGGAAGGGTGTGGCTGCCCTCTCTCTCCCTCACTATATATATGGGGAAGGGGGTGGAGGAGGCGCCCTAGGGTTCCCTAGGGGATGGGTGGCGGCCACAGGGGAAACCCTAGATGGGTTTGGGCGCCCCCACCCCTAGGAAACTTACCCCCCAAGCCGGGAGGGGCGGCTGCCCTAGGGGAGGCGCCCCCACCTCTCTAGGTTACATGAGATGGGGTGGGAGGGGCGCTCAGCCTCTTAATGGGTTGATGTGCCCCATCCCCTTGGCCCATAAGGCCCCCCCAACGCTTGTCGGGGCCTTCGAAACACCTTTTGGTCATGCTAGTCGTCACCCGGTACTCGCAGAACAATTCCGGACTCCAATACCCTTCGTCCAATATATCGATCTTCACCTCCGGACCATTCCGGAGTTCCTCGTCACGTCTGGGATCTCATCCGGGACTACAAACAACCTTCGGTAACCACATACTATTTCCCATAACAACTCTAGCGTCACCGAACCTTAAGTGTGTAGACCCTACGGGTTCGGGAACCATGCAGACATGACCAAGACAGTTCTCCGGCCAATAACCAACAACGAGATCTGGATACCCATGTTGACTCCCACATGTTCCACGATGATCTCATCGGATGAATCATGATGTCGGGGATTCAATCAATCCCGTATACAATTCCCTTTGTCAATCGGTATGTTAGTTGCCCAAGATTCAATCGTCGGTATCCCAATACCTCGTTCAATCTCGTTA
>NC_041391.1:665389983-665391667 GCF_002162155.2 Triticum dicoccoides | reverse complement strand
GATCTCTGGAAATATAAGAAATGGTGAAAGGCCAGAATCTGGAAGGCAGAAAAACGCAGAAACAGAGAGAGACAGAGAGACAGATCCAATCTCGAAGGGGCTCTCGCCCCTCCCATGCCATGTAGGCCATGGACCAGAGGGGAAACCCTTCTCCCATCTAGGGAGAAGGTCAAGGAAGAAGAAGAAGAAGAAGGGGGGCTCTCTCCCCCTCGCTTCCGGTGGCGACGGAATGCCACGGGGGCGATCATCGTCACCGCAATCTTCACCAATACCGCCGTCATCTTCACCAACATCTTCATCACCTTCCCCCATCTATCTGTAGCGGTCCACTCTCCCGCAACCCGTTGTACCCTCTACTTGAACATGGTGCTTTATGCATCATATTATTATCCAATGATGTGTTGCCATCCTATGATGTCTGAGTAGATTTTCGTTGTCCTATCGGTAATTGGTGAATTGCTATGATTGCTTTAATTTGCTTGTGGTTATGTTGCTATCCTTTGGTGCCCATCATATGAGCGCGCGCGTGGATCACACCATAGGGTTAGTTGTATGTTGATAGGACTATGTATTGAAGGGCAAGAGTGACAGAAGCTTCAACCTAACATAGAAATTGATGCTTACGGGATTAAAGGGGGACCAATATATCTTAATGCTATGGTTAGGTTTTACCTTAATGAACGTTAGTAGTTGCGGATGCTTGCTAATAGTTCCAATCATAAGTGCATAGAATTCCAAGTCAGGGATGACATGCTAGCAGTGACCTCTCCCACATAAAACTTGCTATCGATCTAGTAAAGTAGTCAATTGCTTAGGGACAATTCCACAACTCCTACTACCACTTTTTCACACTCACTATACTAACTTAATTGCTTCTTTACCTAAACAGCCCCTAGTTTTTATTTACGTGCTCTTTATGTTCTTGCAAACCTATCCCGTTACACCTACAAAGTACTTCTAGTTTCATACTTGTTCTAGGTAAAGCGAACGTCAAGCGTGTGTAGAGTTGTATCGGTGGTCGATAGAACTTGAGGGAATATTTGTTCTACCTTTAGCTCCTCGTTGTTGGGTTCGACACTCTTACTTATTGAAAGAGACTACAATTGATCCCCTATACTTGTGGGTTATCACTAGCGTTCTCCTCCGCGTCCGGCTACGCCGCCTGTGTGTTGCGAGTGGCGGCTTGAGCGCGGGAGACCTCGTATAGGGCTTGTTACTCGATGACAAAGTTGGGGTTCACTACTGCCATGGTCGCCACAGCCTCTTTGCTCACGCGCTCCCCGTAGATCTGGCTCTCCGCCAGTCGGTGCTGCTCGAGGCACTTGATGGAACGCCGACATAGGCGCCGACCTAGGCTACTCCTCCGCCATGGTGGCGTTGAAGTGTGTCTGCGCCTGCTCCATGATCAAGTCGGCATCTGCACCGGCGCTAGCTCCGGCAGTGAGTCATCGTCAGAGCCCGTGTCCATCTCAGGGGAGTTGGCCTGCATATCGGCCTCGATTCTCCTGGCACAGCGGCTCTGCCAGGCGGCCACCTTGTGCTTCATCTCCGACAACAAGCTCTCCCACAAAGTGTTCCTGCTCGAGGTCATGGCGGACGTGGTGCATGGAAGGAAGATGTGGAGTCGATGGGGTTGTGATGTGCCGAGTGTGACCTTTAAATAGTATATGCCGGCGAGGCCAAG
>NC_041391.1:665355499-665388663 GCF_002162155.2 Triticum dicoccoides | reverse complement strand
AGCCCAGCCTCCTCGATCCCATCTCGAGCCTAGCCTGCCGCCACCTCCTGCCCCACGCCGCCGCCGCGCGTCGGCGACCCCGCCGCCGCCGCGCGTCGGCCCGCCCCGCCTCGCGCCGCCGCGGCCACCTCCAGCCAGCCCCGTGGCGGGCTCTCCCTCACCTCTCTATCCCAGCCGCCAGGAGGCGACCGACCCCGGCGATGCTCGATCCGGTGCCGCGACGCCCGCTGGTCGGCACCGGTGAGCACAGCACCAGGAACCACCGTTAAGCCTCAGATCCCCCTCTCCTCCATGCTCCCAAGCTCTCACTATGCGCCGCCCGGGAGGGCTCGCATTCGATGCAGAAAGGCAGCGGACGGAGCTTGCAAGGCCCGGATCCGTACGTGGCGATTTATATATAGGAAGTCCTGTTTCGGCCATCGGGACAAGTTTCGGGGTCATCGGTATTGAACCGGGACCACCGGAAGGGTCCCGGGGGTCCACCGGGTGGGGCCACCTGCCCCGGGGGGCCACATGGGCTGTAGGGGGTGCGCCTTGGCCTACATGGGCCAAGGGCACCAGCCCCAAGAGGCCCATGCGCCTAGGGAACCCTAGAGGGAAGAGTCCTCAAGGGGGAAGGCACCTCCGAGGTGCCTTGGGGAGGATGGACTCCTCCCCCCTCTTGGCCGCCGCACCAGATGCCATCTGGAGGCTGGCCGCTGCCCCTTGGGGTGGGAAACCCTAAAGGGGGCGCAGCCCTCCCCTTCCCCTATATATGAGGCCTAGGGGCTGCCCATAACACGCGATTTGATCTCTCGTTGGTGCAGCCCTGCCCCTCTCCCTCCTCCTCCTCTCCCATGGTGCTTGGCGAAGCCCTGCGGGATTGCCACGCTCCTCCACCACCACCACGCCGTTGTGCTGCTGTTGGATGGAGTCTTCCTCAACCTCTCCCTCTCTCCTTGCTGGATCAAGGCGTGGGAGACGTCACCGGGCTGTACGTGTGTTGAACGCGGAGGTGCCGTCCGTTCGGCACTTGATCATCGGTGATCTGAATCACGACGAGTACGACTCCATCAACCCTGTTCACTTGAACGCTTCCGCTTAGCGATCTACAAGGGTATGTAGATGCACTCTCCTTCTACTCGTTGCTGGTCTCTCCATAGATAGATCTTGGTGATACGTAGGAAATTTTTTGAATTTCTGCTACGTTCCCCAACAAGGCATACCCTAGGTGAACCAGATATTAGATAGACATACCCTTCTACTCGTTTATGCATCTTATTTGCTTAGAACGACGGTAGTAAATAAGATGATCCCTCATTAAAATTTCAAGAAAGTGTTCCCCCTAACTGTGCACCGTTGCAAAAGTTCGTCGTTTCGAAGCACCACGTGATGATCGGGTGTGATAGATTCTTACGTTCACATACAACGGGTGTAAGCCAGATTTACACACGCGAAACACTTAGGTTGACTTGACGAGCCTAGCATGTACAGACATGGCCTCGGAACACAAGAGACCGAAAGGTCGAGCATGAGTCGTATAGTGGATACGATCAACATGAAGATGTTCACCGATGATGACTAGTCCATCTCACGTGATGATCGGACACGGCCTGGTTGACTCGGATCATGTAATCACTTAGATAACTAGAGGGATGTCCATCTGAGTGGGAGTTCATAAGATGAACTTAATTATCCTAAGCATAGTCAAAAGATTCTTGCAAATTATGTCGTAGCTCGCGCTTTAGTTCTACTGTTTTAGATATGGTCCTAGAGAAAATTTAGTTGAAGGTTGATAGTAGTAATTATGCGGACTGGGTCCGTAAACTGAGGATTGTCCTCATTACTTCGTAGAAGGCTTATGTCCTTAATGCACCGCTCGGTGTGCTAAACCTCGAACGTCGTCTGCGGATGTTGCGAACATTTGACATACACGTTTTGATAACTAAGTGATAGTTCAGTTAAACGGTTTAGAGATGAAGCGCCAAAGACGATTTCGAAACGTCGCGGAACATGTGAGATGTTTCGAGGGCTGAAATTGGGATTTCAGGCTCGTGCCAAGAGGTATAAGACCTCCGACGATTTTCTTAGCCTGCAAACTAAGGGAGAAAAGCTCAATCATTGAGCTTGTGCTCAGATTGTTTGAGTACAACAATCACTTGAATCGAGTGGGAGTTGATCTTCCAGATGAGATAGTGATGTTTCTCCAAAGTCATTGCCACCAAGCTGCTAGAGCTTCATGATGAACTATAACATGTCAGGGATAGAAATGATGATCCTTGAGATATTCGCGATGTTTGACACCGCGAAAGTAGAAATCAAGAAGGAGCATCAATTGTTGATGGTTAGTGAAACCACTAGTTTCAAGAAGGGCAAGGGCAAGAAGGGATACTTCAGGGAACGGCAAAACAGTTGCTGCTCTAGTGAAAACCCAAGGTTGAACCCAAACCCGAGACTAAGTGCTTCCGAAATGAGGGAAACAATCACTAAAGCAGAATTACGCTAGATACTTGGTAGATGAGAAGGCTGGCAAGGTCGATAGAAGTATATTGGATATACATTATATTAATGTGTACTTTACTAGTACTCCTAGTAGCACCAGGGTAATAAATACCGGTTCGGTTGCTAAGTGTTAGTAACTCGAAATAAAAGGCTACGGAATAAACGGAGACTATCCATAGGTGAGATGACGATATGTGTTGGAAATGTTTCCAAGGTTGATGTGATCAAACATCATACGCTCCCTCTACCATCGGGATTGGTACTAAACCTAAATAATTGTTATTTGGTGTTTGCGTTGAGCATAGACATGATTGGATTATGTTTATCGCAATACGGTTATTCATTTAAGGAGAATAATGGTTACTCTATTTATTTGAATAATACCTTCAATGGTCTTGCACCTAAAATGAATGGTTTATTGAATCTCGATCGTAGTGATACACATGTTCATGCCAAAAGATATAAGATAGTAATGATAGTACCACCTACTTGTGGCACTGCCATGTAAGTCATATTGGCATAAAACGCATGAAGAAGCTCCATGTTGATGGATCATTGGACTCACTCGTTTTTGAAAGTTTGAGACATGCGAACCATGTCTATTGGTGTATACGCATGAAGAAACTCCATGCAGATGGATCGTTTGGACTCACTTGATTTTGAATCACTTGAGATATGCAAATCATACCACATGGGCAAGATGACCGAAGAGCCTCGTTTTCAGTAAGATGGAACAAGATAGCAACTTGTTGGAAGTAACACATTTTGATGTGTACAGTCCAATGAGTGCTGAGGCATGCAGTGAATATCGTTATGTTCTTACTTCACAGATGATTCGAGTAGGTGTTGAGTATATTTACTTGATGAAACACAAGTCTGAATTATTGAATGGTTCAAGTAATTTCAGAGTGAAGTTGAAGATCATTGTGACAAGAGGATAAAATGTCTATGATATGATCATAGAGATGAGTATCTGAGTTACGAGCTTTGGCACGCAATTAATACATTGTGGAAATTGTTTCACAATTAATACCGCCTGGAACACCATAGTGTGATGGTGTGTCCAAACATCATAGTTGCACCCTATAGGATATGGTGCGTACCATGATGTCTCTTATCGAATTACCACTATCGTTCATGGGTTAGGCATTAGAGACAACCGCACTCACTTTAATAGGGCACCACGTAATTCCGTTGAGACGACACCGTTTGAACTATGGTTTGGAGAAACCTAAGTTGTCGTTTCTTAAAAGTTTGGGTCTGCGACGCTTATGTGAAAAAGTTTCAGGTTGATAAGATCGAACCCAAAGCGGATAAAATACATCTTCATAGGACACCCAAAAACAGTTGGGTATACCTCCTACTTCAGATCCGGAAGCAAAAGTATTGTTTCTAGAAATGGGTCCTTTCTCGAGGAAAAGTTTCTCTTGAAAGAATTGAGTGGGAGGATGGTGGAGACTTGATGAGGTTGTTGAACCATCACTTCAACTAGTAGCAGGGTACAGGAAGTTTTTCCTGTGGCACGTATACCAATTGAAGTGGAAGGTGATGATAGTGATCATGAAACTTCGGATTAAGTCACTACTGAACCTCGTAGGGTGACAAGGATGCGTACTACTTCAGAGTGGTACAGTAATCCTGTCTTAGAGGTCATGTTGCTAGACAACAATGAACCTACGAGCTATGGAGAGGCGATGGTGGGCCCGGATTCCGACGAATGGCTCGAGGCCATAAAATCCGAGAAAGGATCCATGACTTTGGAAGAAATACTTGATGGTCATAAGTCCGTTGGGTACAGATGGATTTTAAAAGGAAGACGGACAATGATGGTAAGTATCACCATTAAGAACGCTCAACTTGTCATTAAGATGTTTTCCGACAAGTTCAAGGAGTTGACTGCCATGAGACTTTCTCATTCGTAACGATGCAAAGAGTCTGTTGGAATTATATTAGCAATTACTGCATGATTTATGAAATCTTGTAGATAGGATGTCAAAACATTGTTTCCTCGACGTTATTCTTGAGGAAAGGTTGTATGTGATACAACCAGAAGGTTTTGTCAATCCTGAAAGATGCTAACAAGTATGCAAAGCTCCAGCAATCCTTCTAAGGACTGGAGTAAGCATCTCGGAGTTGGAATGTACACTTTGATGAGATGATCAAAGATTTTGGGTTTATATAGAGTTTATGACAAACTTGTATTTCCAAAGAAGTGAGTGGGAGCACTATAGCATTTCTGATGAGTATATGTTGTTGACATATTGTTGATCAGAAATGATGTAGAATTTCTGGAAAGCATATAGGGTTATTTGAAAAGTGTTTTTCAATGGAAAACCTGGATTAAGCTACTTGAACATTGAGCATCAAGATCTATGAGGATAGATCAAAAATGCGAAATGGTACTTTCAAATGAGCACATACCTTGACATGATCTTGAAGGTGTTCAAGATGGATCAGTCAAAGAAGGAGTTCTTGCCTGAGTTGTAAGGTATGAAGTTAAGAGTTAAAGCTCGACCACGGCAGAAGAAAGAGAAAGGACGAAGGTCGTCCCCTATGCTTCAGACGTAGGCTCTATAGTATGTTATGCTGTGTACCGCACCAGAAGTGTGCCTAGCCATGAGTCAGTCAAGTGGTACAAGAATGATCCAGGAATGGATCATTGGACAGCGGTCAAAATTGTCCTTGGAGTAAATAAGGACATGTTTCTCGATTATGGAGGAGATAAAGAGTTCGGCATAAAGGGCTACGTCGATGCAAGCTTTAACACCTATCCGAATGACTCTGAGTAGCAAACCGGATACGTATAGTGGAGAAACCATTTGGAATAGCTCCAAGTGGAGCGTGGAAGCATCATTTACAATATGACATAGAGAATTGCGAAATACATACGGATCTGAATGTTGCAGACCCGTTGACTAAAACCTCTCTCACAAGCAAAACATGATCAAACCCCAGAACTCATTGAGTCTTAATCACATGCTGATGTGAACTAGTTTAGTGACACTAGTAAACTCTTTGGATGTTGGTCACATGGCGATGTGACCTGTCAATGTTAATCACATGGCGATGTGAACTAGATTATTGACTCTAGTGCAAGTGGGAGACTGTTGGAAATATGCCCTAGAGGCAATAATAAATTAGTTATTATTATTATATTTCCTTGTTCATGATAATCGTTTATTATCCATGCTATAATTGTATTGATAGGAAACTCAGATACATGTGTGGGTACATAGACAACACCATGTCCCTAGTAAGCCTCTAGTTGACTAGCTCGTTGATCAATAGATGGTTACGGTTTCCTGACCATGGACATTGGATGTCGTTGATAACGGGATCACATCATTAGGAGAATGATGTGATGGACAAGACCCAATCCTAAACCTAGCACAAAGATCGTGTAGTTCGTATGCTAAAGCTTTTCTAATGTCAAGTATCATTTCCTTAGACCATGAGATTGTGCAACTCCCGGATACCGTAGGAATGCTTTGGGTGTACCAAACTTCACAACGTAACTGGGTGGCTATAAAGGTGCACTACGGGTATCTTCGAAAGTGTCTGTTGGGTTGGCACGAATCGAGACTAGGATTTGTCACTCTGTGTAACGGAGAGGTATCTCTGGGCCCACTCGGTAGGACATCATCATAATGTGCACAATGTGACCAAGGGGTTGATCACGGGATGATGTGTTACGGAACGAGTAAAGAGACTTACCGGTAACGAGATTGAACAACGTATCGGTATACCGACGATCGAATCTCGGGCAAGTACAATACCGCTAGACAAAGGGAATTGTATATGGGATTGATTGAGTCCTTGACATCGTGGTTCATCCGATGAGATCATCGTGGAACATGTGGGAGCCAACATGGGTATCTAGATCCTGCTGTTGGTTATTGACCGGAGAACGTCTCGGTCATGTCTGCATGGTTCCCGAACCCGTAGGGTCTACACACTTAAGGTTCGATGACGCTAGGGTTATAGGGAATAGATATATGTGGTTACCGAATGTTGTTCGGAGTCCCGGATGAGATCCCAGACGTCATGAGGAGTTCCGGAATGGTCCGGAGGTAAAGATTTATATATGGGAAGTCCTATTTTGGTCACCGGAAAAGTTTCGGGTGTTATCGGTAATGTACCGGGACCACCGGGAGGGTCCCGGGGGTCCACCAAGTGGGGCCACCGGCCCCAGAGGGCTGCATGGGCCAAGTGTGGGAGGAGACCAGCCCCATGTGGGCTGGTGCGCCCCCCCCCCCCCACAAGGGCCCAAGGTGCCTAGGGTTTGGGGAGGGGGCGCCCCACCTTGCTTGGGGGGCAAGTTTCCCCCTCTCCCCCCTTGGCCGCCACCCTAGATGGGTTTTTGGGGCAGCCGCACCCCTTGGGGTGGGAACCCTAAGGCCTTGTTCGGTTGACAGGGATTTGGGAGGGGCTTGGCAGGGTTTGAGGTGGATATAATCTCCTACAAGTCAAAATCCACCCAAATCCCCTCCAATCCTCTTGAGAAGAGTTGTAACCGAACAAGGCCTAAAGGGGGCGCAACCCCCTCCCTCTCCCCTATATATACTTGAGGTTTTGGGGCTGCCATACATAAGAGTTTCCACCTCTCCCTGGCGCATCCCTACCTCTCTTTCTCCTTGTCTCTCGCGGTGCTTGGCGAAGCCCTGCTGGATCACCACGCTCCTCCATCACCACCACGCCGTTGTGCTGCTGCTGGATGGAGTCTTCCTCAACCTTTCCCTCTCTCCTTGTTGGATCAAGGCATGGGAGACGTCACCGGGCTGTACGTGTGTTGAACGCGGAGGTGTCGTCCATTCGGCACTAGGATCTCCGGTGATTTGGATCACGACGAGTACGACTCCTTCAACCCCGTTCTCTTGAAAGCTTCCGCTTAGCGATCTACAAGGGTATGTAGATGCACTCTCCTTCCCCTCGTTGCTAGATTACTCCATAGATTGATCTTGGTGATGCATAGAAAATTTTGAATTTCTACTATGTTCCCCAACATTGTCTTAATTTATTGTATGACATGCGTGTCATTGAATAACGCCATGTAATTACTTTACCTTATTGCTAACCGTTAGCCATAGTAGTAGAAGTAATAGTTGGCGAGACAACTTCATGAAGACACGATGATGGAGATCATGATGATGGAGATCATGGTGTCATGCCGGTGACGATGATGATCATGGCGCCCTGAAGATGGAGATCAAAAGGAGCAAAATGATATTGGCCATATCATGTCACTATTTGATTGCATGTGATGTTTATCATGTTTTTACATCTTATTTGCTTAGAACGATGGTAGCATAAATAAGATGATCCCTCGGTAAAATTTAAAGAAAGCGTTCCCCCTAACTGTGCACCATTGCGAAGGTTCGTTGTTTCGAAGCACCACGTGATGATCGGGTGTGATAGATTCTAACGTTCGAATACAACGGGTGTAAGCCAGATTTACACAAGCAAAACACTTAGGTTGACTTGACGAGCCTAGCATGTACATACATGGCCTCGGAACACAAGAGACCGAAAGGTCAAACATGAGTCGTATAGCAGATATGATCAACATGAAGATGTTCACCGATGATGACTAGTCCGTCTCACGTGATGATCGGACACGGCCTACTTGACTCGTCTGTGGATGTTGCGAACATCTGACATACACGTTTTGATGACTACATGATAGTTCAGTAATGTTAAACGGTTTAGAATTGAGGCACCGAGGACGATTTTGAAATGTCGCGGAACATATGAGATGTTCAAAGGGCTGAAATTGGGATTTCAGGCTCATGCCCATGCCAAGAGGTATGAGACCTCTGACGAGTTTCTTAAGCCCACAAACTAAGGGAGAAAAGCTCAATCGTTGAGCATGTGCTTAGTTTGTCTGAGTACTACAATCACTTGAATCGAGTGGGAGTTAATCTTACAGATGAGATAGTGATGGTTCTCCATAGTCACTGCCACCAAGCTATTAGAGCTTCGTGATGAACTATAACATATCAGGGATAGACATGATGATCCTTAAGGAATTCGCGATGTTTGACACCGCGAAAGTAGAAATCAACCAGGAGCATCAATTGTTGATGGTTAGTAAAACCACTAGTTTTCAAGAAGGGCAAGGGAAAGAAGGGATACTCCATGAAATGGCAAATCAGTTGCTGCTCTAGTGAAGAAACCCAAGGTTGAACCCAAACCCGAGACTAAGTGCTTCTGAAATGAGGGAAACAATCACTAAAGCAGAATTACCCTAGATACTTGGTAGATGAGAAGGCTGGCAAGGTCGACAGAAGTATATTGGATATACATTATATTAATGTGTACTTTACTAGTACTCCTAGTAGCACCAGGGTAAAAAATACCGGTTTGGTTGCTAAGTGTTAGTAACTCGAAATAAAAGACTACGGAATAAACGGAGACTATCCATAGGTGAGATGAAGATATGTGTTGGAAATGTTTCCAAGGTTGATGTGATCAAACATCGTACGCTCCTTCTACCATCGGGATTGGTGCTAAACCTAAATAATTGTTATTTGGTGTTTGCGTTGAGCATAGACATGATTGGATTATGTTTATCGCAATACGGTTATTCATTTAAGGAGAATAATGGTTACTCTCTTTATTTGAATAATACCTTCAATGGTCTTGCACCTAAAATGAATGGTTTATTGAATCTCGATCGTAGTGATACACATGTTCATGCCAAAAGATATAAGATAGCAATGATAGTACCACATACTTGTGGCACTGCCATTTGAGTCATATTGGTATAAAACGCATGAAGAAGCTCCATGTTGATGGATCTTTGGACCCACTCATTTTTGAAAAGATTGAGACATGCGAACCATGTCTATTGGTATATATGCATGAAGAAACTCCATACAAATGGATCGTTTGGACTCACTTGATTTTGAATCACTTGAGACATGCAAATCATACCATATGGGCAAGATGACTGGAAGGCCTCATTTTTCAGTGAGATGAAACAAGAGAGCAACTTGTTGGAAGTAATACATTTGATGTGTGCAATCCAATGAGTGCTGAGGCACGCAGTGAATATAGTTATGCTCTTACTTCATAGATGATTTGAGTAGATTCTGAGTATATTTACTTGATGAATTACAGGTCTGAATTATTGAAAGGTTCAAACAATTTCAGAGTTAAGTTGAAGATCTTCGTGACAAGAGGATAAAATATCTATGATATGATCATAGAGATGAATATCTAAGTTGCGAGTTTGGTACACAATTAAGACATTGTGGAAATTATTTCACAACTAATACTGCCTGGAACACCATAGTGTGATGGTGTGTCCGAACATCATAGCTGCACCCTATTGGATATGGTGCATACCATGATGTCTCTTATCGAATTACCACTATCGTTTGTGGGTTAGGCATTAGAGACAACCGCATTCACTTCAAATAGGGCACCACGTAATTCTGTTGAGATGACAACGTATGAACTATGGTTTAGAGAAACCTAAGCTGTCATTTCTTAAAAGTTTGGGGCTGCGACGCTTATGTGGAAAAGTTTTAGCCTGATAAGCTCAAACCCAAAGCGGATAAATGCATCTTCATAGGACACCCAGAACAGTTGGGTATACCTCCTATTTTAGATCCGGAAGGAAAAGTGATTGTTTCTAGAAACAGGTCCTTTCCCGAGGAAAAGTTTCTCTTGAAAGAATTGAGTGGGAGGATGGTGGAGACTTGATGAGGTTTTTGAACCATCACTTCAACCAATCTGTAGCAGGGCATAGGAAGTTGTTCCTGTGGCGCCTACACCAGTTGAATTGGAAGCTGATGATAGTGATCATGAAACTTCGGATCAAGTCACTACCAAACCTCGTAGGTTGACAAGGACGCGTACTGCTTCGGAGTGGTACGGTAATCCTGTCTTGGAGGTCATGTTGCTAGACAACAATGAACCTACGAGCTGTGGAGAAGCGATGGTGGGCCCGGATTCTGACAAATGGCTCGAGGCCATAAAATTCGAGAGAGGATCCATGTATAAAACAAAGTGCAGACTTTGGAAGAACTACTTGATAGTCGTAAGGCCGTTGGGTACAGATGGATTTTAAAAGGGAAGACGGACAATGATGGTAAGTCTCACCATTAAGAAAGCTCGACTTGTCACTAAGATGTTTTCCGACAAGTTCAAGGAGTTGACTACGATGAGACTTTCTCACCCGTACCGATGCTAAGAGTCTGTTGAAATTATATTAGCAGTTCCTGCATTATTTATGAAATCTTGCAAATAGGATGTCAAAACATTGTTTCCTCAATGATTTTCTTGAGGAAAGGTTGTATGTGATACAACCAAAAGGTTTTGTCAATCCTAAAAGATGCTAACAAGTATGCAAAGCTCCAGCAATCCTTCTAAGGACTGGAGTAAGCATCTTGGAGTTGGAATATACGCTTTGATGAGATGATCAAAGATTTCGGGTTTATAAAAAGTTTATGAGAAACTTGTATTTCCAAAGAAGTGAGTGGGAGCACTATAGCATTTCTGATGAGTATATGTTGTTGACATATTGTTGATCGGAAATGATGTAGAGTTTCTGGAAAGCATATAGGGTTATTTGAAAAGTGTTTTTCAATGGAAACCTGGATTAAGCTACTTGAACATTGAGCATCAAGATATATAAGGATAGATCAAAATCGCTTGATAGTACTTTCAAATATGTACGCACCGTGACAAGATTTTGAAGGAGTTCAAAATAGATCAACAAAGAAGGAGTTCTTGGCTATGTTATAGCGTGTGAGTATTGAGTAAGACTCAAGACCTGACCACGGTAGAAGAGAGAGAAAGGACGAAGGTCGTCCCCTATGCTTTAGACGTAGGCTCCACAGTATGCTATGCTGTGTACCACACCTAAAGTGTGCCTTGCCATGAGTCAGTCAAGGGGTACAAGTGTGATCCAGGAATGGATCACAGGATAGCGGTCAAGGTTATCCTTAGTAACTAGTGGACAAAGGAATTTTCTCGATTATGGAGGTGGTAAAAGAGTTCGTCGTAAAGGGTTACGCCGATGCTAACTTTGACACTAATCTGGATGACTCTGAGTAGTAGACCGGATTCGTATAGTAGAGCAATTATTTGGAATAGTTACAAATAGCGTGTGGTAGCTGCATCTAGGAGATGACATAAAGATTTGTAAAGGACACATGGATCAGAAAGATTCAGACCCGTTGACTAATAACCTCTCTCACAAGCGAGATATGATCAAACCCAATGGGTGTTGGATTCATTACAATCACATAGTGATGTGAACTAGATTATTGACTCTAGTGCAAGTGGGAGACTGTTGGAAATATGCCCTAGAGGCAATAATAAAATGGTTATTATTATATTTCCTTGTTCATGATAATTGTCTATTGTTCATGCTATAATTGTATTAACTCGAAACCGTAATACATGTGTGAATACATAGACCACAACATGTCCCTAGTGAGCCTCTAGTTGACTAGCTCGTTGATCAATAGATGGTTATGGTTTCCTGACCATGGACATTGGATGTCATTGATAACAGGATCACATCATTAGGAGAATGATGTGATGGACAAGACCCAATCCTAAGCATAGCACAAGATCATGTAGTTCGTTTGCTAAAAGCTTTTCTAATGTCAAGTATCATTTCCTTAGACCATGAGATTGTGCAACTCCCGGATACCATAGGAATGCTTTGGGTGTGCCAAATGTCACAACGTAACTGGGTGGCTATAAAGGTGCACACGGGTACCTCCGAAAGTGTCTGTTGGGTTGGCACGAATCGAGACTGGGATTTGTCACTCCGTGTGACGAAGAGGTATCTCTGGGCCCACTCGGTAATGCATCATCATAATGAGCTCAATGTGACTAAGTAGTTAGTCACGGGATCATGCATTACGGAACGAGTAAAGTGACTTGCCGGTAACGAGATTGAATGAGGTATTGGGATACCGACGATCGAATCTCGGGCAAGTAACATACCGATTGACAAAGGGAATTGTATACGTGATTGCTTGAATCCTTGACATCGTGGTTCATCCGATGAGATCATCATGGAACATGTGGGAGCCAACATGGGTATCTAGATACCGCTGTTGGTTATTGGCCAGAGAGCTGTCTCGGTCATGTCTGCATGATTCCTGAACCCGTAGGGTCTACACACTTAAGGTTCGATGACGCTAGAGTTGTTATGGGAATTAATGTGCAGTTACCGAATGTTGTTCGGAGTCTCGGATGAGATCCCGGACATCACGAGGAGTTTTGGAATGGTCTGGAAGTAAAGATTTATATATGGGAAGCCCTATTTTGGCCACCGGAAAATGTTCGGGATTTTTCGGTATTGTACCGGGAAGGTTCTAGAAGGTTCCAGAGTGGGGCCCACCTGCATGGGGGAACCCACATGAACGTGGGTAGTGGGGGCAAGGCCCCACACCCCTGGTCAAGGCGCACCAAGATCCCCCCTTAGAAGGAATAAGATCATATCCCGAAGGGATAAGATCAAGATCCCTAAAAATGGGGGATAACAATCAGTGGGGAAGGGAAATGATGGGATTTCTTTCCTCCCACCTTTGCCAACGCCCCAATGGACTTGGAGGGCAAGAAACCAGCCCCCTCCACCCCTATATATAGTGGGGAGGCGCATGGGAGCTGCACCCCTTCCCCTGGCGCAGCCCTCTCCCTCCCCAACACCTCATCCTCCGTAGTAGTGCTTGGTGAAGCCCTGCCGGAGAACTGCAAGCTCCACCACCACGCCGTCGTGCTCCTAGAGCTCTCCCTCAACTTCTCCTCTCCCCTTGGTGGATCAAGAAGGAGGAGACGTCCCCGGGCTGTACGTGTGTTGAACGCGGAGGCGCCGTTGTTCGACGCTTAGATCGGAATCAACCGCGATCTGAATCGTTGCGAGTACGACTCCTTCATCCGCGTTCTTGTAACGCTTCCGCATCGCGATCTTCAAGGGTATGAAGATGCACTCCCCTCTCTCTCGTTGCTAGTCTCTCCATAGATTGATCTTGGTGATGCATAGAATTTTTTTTAATTTCTGCAATGATCCCCAACAGGTTGCACTAGCGAAAGTATGAACTCTAGGACTTGTTTTCAAGCATCGAGACACTGTTTTGCTTACTTTTGTTACTTGCACTTTGTTGTTTTTATCTGTTCAGGTTATTAAAAGTTATTTCTACCATCCATATTACACATATATCACCCTCTCTTCACCGAACTAGTGCACCTATACAATTGATAAATGTATTGGGTGTGTTTGAGAGATAACCAACTTCATCCTACACCTCTCACATATTAATAAATCTTAAGTCATCCACCTATGAAAATTTGCCGCTATCCTACAAAACTCTACGCTTAGAGGTCCAACCAAGTCTACAAGGATAAGTTGCGTAGTAGACATCAGTCTCCACCCATTCCCTCTTTCTTTGCTCCCGCTTCATCCCTTGCCGACAATGCCACTCTACCACCCCAGCCGCCTGCCAATCCCTTCTCGGACCTCTGCGACCTCCACTGCTACACCTGGTCACCATGCCTCTTGTCCTATGCCGCAGATCCACACCTCTCGTTTGTCGGCCACATAGGTACCACCCACGCCTATGAGGGTCACCATGCCTCGCAGGTGTTTGGTCAAATGTCGTTGCTAATTTGTTTGAAGCAATAGATTCGGACATGGAGTTCATATACGAGCACTACATTGAGTCGTCTGACGAGGAAGATTATGTAGATGAAACGACCATGACGCATGCGGTCCTTCTAGACGCAGAGCATGCAGAAGAGCATGTTCTCAATTTCAAGGGATCGATCAAGGCTCATAGAGCGATGAATCGGAACAGGGCACGGGGGGCATTTGATGCTGATGGACGACTACTTTGCCCCCAATACCCTATTCACGGACAATATTCGCCGTCGCTTTTGGATGCGAAAAAATATCTTCGGTTGCCTCTACAATGGCGTCCGGTCCTGCGATGACTACTTCATCTTGAAGAAGGATATCTTATGAAGGATTGAATTCTCTGGTTTCCAGAAGTGCACGACCACATTATCAATGCTTCCATATGGCACAACCGTAGATTTGTGGGACGTGTACCTCCTCCGGATGTTTGAGAACACATGCGAAGACGCCATGATCAGATTTGCTACTGCGGTGGATGAGGTGTTTGGACCTCAATACTAGAGAGAACCAACAATTAAAGATACCCAGAGCCTCCTAGCAATGTCTGAAGCAAGATGGTTGCTAGGTTTGCTCGGATCTCTTGATTGCATCACTTGAGATTGAAGAACTTCCTAAGAGCTCCATAAGGGCAATATCAGGGCCATGTTAAGAAGCTCACTTTCATTATTGCAGCAGTTGCATCAGATTATCTCTGGATTTGACACGCTTCCTTTGGCATGCTTGTGTCTCATAATGACATCAATATGTTGCAGTAGTCTTCGTTGTTTGCTAGGTTGACTGAAGGGCAAGCTCCTCCTTGCAACTATACTGTCAATGAACATTGGTACATCATGAGCTACTATCTGATTGACGGTATATATTCTTCATGGACTACCATTGTCAAGACCATCTCTGAGCTAGTTTGTCAGAAAAGAGATCACTAGCCCAATATATAAGGAGCTAGAAAGGATGTGGAAAGATTATTTAGAGTGCTCCAAGCCCATTTTGTAGTTGTTCGTGGAGCTGCTAAACAATGGGATACAAGCACCTTGTGGGAGTGATGACATGTTGTGTGATCATGCACAACATGACAGTGGAGGATGAGGGTGAAGATACCATTGAAGGTGTGCAATTTGAGAACATGAGTGATCCTATCCAACTTCCACATCAAAATCCGCCCAAGTTTGATGAGTTTGTTTAAATACACCAACAAATACGGCATCGAGCAACTCATGAGCATCTCAAGAAGATTTGATCGAGTATATGTGGCCGGTTAAAGGGGACAACGAGAACATATGTACAAGTTGAATTCAAGTTTGAACTATTATATGTGAAAACTTAGTTGGAATGTAATATTTAAATTAGAACTGCTATTGCATTTGAATCTTTAAAATCATCGATGATTTGATATGCTATTATTTTGAGCCCGCGAACTTAAAAAGGAGAGATAAAAGTTTATGAGACATGGTTGCGTGGTCGGCTCCCACATCATCGTCCACGGACTTGTCCGGACCAGCCCATAGAAAAATACAGTGTCTGTTTTCGGGCCGGCATTCAAGATGCCACAAAGCTGGTTAGAGATGCCTTAAGCTAGGCAATAATGTATCATTGGCACATTCTACATACATAAACTGACTTATTTATCTCAACATGCAAACATGCCACCTCACAAATTATTATGAATAGTATAAAGTCCACCTAAACATGCAATCATGCATGGGAAACACACCTACTACACTATTCAACCATGCGTGAAAAAATGTTGTCCATTCAATTATTTATTTATATTCAATACTTATTTTTACAACTATACATAAGCAAATATAATAAGATATACTCCAACCCAAATTTATCAACCCAAAGTTTTATCAACCAATTCCCGCCTCTAGTTTTCTTCTATATAAAAAGGAACTATAGGTCATTTTTTGTTTCGTTTTGGTACTATACAAGTCACACAGGCGTACAACGCATGTGCTTAGAGTGAGTGCTAGGGTCAAATTCCTGGCCGTTACGTGCAATTTCCGCCCAAGTTAAGAAAACTAGACGATGACCCGCGCATTGCTGCAGGAACCTTTGTAAAACGATGCATAAATAGATGTTAAAAAATAAAAACTATTGCAGAAACAAATTTAAGAATGCCCTCAGATATATTTTGAAAACAATAAAGGATATGAAGCATATCATAAAATGTTGTATACAAAGATAAATTTATCGAATTTAAATCAAAAGAGGTGCCATTTTAAATAAATGTGTGTAACATGACCTACATATATTTGCTTCAAGCGTCTAACGTACAAATATATGTAGGTAATGCTACAAAAAGTGTAACATGATAGTCTATGTTGCCCACAAAAATTAGTGAAAAAAATCTATGCATGATTGTTGAGGTGGCATTGTTGCATGAATAAATTAGTGCATAAATTGTAACTAATGACCATATGCATGACTTGATGATGTGGCATAGTTGCATGAAGAGAAAAAAAATAGATAGTTGGGAAGGAGAGGGTGGGAGAAAAGAGCGGGAAGTGGGCGGAGAGTGGAGAGGAATGGAAGAAGAGAAGTTGGGGATTTGGACGCGGAATCAGTGCGCGATGCTACAAAAGAGCGGGCTCCACTTTCCTTTTGGGTGGGCCAATGAGGTCGATAGCGACGTTTCTCGTGTCCGGACTCCGCAAAGCCCGACCATGTTTGTCTCCGGTTTGCGGGAAAAATCGCGTCCAGACAACGTCGTAGACCGCTACAAGACCGCGTTGAATGGCTTCTACAGTCCGGACAGTTCGATCCGAACGGTTGCGGGAGGTTTACGAATCGGCGTCGAAGATGCCGTGATAATATAGACTAGTATATAAGTTACTTACTCCGTGGAGAAAAATGTTTTATTTATTTCCTGCTAGCGCCCCTGCTTTGGAGATGCCGTGATTGATTTGACTGACTGACTGAGCACTGAGAGACGCGCGCCTTTCCATGTACATACAGGAGCCACGTACTCGCATTTTATTACCGCAGCGTGTACACACCAGATAAAATGAGGAGGGGAGGAGCATGTAGTGCAATCGGCGACCAAGCCACCCAGCGTGTACCTCCACAATAAGTTTGGCCGGCGATGTGACCTCGGTACGGTTGCTTCATGCCTCCTTTTCCTTTTTCTTTCTTTCTTCTGCGCAACTCGTCGAGCTGCGCGGGCCAACGTGTCTGACAGTTACCTGGACGTATGCGAGTGGTCTATTCCCCGCGTTGCCTGCTGCGGGTATGTACGGTGCCATAATTGTTTTTCCGTCACGTAAAAAAGGAAATAACTTGCATGTGATTTTCCGTGGGTACACTACGCGTGTCGAAGCACACATGGATTGCGCTGAGGATGGTAACCCTAATGCATTGCTTAGCCCGTGATGTAACCCAGGGCTCTGCCCCAGCAGCCGCCTCCCTCGCCCCTGTAACCTCTCTCTGCTCTGACCTAGAACAGATCTGGCTCACCTCTCATCCCCACCCTAACCTCCACGGTCCTTCTTCTGCCAGTCGCCATGGCGTCTCGCTGCCAGGCCGGTGCTTCCTTCCCGCCCCGGGGAGCCCCGAGAGCTGCTCCGTCTGTTCTCCAGGCGCACCTTCCTGGCCGTGGACGCACGCTTCCATTGAATTAACCATGTCGCTCGCCGGTCGGCGGGCCAAGAGATTTACCTGGTTGAACGTCCCTTGCGTGTTTGGATCGGTTAAGTTTTTTCTATCCTCATCCGTAATATCCTCCTAACTATATTCTTCTGGATCTACTTGCAGGTAGCTCGCTCTCGTCTCCATGGTGGCCGGCAAGCGCTCACGGCGGTCCCTCTCGTCGTCGGTCGAGGGCGCCTCTGGTCGACGGCCAGAAGTGCATGGCTGGCATGGTTTTTGTCATCCAGCACCGTCTAGGTCCTTGAGTATACATAGGATTCCATAGCTATGCAGATTTGACACACCCGTCCATCCATCCATGATGCTCTGCACAACAGGTTAATTAGCTGTATACCCATCCAGCGGTAATTTCTCCTCTAATTAATCAGATCAGACGCAACCCTTTTTCCCTCTTAACCAGTCCTTCATTCTTTTTCAGCATCCTCTCTTTGTAATTAACGGTTGATATATGTTGGGATCCTTGTCCACGGATGATTTACTTTGTTAATTTCTAAAGTAGGTTTTATATATATCCTTGTATAGAAGAAGAATCGATTGTTGGAACTAGATCGAAAATATGTATAGTGTTTAGTTTTGATTTTCTCTTTTGAGAAAATGTAGACCAAGTTTATCAGTGTATCACTCGTACATACTCCCTCCATTCGACAAAGTTAGTACAAAGTTGGGTCATCTATTTTGGAACGAAGGAAGTACTACCTAGTATAAGGGTTAGCTATGATTTTCTCTTTTTGATTTTTTTTTGTAGATAGAGATACTACTTATAATAAGTACTATGCATAAGGTTTAACTTTGAATTAGATTTACGGATTTATCGTTCCTAAGTAGTATGAATACGTATTAGCTCTGATTTTCTACTTTTGAAAAAAAGTTTTAGATCAAAATTTATTGTTTATCATTCATAAGTACTCTCAATATTTCTCTTTGAAAAAAGGATGTATATCGATGTTTACCCGTTATCATCCATAAGTTAGTTCAAGCTTTCGCTGTAATTCTTAATAGTTCCAACCTCAAGTTTTCGTTCATTTGTGAGTTCGCAACCTTTGTGGCTCCTTTGATTCACAGGATTAACATGTTGTGTCATGTACTCATATTCTTTAACTGAAAGAGTTTGCCAAATAATATTGCCTCGACCTTTCTGCGCCCCTCTGTTATTACTCGGCAATGTGCGCACACTTCCGTTGAAATACAACCATATCGGGTGCTGGTGGTTGAGGTGTTTACTTACCTTATTGAAAATTGACCAATGTATGTCTGGATCGATGCTTAAGTTTTTCTTTCACTTGCTATAGTTAGTTGGTGATCCAAAGTATCGTTGTTCTCGATTTTGCATCGTTTCCAAGGTGTTTTGTTTGCTCTAATTTCTTATGCTGCTGCATTTCTCGCCCTTATTCTTTTTCCGTATTGTGTTTACCACTAATCAATATATCAATATATTGATACAAGTCCTTGACTTTTCTTTACCGTCCGCTCACCACTTAGCCCTGGTAAAGGCCCTCTCTCCTGGTACATCATACGTATCAGTGGCGAGCGCAGTAAAAAGTAGATAAACTAATGCTATTGACCACACTGACATGAGCTTGTCCCCTCTTGTGTCACTTGCAGATAGGCCCCATGCAATGCTCAACACCGGAGTGTTGTGAACTTAATTGGAAGCAGAATCGATACAAGTCCGCGGTACAATATGTATGTATATCAAATGATTTCTTTTTGTTTCTTTCCCTTTTTAGGGATGACATTAACCTGGGAAAACCTTGATAAACCACTTTTTGCTACTGTTAATTTATGTTTAGAGGATGGCACAGCTTAACTAGATGTGAGCTTAGTGTGCTGTTCTGTTGGCTTTGTCTCTCTTTGTTCCGCAATAGTGTGTAAATAAGAACTACCTTTTTTTAGCGTGCTATAGTGGTCCTTCATCTTTTAGCTAAGCTAAAAAAACAAGCAAACAATGTACTATTTAATTTATTGTGTGCGCCACGCCGCGTACCATCGAATTTTTATCTAGTTATTTTGCTTGTCTTAAACTATATAGATATGTATTTGGAAGGTATCCATTTCCCTTTTCGCTTGAGTAGGATTGGGATACCCACATTTTGTTTTGCGTCTCAGGTTTTATTTCGTCGACGCCCGTAACCATGGGGGGAAACTTGATAAAACCACTTTTTTTATTACTGTTTATGTGTAGAGGTGACCCTAGCTTGCTGTTTCATTGTTTTTGTCCATGTTTGTTCTGCAAGAGTTTGTATATAAGAAATAAGAGTTCTTGTTAGCATGCTATAGCAGCCTCGAGTGAATGATCTACTACTTTTTTTTATCACATTTGTATGTAAGTTTCAAACACATGAATATTTTTTTTTTACTTTTTGTTGTTGTTGCAAACTCATGTTTTGTCAATCTTTTGTTGCCCATCTAGAATCCTCCCAATTCCATGTTTTTATTTTTTCAGTGGATTGAGCGTGCACTTCCTACTTGGCATCAGGCTGACAATAATATATGCCATGACCTTGTACTTTCTGTCTTTTGGTTGGCAGGAATAAAACAAAGGTACTGATGAATCAAGATTTTGCTATGCATTCTTAGTCTTAAGAGATAAAATATGATGATTATTCTTAGAGATTTGAGAGATAAATAAAATATGGTGATTAGTCTTTGAGATTTTAGACCTAAAACATGATGATTTTCCGTGGTCATTTTGGTGGTTGGCTAAAAGCAATGTTACCGAAGATTTTTCTGGTAGATGGCAAAAGTCCCCCTTTCATCTTGCTTTATGTCATTAACATGCATGTTTTCTTAGCTCATGTTTACTAGTAGTACCAATTGACTCATATACGAAAGAAATTTCCACCGATATATCTTTTGTGGCACATAACACATAAATAACACATAATTCATTAGTTAAATTTCGATTAAGTAGAGACTATCAAATTTAATACTTGATGAAATTTATGTGCTTACTAAAATAAATAATTAGACACCTACTCTCTACAAATAAGCATGTGTGCTTAAGTAAAACCGATCTATTTTTCAATCACTTTACATTGTATATGGTCTAAGCATGTTTTGTTTCAGCCTATGATCTATTAATTGGCACCAATAGAAATTTATGATGTTCCAACAAATCCGGCCCATGGGCCGGACATCGGCACATGCTTTATTACTGATCTGATTTGTTGACTGTTTATTTTAGGTTTGCCTACACCACTGATGATGCCGCCGCCGCCACTTCGGCTATCGCAAGACCATTTTGTCCGCCGCTACATCAGGCGCAAGATACTTTCGGCCGCCGCTGCCTCAAGGTTGGGTTGCCATGTATATATCAGCAAGAAATGGGCCGGAGGAAGAAACGAAGCAAGCCCAGCAGGCTGCCCATTTGTCCCAGCCCGCAGCACAAGCAGATGCACGCCCGCATCCCGCAGCCCCGCATTGCTCCCGTCCCCTTTGGTATCCATTCCGCACCAAAACCTAGATGCACGCCGCACCAGCCGCCTCCGGCCGGACGCCGCGCCCTTCCTCAGTAGGCCGCCAACTCTAGCCGCCCTTCCTGCTAGTAGCTGCGCGCCTGCGCCCTGCTGCTTCCACGCCGGCGCCGGCCACGGCGACCAGTCTTAAGCGGCCAGCGCCCAGCGGCAGCAGCTTCGCCGACGGCCGGCGGTGTGCAGGCGTGCACCCTGCGCTGGGGTCTGGAGACGTGCAGCATAGCAAGCTAGCAGCTGGGAGCTGAGCAGCAGCCTGCAACCACTTTGTTTGGCCGATTTGTCCAGAGCCTCAAGGTAAGATTCATGTTCGTATTTTGCTAGATCCAGTGGGCAAATGATGGATCACAGCATTTGAATAATAAGCAGGCTTCAGTTGAAATTCTCTGGATCTGTAGGCTTACGCAAAACTTAAACTTTATTGGCATTTTTTGTATGTTTGTAAGGCCCTTGATCTATTTCTATCTGGCATTGGTAAATTAGTTAGGAAGTGCACATGTGATATTCGTTGTCAAACTTTTAAGGTGGACCACCCTGTTTTCAGAGCCTAAGCATCTCATGGCGAACATACATCCTGACTTCAAGAAGAAGATGGCTCGTGCAGTGGGCATAGTTAACTTGGAACTATCCGACCCTTCTGAAGTTCTGCTCCAAGATGTGGTCAAGGTGTTGGTGGACAGAACCACTGGTGTTGTGATGCAAAAAGCATTCCGCATCTTGGCCTCCCCACTCCCGGTCGATTATATGGACAAGCCAATCGCAAGACTCTTCCCCAATCCTGATGATTATTTTGCCCCGATCGGGCTTGATTCAACAATTGGTTCACCAGTATGTTTTCATTCTGTAACTATTGTACGATTGCTCATTCTGCATCAATAATTTGCTCTGTCGTTGCTTGTCTTGTAGTTCACTATCCCCTGGTCCGAGTCTTCTTTGAACGATGATGTTCCGTATATCATACATGCTCGTTACCACCGGTTGGCTGGCCATTTAGTGCTCCTTGCTTCCTTACCAACAGATGGCGTTGAGAATGCTTCAAGAGCCGCACAGTGTATGACTAAATCAACTGCCCATGTCCATTTTCTACTGAAATTTATACTAGTTGTTACCATCTTGAACCAGATTCTAATTTTCTTTTCAGTCAAAAACCATGTCCTTGAAGAGCTGTGTCATCTGGCTATCAAGAGCTCCACGAACCATGTTGATTCATTGTTCCTTCCTCATGCAATTTATGTATGGGTGGTTCGGGAGATTGAAGCTAAAAAGCACGGACACGGGGACGGAAAGACGGGGATACGCATACGGGGATACGGGATACGGCATTTTTCAAAAACAGCCATTCGGGGATACGGCGAGTATATATAAAATAAAATAAAAATATGCCATATAATATACAATTAAGACAGAAAATTAATGAGAAAGAGATCATAATAGAGGGTAATGCCCCATTTGGTGTCTCTTTTATCAAGTGATGATTGATTGGTCCTCATCCCCCCATGTCATGTTGTCATTGCAAGCTGCATCTATCTTGCAAAACACATCAAACACAGACAGTACAGAAGATTAGAAGACAAGACATAATTGGAAGACAATGCAAGCATGAGCAGCAGCAGCACAAGCATGAGCAGCAGCACCACCAGCATAAGCGGCAGCACAAGCAAGCATCAAGCCAGCAAGCAACATCCAGCAGCACAAGCAAATCTGAAGGATAAAAGAGGAAGAGGTCGAGGAAAGGGGAGAGGGGAGAGGCTGCTTGGTTACCTGCGAGGCTGGGGGTAGCACCAGCTATCGCCGGTCGAATCCAGGCGTCGGCGACGAGTCAAGGCGGAGGCGGCTTCGATCCAGGAGGCTGGCGGCGCGGGGAGGCTGGGAGGGAGCACCTCGTCCTTGAGACGAGAGCGTGCGGGAGTTCCTGCAAATAGGTTAGGTATACTGGGTTGGGCCGAGGCTGTTTTGGGCCAGGCCGTGTCCCAAACGTATCCCGCACGTGTCCCAAACGTATCCCTGTGTTTTTTTCCTTTTTTAAAATCGAAATTCGGGGGATACTGCAAAGTTCGCGTATCCCGGCGTATCCTGGCGTATCCCCGTATCCTGCCGTATCAGAACGGCAGTTCGGCACTTCCAGCCGTGTCCATGCTTTGTAGGATTGAAGAACTTCATGCAAAGAAGCAAGCTGCATTGGGGGGCGGTGGCTCCCACCAAGAAAAGCGCATCAAGTTTCAGATTCAACATCTTGAGGGCCTCTTGACCAACGGCAACCTGAAGTATGGTTGGAAGCTCTTCTGCTGCAAGCAGGTTATGTCGAAGTCTCTGGAAGGACTCGAGGAAGTTGTTGAGAAGCTCGAACAGCAGGACGAAAACCTGAAGGAGGTGTACCGAATCCTTGCCCATGAGCTTCCGGCAGAGTTCATGAGCCAACCCATTGGTGACCTTCTCCCTCATACCATCTTGCTGGGCCTCCCGCTGGACATGGACAAGCCGGTGAGTGTAAAATTTGGTCCATAATTCTGTTGGTCTTGCCTGATGTTCGCTGTTGTGTTATCCTGCGGTTTCTTGCTATCTTTCTGATTCCATTTGATCTGCTTTTGGCACATGTTTTATGGTTGCTGATTGATGTAAAACTTGATAGCTCTAGCATCTCAATTCTGTATGCTGTACTGTCTTTCTACGTCTGAAATGCTTGTGTTCCTCAAACGTTTGAACTGATTTTGTGTATACTTCTGTATTTGAAGTGCTAACTTTGCCTGGTGGCCTGTAGAGGTCATGACACTAGTGTAATCAATTTTTTTGAGAAGATGTGTGGAGTCCAATATGTTGATATGATCTAGTGTACACAATACATGTCTTGAGGGGCTCACCATTGGGCAAGCGCGATAGCAAATGGGTCATTGATAATTGTATCTATCATATTTACACCTATTTTTTATTCTATGTGGCAAACATGGTAGGCTATCAAAACTATTTATAGTCTGTTGTAACTTTCATGACTATTGTACTGAATGACACTCTGAGCACCTGCTCGGCTTCAAGTGGTTATCCATCTAAAATCTGTCTTGGATTCCAAGCATTAGTTTATGGTGTTCACTGATTTTTCTGTGCAGTTCTTTAAAAAAATGGACAGTGACGTCAACAAGTATAACCTCGCCAAGAATGATGAAAGAGAATTATTCGAACTACTGGCAACATATCATCAAATAGCGCGTCTGATCATTCTCCATGCTTCTCTTGCCCGCAGCGAGGATAACACCAAAATTGCAGCAACTTGTAAGTTTACTCCAACATCTACTGCCCCATCTTCTATTCTTGTGGCATGCTTGTCATGCTTATAAAGTTTAATTTTCCCAGTAAAGGAGCGTGGTATCTACCCACTGCTGCAGGAGTGTGCCCTTATGTATTCATTTAAGGCTGGCGCGTGCATGGGAATTCCTGAACCAATCGTAAAGTGGGTTGAAAATGATGTTGAGCAGCTCAAGAAAAACCTATCCAAGATGGATGCCAGTGGCGATCAACTCAAACAACGTGAACGTGTTATAGAAGAGCGTGAAAATATTATCTACCGCACAATCGACTACTTTGATAGCAGCTTGTGAACCCTTTTGTTCGCTGACATCTTGTGCATGCTTACGCTGTGACATCTTATGCGTGCTTACACTCTTGTGGTGGATGTTCCTATTTGGTTCTGCTATCTTCATCAAACATATATAAAGAAACTGCTTAGCTATGCAACAAGCTAACATTCCATGTTCTCTCTCACCCTCAGCATTTCTTTGTCATGTTTTGGTGATCTAAATCCTCTTTACGGAGGGAGCACTGTATTTGATAAGTCATTTTCAAACTAAAGCTGTTCTTTCTTCCACTGAATGTTTCAGACACTTGGACACCGGCGCCCTCATGTTGTTGACTCTTGTTGTCAAAGGACAGTTTCAACTGAAAAATGGCTTCTAGAGTGGGCAACACTTAAAATAACATCTCACGAAAACAACCTGATATCAATTAAAATTGAAGAAACCAAAACGAAACATAGACCAATAAGTACGAAACTAAGCTCGAGAGCAGTGTGGACCTAACGTTGATGGCTCTAACAACAACAGGTGCCCTAACTCGGGCGCCTCAAATGCCCGGACGAATCAGTCAAAAAATGCGACCCAGATGGATTCCCCAAACCGGTGTCAAACGCTTGGGCTGATCGACACCCTTTATATTCAGCCCATATCTGGGGTGGCCTGGGCGCGTCCGCCACGTCGGAGCCGGCCCACCCGACCCCATATATATATATTCATCCCCATCTGTTTTCTGGACCAAACTCTAGCCACTCCACTTCACCCCGCCCATTCTACTCCGTCACCCAAGCTCCTGTCCAGCGATCTCCGACCTTCTTCGGCATGGCGGGAAATGGATCTCACTCTAACAAGTCCATTTTCGTCGACGGGGTGCCGTCCCATGCGGGATGGAGGAGGCCATGGCCATCCACATTGCCCTCAGCCGCTCCTACAGGACTGCGCCTGACCGACGAGGGGATCCGTCCGGCGCGAGTCCATTGCTTCGATGCAATAGGCGCTCGAATCCTCCAGAGCTGGTTCATCGCGGTCTGGTAGCCTTCCCATCTCCGGTCCGTCAGCGTATGAGTCCTACATGTCCTGGTGTGCTCGCCGTGGGAAGGAGAGGATAAGGACGGCTAAGGCACGCCTCACTGTGGAAGCAGCGGATGCGGCGACGAGTGCTGCCATAGAGGAGGAAGCCATTCGTGCCCGCATCGTAAAGAAGAGGCAGTGGAGGGACATACGCGCCCTCGCCCAAGAGCAAAATTGGGTGGTCTGTGCTATGGTCGGACTTCCCCCAAAGAGTAGAAGGAGGACAACGACGGGTCGCTCAGCTCCGACGACGAGCAGGTCCAGCTGGATCCGTTCCGCGTTTTCGACCGCTACTTCTGCGAGAAGGATGGCAAGGGCAGCCGTGGATGATCTTCTCCATAGCTAATATGTAGATAGAACATGCCAAATATTGGTAGTCCGATGGCATGTCGTAATGTAGAAGTCGGACAAAGTTGCTACTTCGCTTACGTTTACTTTGTATGGATTTGAGATTTTCTAACTAAGGTGTCCGATTATGCGAAGCAAGATTTTAGGTGCGACCGGTCAGTTCCGGGCACGTCCACGAGCGTTTGAGGTGTCGGATTTGGCGTGTCTGGCTGTAGATACTCTAAGATGTTCTAACTTTATTGAATCGGACGTCTACACGTTGTAGGGTGTTTATTCACTCATTTTAGTTTATTTGTAGTCCACATTGAAATATAAGATGTTCTAACTTTTTATCGAATCAGATCTCCTACACGTCTCGCGAATGCAAATTGTAGCAAAGCTAAACAATGTCTAAACAAAATCCCGAGTTTTAACCTAGAAAAAAGTAGCTACCTGTCTATATCTATAACTATATTATTATATATTTATATCTATATCTATAGTACTCCCTTTATTTTTATTTACTTTGCATATTAGCTTTGACTGTAGTCAAACAGTATAAAGTTTGACCAAGTTTGTAGAAAACAATATGAACATTTAAAGCATCTATAGCTGGGCACCCCAAACCCTCCTCAAACACCCGGGCGGGCAGCCCTGTCACTGACGGATCACGAAATTTCGACCCAGCCAGGCGCCTCAAATGGGCCTAAAAAGCTGGCCCACCCGACCCCATATATATTCCTCCCTATCCGCTAGGTGGACCGAACCGTAGCCACTTCACTCCACTCCCCTCCACTCCCCTTCGCCACCCAATCTCGCCTCCGGCGGCGTCTGGCCGTCTCTGACATGGCGGGCAGAGGATCCGAGTCCTTCACCTCCAGATCCGTCGACTCCGAGCTCATCCCACGCGGCCCCGAGGAGGAGATGCATGTCCGACTTGCGCTTCACCGCTCCCGGGAGGAGGCTCATGCACGACAGCGATCGGACTCCTTCAGTCAGGAATCCATTGCATTCGCCCAAATGGCGCATGGGTCCAGCGCTAGGGCAGCAATTGCTGCCTCACCAGAGGCGGAGCGGTCCGTGTGGCATCCGAACGAGGTGGCAGACCCGCAACCCCTCTGTTAGCGCGCCCAGGCCATGGACGCATCGTGGGTGTCGTCCGACGCAAACATGGCGCGGCGTGCCCGCCGTGCGCGGCAGTGGGCGCGGGAGGCGGCGACAGCGCTCACAGCGGTGGACGTCGTTGAGGTGGAGTCGCATTCTCCGGTGCCCCATATGGTGCACCACTCGAGGCGCCGCAACCGTGTCATGGTCGATGTTGCTGGCTCATCCCAGGACGAAACCATCATCGATTTGACGTCCACCGACACTCAACGGGTTCCGGACTACTACAAGAAAGAGTAGGGCATGGGAGATGGTGGCGGCTTGAGCCCCATGAGCTGGCTCGTGTCCCATGCCCTACTCTAGCTTGCCTACGTCCGGTGCGTCTGGACCAACACTTTAGGGACCGCAGCCGGCCGCCGGACATTGTCATGGCGACCGGACGAGCTCCAAAGATTGCTAAGTTGCATGTAATAATATGGATTTGAGGTTTTTAATTTGAGATATCCGGATGTGCATTGCATTATTTGAGGCTTGACTGGTCAGTGTCCGCAGACGCGCATGGGCGCGCCCGCGGATGTTTGAGGGGCTGAATTTGCTCATCGCGGCTGTAAATGTTCTTACAGTAACAAATTTATATGACGTGAAAAATATATGCAATGATGAATCCAATGAGATATATTTGGTGGTGTATATGTTAATATATGTTTCTCCAAACTTGTTGAAATTATATTATTAACTTTGACTTTAGACAAACCTAATATGCGGTATTATATATTTTATATTATGTGCCGGGAAATACATCCTACTACCGGGTATAGTTACACCCAAGTCTCATATACTATGTTCATATTCTATATCTAGGATAGTCAAAAGTGTCTTTGTTATATTTTTGAAATACATATATATTTGTACGTAAAAAAATTATGCTCAAAATATGATACATACTATCTAAATATTAGTATATATTTCCCACGAAAAAATAAAAAAATAAAAATAAATATTAGTGTACATACTACCTAAACATTTTTATATAATACATACTATGCATACATACACTCCGGTATGATAGATACTCCCTCCTGTCCTTTTTAGTTCGGATATAAGATTTGTCTAAAGTCAAGCCTCATAAAGTTCGACCAATTTTATAGAAAAAATACAAACATTTATAATGTGAAATCGATATCAGCAGATATGTCATGACTTAAATTTTCATATTGTATAATTTTAGCACGGTAGATGTTGATAATTTTTCATATAAACATGGTCAAACTTTATGAAGTTTGACTTCAGACAATTCTTATATGCAGAGTAAAAATGACCGGATTGAGTACTATGTAGAACATATGAAAAAAGTGGGAGTAACTACACCCGGTCGTAGGAAAGATTTGTCCACATTATATATTTATATTATATACTTCCTTCGTTCCTTTATGTTAGGTGTATTTTTTTGGCACAGTGACCAAGGCAACAAATTATAGATAATTTAGGACAAAATTACCCTTGAAAAATGTGTTGGTTAGTGGCAAGTAAATCAGTTAGGCTAGGAAATGAAAAGATACATGCAATCAAGGAAGAGATACTTTCCTTCTTTTTTCTAAAAGTAGAGATATACACAATCGGGAGAGAGACACTTTCCTTTTTCTAGAGGGCTAAAAAAGGGGTTATGAGGAATTAAAAGAAATGCACCTTACATTGTGAAATTTTATCAAAAAAGTAAATACACCTTATATAAAGAACATAGGAGTATATACTATTGCTATATAGTACATTATGTACCAGTTTTGAACTTTTGAATCTCAAGACCAAGGAGCAACGTGAACCATTGATAAAGTCAATCAGATGGTTTAGAACGCTAGGATTCGTAGCTATAGTTGGAAGTGGAGGGTACTATTGGTCTATAGAACCATAGGAGGATTATCAATGCAAGGGAAAGTACCCACTACAAAAAACACTTTCATGATGATACATCTTTGTCATAGTAGGTCATATTTTCTGTCATGCATGTACATGTATGACGTTTTTATGATAGAATCAAGATAGTTATACCTGTGCTATCATAGAAGTGTTCCATGACAATACTGAAATTATCACCACGGATGTGTTCACTTTCATGACGATAAATGCCGCGGCATGGAAGTGCATGTTTTCGTCAAGAGTAACCGACACGTGGCATCCACCGTAATGGGTCGCCGTTTAGCTATCGAGTTTGGTTTTGGATCCGATAACTTCCCAGATGAATAGAGAGAGGAGTGTCATGTGCTTCTTTCATCACCTTCTCTGTCATAAGTTCGAATCAGGGTACCACAATGTGATCTCTGAAGTACAGGGTTCCATCTTCAGCAAGCGAGAAATCTCTGGCTTTCTCTAAAGCAAGATCCTGTTTCATCAGATCTTCAGCATCTTTTGCTTGCGCAGACTTAATAACTTTCAGAAGAGTTGGTTCCAGGACAAGGTTATTCAGAGAACACTGTGGAACTAGTTGAAGGTTCAATTTGTGAAGTTCTTCATGAAGGTGGGGTTGAGCTTTATGAACTATGTGGTTGTTGCAATATGACTTGCGACTCAGGGCATCGTCCATGACATTAGCCTTGCCAGGGGTATAAGAAATACCAAAGTCAGTATAATAGCTTCCATCCATCGCTGTCGACGGAGGTTTAGATCTGGTGAGTAAATAGATACTTCAAACTCTAATGGTCGGTGAAGATCTCACAACGACTGCCGAGAAGGTAATGTCACCACAACTTTAGTTGATAGATTACTGCAGCAAGCTTGAGGTCATGAACTGGGTAGTTGCCTCCGTGAGAGCGCTGCTGACGAGAGGCATAAGCAATCACCTTGCGCTCTTGCATTAGGACACATCCTAATCCTTGACGAGATGTGTCGCAATAGATGACAAAGTACTTGCGAGAATCTAGAGGAGCAAGTACTGGGGCAGAAGTTAGCTTGTCCTTGAGTTCCTGGAAACTTTCCTGACATTTATCTTTCCAACCGAACTTAACGCCCTTGTGAAGCAGACTAGTCACGAGCTTGGCGACCTAGGAGAAGTTCTCGACAAAATAGCGACAATAGCTGGCGAGTCCGAGAAAGCTTCTAACTTGCTTGACATTCTTCGGGGGTGTCCAGTCCAGAATAGCTTGAATTCGCTCTAGGTTGACAAAAATACCATCCTTGGAGATCACATGACCAAGGTAGGTTACTTCGGGTAGCCAGAATTCACACTTGGAATACTTGGCATATAGCTGATGCTCTCGAACCTTTTCCAGAACAAGTCGAAGATGTTTAGAATGTTATTCTTTATTCTTGGAATATACAAGGATATCATCTAGATAAACCACAACAAACTTTTCGAGGTATTCCATGAATATATGGTTCATCAGATGAGAGAATGTCGCTGGAGCATTGATTAAGCCGAAAGACATGACAGTGTACTCGTATGAACAATAACAAGTGACGAATGCGGTCTTCGGGACATCCTCTTTGCGAACCCGGATCTGGTGGTAACCCAACCTCAAGTCGAGTTTAGAGAATACAAAGGAACCAGTAAGTTGATCATAAATATCATTGATCTGAGGAAGCGGATATTTATTCTGAATGGTTGCTTGGTTGATAGGTCGGTAGTTTTGGACCAAACGATTTGTTCCATCCTTCTTGTTGACAAAGATAGAAGGTGCTCCCCTAGCAGAGGACCTTGGACGAATGAAATCCCGACGAAGCAAATTGTCGATTTTCTCCTTAAGTTCAAGGAGTTCATGTGGCGACATCTTGTAGGGTCGCTTGGCAATAGGAGTAGTTCCCGGTTTCAAGTCGATGACGAATTCTACAGCTCGAACATGGGGTATTCCTGGGAGTTCTTCTAGAGATATATCTTGGAATTCGTGAACGACTCGAATGTTTTCGATTCCCTCAAGAGGTGATGCGTTCAATGCATTCAAGGAATAAAGCCGTGCTTCGACATTTTTAGCAAGACGAGCATGGTAGCTTACTATCGTTCTGAAGGATGTAGGAGATGGATGGTTTTAGTGGCACAAATGATAGAGGCAATATGTGTTTTCAACCAATCCATCCCCAGAATGAGGTCAATATTGGAAGTTTTCAAAATAGTGGGGGATGCGTAAAATTCCAACCCTTCGACTTCAATGGTGATGCTGTGGCTAACCATGGAGGTTCGACATTGGCCTGCGGGGGTGTGTACCACTAGTGGGGTGTTCATCTCTTTGTATTTAATGCCATGCATGAATGCAAAATCTTCTGATATAAAAGAATGTGATGCTCCTGACTTGAATAAAATAGAAGCTGGTATTGGATTAACGAGGAGAGTACCCATCACAGTAGCAGGATGGTCTTGAGCTTCATTCAGATCAATGTGGTTAGCCTGACCACTACCATAAGGTCTGGCATTGTTATTGCGGGGCTGATTATTACCACGACTAGTTGGAGGAAGTGCAAGCCGGTACTGATTCTGAGGGCATTCTCTAGCACGTTGACCTGCACGGCCACACTTGAAGCACAAATCATCATTGGGACGGGGAGCAGGAGCTCGATCTGGTGCATCTTGAAGTCTTGGCTGCCTAGGTGGTGGAGAAGGCAGACGAGGTGCAACATAGAACATCTTGGTCCAGGTGTAGTTGGATGATACATGCTATGGGGAATCCATATCCCACGCTTCTGCGATGATGGGCCCGAAGATGATCTAATGTCACGGTTATGCCTGAGGGATCCCTGGTATTCCTGCAGACCTGTCTCAACCTGGATGGCCTTGTTCACCAAGGTGGCGAAGTAAGCAACATCATGAACAAGGAGCGTGAGCTTGATATCAGCTTGAAGTCCTTCACGGAACTTTTCTTGTCTACCTGCATCAGTAGCAATGTCCTCTTCATCATAGCGGGACAAATCTAGGAACTCCTGCTGATAAGCATCTACGGTCTTGTTGCCCTGGGTGAGATTGCAGAACTCTTGCTTCTTCCTGTCCATGATTCTGTGAAGAATGAAGCGAGCACGAAAAGCAGCTTGGAACTTCGGCCAAGTGATGGTTGTTCCAACAGGTAGGGAACGCCAGTGGTTGTCCCACCATTGAGTGACGGGACCTTTCAGGTAGTAGGATGCAAAAGTGACATAGCTAGCAAGGGCAACACTAGTAGAAAAAGGACCTAATATGAGAAACATTAGTACCGGTTTGCATATGAGCCGGCACTAATGTGCCCATTAGTGCCAGTTCGAATGACTTGGCGGGAGGTGACCTTTAGTACCGGTTCTTTGGGAATCTTTAGTACCGATTCGTGCCATGAACCGGTAGTAAAGATGCTGGTGCCCGGCCAGCACCTTTAGTACCGGTTCGTGGCATGAACCGGTACTAAAGAGGTTGTGGCAGGCGCTATTTTTAGTCCCACCTCGCTCCCCTAACAAGAATTTGACCACCTTAAGTATGTTACTTCTCAAACTATCCCAAACATTTGGTCTTCATTGAACTCTATGTGTAGGATCTGCGGCTGCAATAGGAGTCTTCGCCGGTTCTTAAATCGGTGGTAGATTCCTATTGACGATTTAGATTCTATACAAAAAGATCGTTGATGATCAATGTATTTTTTATATGTACTTCTGTGTAGCAGTAGCGCGTTTTGGCTGAAAGGCGGTACTGATCAATGTATTTTTTCTGTGTTCAGATGCACAATTTAAATATGTTATTTTTCAAACTATCACAAGCATTTGGTCTTCATTGAACCCTATATATAAAGAAGAGGAAGAAGAAGCAGAAGAGGAAGAGGAAGAAGAAGAGGAAGAAGAGGAGGAAGAAGAAGGAGAAGGAGAGGAAGATGAAGAGGAAGAGGAAGATGAAGAGGAAGCAGAAGA
>NC_041391.1:665319394-665352101 GCF_002162155.2 Triticum dicoccoides | reverse complement strand
ATATAGAACTAGTTTATTTTTAGTAAATGCTTAGTTGAACTAATTGAATTAATATAACTAGTTTATTTTTAGTAAATGCTTAGTTGAACTAATTGAATTAATATAACTAGTTTATTTTTAGTAAATGCTTAGTTGAATTAGTTGAATTAATATAACTAGTTTATTTTTAGTAAATGTTCAGTTGAACTAGTTGAATTAATATATAGAACTAGTTTATTTTTAGTAAATGCTTAGTTGAACTAATTGATTTAATATAACTAGTTTATTTTTAATAAATGCTTAGTTGAATTAATAAAAGTAGTTGAATTAATTGAATTAGTAAGTGTTTAATGTTTCGCCTAATATGAACATAGGAAATGTCGTCTGACGACGGAAAAAATTTCATTATGTGCGAATGCTGTAAAGACTAGCGTGGCCAGTGCGACAGAAATTTCCTTGTTGATGGTAGGCGATTCAGCATCAAGCTGGATGAGACCTTCGAATTCGATACAATAAGTCACAACGATAAGTATGTTTTCATAATTAAGCATGACTTATATATGCTTTATTTGCCTGACTTATAATTTTTAATTTTCACTATTCTACTAGCACATCCCCTGCCATGCAAGAATTTTTTTCTTGGATAAGATAGGTTTCAAAGATATGGAAACTATGGAGGTAAAGAGAGTTTACCTGAAAACTGAGCATGATGGTTATACTTTCAACGTCAAAGTATACAATGCACACACGTACACCTATTTTGAATGCAAAACTTGACAAGCACTATGCAAGGCGTATGCATTTGAGCCTGGTATGGTTATCACCTTTGATATTCGTCCGGAAGATGATATTGAAGGTAATAGAGACATATGGGTCGATGTGAAGACGCCTCCAGTTCTACCATTATGTGAGTTCTTCTCAACTATATTTTTGTCTTTGATATTGCTTATTCAAAAATAATTGACAACTAATTTCTATTGACAGCTTATCTCCATTCAACCAAACATGTCCGGCGCTTGGTAGACATGACCTACTACTGTCCCGAAGCTGAACTAAACTGCAAGGAGATAAGTCATTATGTTTCATGGCTTGAGGATCTTCATACTGTCAAGACAAATTTTCTTCTTGCACTTACAAATGTTAGTACTCAAAACGTGCGACCAATAGTGATGGTATTGAACTACGGTCACATCTATTTAGGAATGATGGTAAGATATTTACTATTTGTCCTCAGTGCATATTTTGCATACATAATTTTTTTTGCTAAACTTTCATTGCTAAGTATATTAATTAAGTACTATACGATGTTCTTCAACAGGGACTCCCGATGACAGTTGTGCCTCAGGGGGTCGAGACTAAAGGTCGCATGTCAATTGTTAGCTTACGGCCAAGATATCCTGCATTGCACATGAATGCATTCAGGATTTCTAGAAGCGATGAATGCTTAATAGTGAAAGATTGGAGGAAAATTGTTAATGATCGCAGAGAAGTACTAGGGGGTAGCAATGAGAAGCGCAGCCCACGATTAGGAGACAGGTTCATCTGCATGCTCCAGTATGATCAATCAGGAGAGCTATACATGTTCTATGCTATTTTACCAGAGAGAGAGTAACTAGCAGGAGTGATTTAGCTAGTTCATGCTGCTCTTAGTACTTGTCCTTTCATGTCCGTGTTCTTCGTTCTGAACTTAAGTGATTTGCTTTGTGGTGTTATATATGAATGCTTATAATATCATGACAATCATGTTGAACTCGATGATATTTTTGCTTCTGGTACAAGTGAATGTTTCTTCTTTAAGCTAGTAGTGCTGGTGGTGATTAGATAGCTAGCGGTAATGCATGACTATGATGATTAATATGATGATGATGATGAGTTATTATATCATTTAATAAAAGAAACCATAGATTAGTTTCAGCTGGATGGATCCTACCTAAGTGATCAAGTATATGCCATATCCGTATATATTATTGTTGATCAAGTATAATATGGATATGACATATACTTGATCACTTAGCTAGCTAGCTAGTAGCTAGATATCCAATGCATCCAGTCGAAACTAATCCGCGGTACTTTCACCTAATGCTTTAACAACTCATTATAATGTAAAACAATCACTAAATTAAATTGAAAACACAAAATTAAAGAAAAATTAAAAAAACACCCAAACATTTAGTACCAGTTGGTCTTACCAACCGGTACTAATGCCCTACACGCAAACGGGCCTGGCTCGTGCCACGTGGTGGCACTTTAGCGCCGGTTCGTGACGAACCGGTACTAAGGGGGGGGACCTTTAGTCCCCACTCTTTAGTGCCGGTTGGCGAACCGACACTAAAGGCCGTCACGAACCGGCACTAAAGGCCGGTTCTGTACTAGTGCAACACTAGCAGACTCCATCTCATAAGTGATGTCATGGAGCTAGTCATTAGCATCAAGGGGCTGAGTTGAGCTGTGGTAGATGGTAGGGTTGAGGCGCGCAAAATCCTGCAGGTTCACTAGGGCTGGCTGTTGATTCATATTGGGATGAGGGAACTGAGCCATGACCCCTTGCATAAACTGGCAATTCAGCTCAAATTGCTGTATCATTCGGGTCATATATTCGGGCGATGGTGGATTGTTGGCACCACGGCCATGACTAGCGGGTCTAACCATCCTGCTTAAACGCAACAGTGGTAGTTTAGCATTGAGCAATTGAAGATACAAGGAATCATTCATCAAGTAACGTGCACAATGAAAGGAGTACGATGGATACAACATAGTAGTCAAGCACGACATATAGATCCATACATAGAGTCGGTTACAAGCCAGTAGTACAAGTTCGAAAAGGGAAATAGTCTAGACCAACTAGCCGTCACGCAGGCACGCGATGGAGGATACAACAGGGGGACATAGCAATATGCTACATCAACATCGGGGAAAACCTCTGAAGTTAGGCAGCTATAGGTGACAAAAAGCCAGACGGTGTTCAAGAGAAGGATCCCGCGCTCCATGATTACTCTGGTGCAGGAACTGGTCCTGGACTGGAAGAAGAGGTCCACATGCAGGAGTATCACCTCCAACAACAGGCCACTCAAGACCTGGTGGCATCTCTGTCCTGCGCGGGTAAAGGATGTACTCTGGCTGAATCCTCGCGCTGACTGCTGGCAGCATCTATGTCAGAGTGTCACTGTGATGAGCACGAGTGGCGTACAACTTGACAGCAAGAGCTCGAACAGTGTGATCCAGAGCCTTAATGTACCGAACCATAACCTGAGGGTCGTAACGATGGCTCACATAGGGGGCGCAGACAACAGTGTAGTATCCAGTCTCATCCCCAGCTGGGATGTATGGGATGTATCTGAACCCAATCTCCTCCAAGCGAGGGTGCTCTCCACGGAGATGGGTGATAGCAACAAGGGTAGCATCATGGACTGCCATCTCAATAGTCACTCCAACACCGCGAAAGGTGTTGATACGTCCATTTTGCATCATGATTTCCTACTGTTATTTATATTATTTTATTGCATAATAATGCTTTTTGGAGTAATTCTAATGCCTTTTCTCTTATAATATGCAAGGTTCACACAAAGAAGGAGAATTCCAGCAACTGGAAATCTGGATCTAAAAAAGCTACGTGAAGCTACCTATTCTGCACTCCAAATGAGCTGAAACTTCACGAGGATTTTTTATGAAATAAATAAGAATTATTGGAGCAAATAACTACAAGAGGAGCCCACCAAGTGGGCACAACCCACCTGGGAACGCCAGGGAGCCCAGGCGCGCCCTGGTGGGTTGTTCCCTCCTCGGCCCACCTCCAGTGCCCCTCTTCTGGTATATAAGTCATTTTGACCTAGAAAAAAATAAGGGGAGGACTTTCGGGATGAAGCGCCGCCGTCTCGAGGCGGAACTTGGGCAGGAGCACTTTTGCCCTTCGATGGAGCGATTCCGCCGAGGGAACTTCCCTCCCGGAGGGGGAAATCATCGTCATCATCATCACCAACAACTCTCCCATCTTTGGGAGGGCAATCTCCATCAACATATTCAACAACACCATCTCCTCTCAAACCCTAGTTCATCTCTTGTGTTCAATCTTTGTACCGAAAATATAGATTGGTGCTTGTGGGTGACTAGTAGTGTTGATTACATCTTGTAGTTGATTACTATATGGTTTATTTGGTGGAAGATTATATGTTCAGATCCAATATGATATTTAATAATCCTCTGATCTTGAGCATGATTATCATTTGTGAGTAGTTACTTTTGTTCTTGAGGTCATGGGAGAAATCTTGTTGCAAGTAATCATGTGAACTTGGTATGTGTTTGATATTTTGATGGTATGTATGTTGTGATTCCCTTAGTGGTGTCATGTGAACGTCGACTACATGACACTTCACCATATTTGGGCCTAAGGGAATGCATTATGGAGTAGTTATTAGATGATGGGTTGTTAGAGTGACAGAAGCTTAAACCCTAGTTTATGTGCTATTCCGTAAGGGACCGATTTGGATCCAAAAGTTTAATGCTATGGTTAGAATTTATTCTTAATACTTTTCTCGTAGTTGCGGATGCTTGTGAGGGGGTTAATCATAAGTAGGAGGTTTGTTCAAGTAAGAACAACACTTAAGCACTGGTCCACCCACATATCAAATTATCGAAGTAGTGAACACAAATCAAACCAACATGATGAAAGTGACTAGATGAAATTCCCATGTACCCTCAAGAACGCTTTGCTTATTATAAGAGACCGTTTTGGCCTGTCCTTTGCCTCAAAAGGATTGGGCTATCTTGCTGCACTTTTTTACCATTACCGTTACTTGCTCGTTACAAATTATCTTGCTATCAAACTACTCGCTACTTATAATTTCAGTGCTTGAAGAGAATACCTTGCTGAAAACCACTTGTCATTTCCTTCTGCTCCTCGTTGGGTTCGACACTCTTACTTATCGAAAGGACTACGATTGATCCCATATACTTGTGGGTCATCAAGTGTGCAACTCATTGGTGGAGTTGTTCTGCCGGTCATAGGTGACAACCACAATGCGGTACTGCTCCTAGTTGAACTCGCGGTAGTCCTCATACATGGTGTACTGGGGGTACCAGCGATATCCCAGCATGGTCAAGAGGTCAACCAGGATAGTCGAAAACCCAGTCGCATCAGCAGCCATGGTCTGGCGTACGATCTGCATTGCAGGACGGATCTGAAACAAAGAAGTTCAAAGATGTCAAATGACAGTGTGTGTATCATTCATTATACATTTCAAAGGAATAGTTGCAAATAATCCAGCTCTTCGGGTGGATGGGATCACGATATCCTAATGTTAGAGTTAGCAAAATCATTTAGCCCAAATAGAAGAGAGATCAGAATTCTAGAGTAAAGACAAGGAATAGAATATCCTAATACCACTCATTTGTGATGTGGGCTCGTAAGCCACACGGTAATGTTAGTAAAAGCTTTCCAAAGGTTAGACTCAACTTCGTCCAAGGAGTTGGAAAGGGTATTCCTGCAGGCAGTCGGCTCTGATACCAAGTTGTAACGCCCCCGATTCAATCATGCACTAATCATACACGCAAATGTGCATGATCAAGATCAGAGATTCATGGGAAGATATCACAACACAACTCTAAACACAATTAAAGTCATACAAACTTTATATTATAAGCCAAGGGCCTCGAGGGCTCGAATACATAAGCTCGAATACAAACGAGTCAGCGGAAGCAACAATATCTGAGTACACACATAAGTAAGCAAGTCTGCCTTAATAAGGCTAGCACAAACATCAACAGGGAGGCAAGGCCTCCTGCCTGGGAGCCTCCTAACTACTCCTAGTCGTCAGCGGCCTCCACGTAGTAGTAGGCCCCGTCGGAGTAGTAGTAGTTATAGGTGGTGTCATCTAGCTCATGGGATCTATCGTCTGATCGCAACAATTGGGTATAGGGGAAAAGAGGTAGCAAAGCAACCGTGAATACTCATCCAAAGTACTCGCAAGACTTACATAAGATCTATACTAAGTATGCATCAGTATCAAAGGAATGGGGCTATATCTTTGGAATAAACTGCAGAAATGCCAGAAGAGAAGGGAAGACCTAGCCTATCAAAGGCTAGCATCTTGAAGCATCTTGCAGCATTAGAAGAGTGCATATTAGCATATTATACTAGCAAGTATATTTAGTAACGCCCAGAGATCCTTCCTCGACTCGACTACAAGAGATACCCGACCGTGTCGTGTAGTTATCTCGCGAGTACCCTCTAGGTCAACCCGACTCACAAGGGGCTATCGGGAACTTAGGTCCACCTCAACCGGGGTGGTACCGCATGTCCCTTCAGTCCCGCAGAAACAGTAACTCTCGCAGGTACCCTCACGGTCAACCCGACTTCACATTTCTCTCGTGCGTACCCCTCGGGGCCGACCTAACTTCAACTTGGTTCTGGGGTAAGGTCAAAGTAACCGTGTGTCCATAACATCAAGGCGGAATCCGAGGAATCACCCTCAATGGATTCCACTCGATATGACCGTCAAGGTGACCTTGGAGGAATCACCCTCGAGGGTCCACACTTGAGGTGTTGCACGACAGAGTCGTTATCGGGAGTGGTGAAGGAGGAATCACCTACCATAAGACATGACCAATTAGGTACACTACAGAGTTATCATCAGGAGTGCATTACGAGGTATTACCCTCGACACTCGATAGTAGCTCTATAGAGTCGTACAACTAAGGGGGTGTGATGTGATGTGTCGGGATCTGGACGTTGATCACGTTGATCGAGTCATCGATGATGAAGCGGGGGCAACAGGGACAGGGTGAGGGGTCATTGGTGGATCACTACTCAACCTATACTAAGCATATAGGATAAACATGTAGGTAACAATAGCAGGTAACAAAATCAGGCTATGCATCAGAATAGGAGCAATCAAATACAATAGCAAATTCTAATGCAAGGACGAGAGAGAAGGAATGGGCGATATCGGAATAATCAAGGGGTTTTGCTTGCCTAGAAGCTCTGCTGCAAGTGGCTGGACGTTAGAGGCGTAGTCGTACATGGCAGCAGCGTCAGTCTCGTTTTTTACCAGAGAGAAGAGGTGGAAGAAACAATAAATATAAAGCAAATAGATGCATCGCGATGCGTGACAAAGCAATATGCAGTGCTAGGGGTGACCTATCGCAGTACTACATGATACTGACGAAGCAAGGAAACATGTGGGAATGTTTTCCCAGCATTTGGCATTTTTCGGACACATCAATCAGAGGGGAAGGATTAGTGTTCATGATGTTAGAGGCATGTGACAGATGAACGGATAGCATATTCAGATTCGTTATATTTTTCTGAGCAATTTTCATATATAAATTATTTTCATCTCACTTATAGATTATTTTATATGATTTTTCAAAGATTTAAACATTTTTTGAAATTATTAATATTTAAATTAATTCACAAAAAGCTTTATTGCGTCAGTAGCACGTCAGGCTGACATCAGCAGTCAACCAGGCAGTTGACTAGTCAAACTGGCAAGTGAGACCCCACCATTAGTGACTCAGCTAAATTAACAGGTTTAATTTAACTAAATTAGTTAATTAGCTAACTGGAGCCCCTAGTGAGTGTCTAACTAAGTTAATTCAATTAATCTAATTATTTTTAGTTTAAATTAGGGGGTGGCCCACCTGTCAGCGTGTGGGGCTGCCCACTCAGCACCGTTGACTGGTCAACCCAGTCAACGGGGCCAGCTGGGCCCCTGGGGCCCACTGGTCAGTGACCCTGGGGTGGCCGCAGGCCAAGCTACATCGGCTGTGGCCGGCGACTCGCCGCTGGCGATGCCAAAACACGGCGGAGGCAGGGAGGCATTCAAGATCGGGCTACAGAGGGTCTCTGTGCCCGTATCTTAGCTCGTTCGAATGAGCACGCGACAACGCGTCCGATGGTGGCACCGGCGTGGCTGGAGATGGCCAGAGCTGACGGCGGCGAGCGCCGTGGTGGACGCGGAGCTCGGCCGTGGTCGGGTTTGTTGCTAGGGGGCTCGGGGAGGAGCATGCGGGGGTGCGTTGGGCTCTTGGGAGGTCCAGGAGCACGTCTGCGGGCTCGGACGCGAGCGGCAGCAATGGTGAGCGCGGCGGTAGGCTCGACCATGGTGGGTGTGGTGGCTAGAGGCTACGCAGCAAGGGGAAAACCTGAGGGGGAGGCGCAATGATCACCGAGGGGGCACAAGGAGGCCCTGCGAGTGAGCGGGAGCGCAGAGGCGGCTGCATTCGAGGAAGATGGCCGGCGGCAGCAGAGGAGGGGATCAGATCGTCGCGGTCGTTGTGGGGGCGTCGAGCTTGAGTACGAGGGCGGGGAAGACAAAGCGGAGCACGGCGGAGCTCGTGGACGTGTTCTCAGGCGACGGCGAGCTCGGTGGGTGCGCGGGCGACGACGTTCATGGCGACAGAGGGTGCGGGTGTGGGGCGGATCTGGCGAGGGGGAGCGAGCGGGTGAGTGGGGGAGGGGGGAAGTGAGGTAGCCAAGGAGCCCAAGCCGCCGGAGGGGCGTCCTTATCCTCTCCCCGTCGGGGACGATGAGGTGGTCGGGCGGCGACCGCGCGGGCGCGCTTGGTCGGATGAACAGTGGAGGAAGGAGACGACCGCGGGGGAGTGGGCTGGGTTCGGCTGGGCCTGTCCCTGTGGCCTAAGGCCCAGTGGCAGGGTTTTTACTTTTCTTATTCATTTTTACTTTTCTTTTCATTTTAACTTTTTTTCTTTATTTTCAAAAGTAATTTAGTTTTATAAAATACAAAACTAACACCTTAAGTAGTGTTACTAGTAAGCTTGCACGTGCAACACGCGTCAAACTTTGACCAAATAAAAATCACACCATCATAAGATAATGAGAAAGTCTATTTTTAGTCCTTCAACTAATAGAGAAGTGTAGATTTCATCTCTCAACTTAAAAGTAGGAAAACTTGCAACCTGAACTTTTTAAACCAAAGAAGTTTAGTCCCTCGGCTCAGCTGAAGCGGGATCCGTGCTGACTCAGCATGGTTTCGACAGGGTCATGTACATGTTGCAATGTTTTCCTTTTTATTTCAATCTATATTTGGTGTGGACATTTTATCGAACATTCGGAGTGGAATCTGTACACAAAGCACTTGTTGCCTTCATCCCAAAAGCGACGCACCACCTCCATCTATAGCCCTGTCAGCTCTCGCGCCGAAACTTTTTGACTCGTAGTCAAAATCTCTTGTCTCTTCCTACTTAAAAAGATCACAAGGTTCCCATTTCACCTCTCTTTACTCCAACCTTCCTTATATATGTCCCCCTCTTTCCTTCTTCTCTTTGATTTTTTCTCCCATTTCTTTTTCTCCGATCGGTTTTCCCTAAAATGGAACTAATTGTCTCATGTTTTAAACTGTTACCAAATAAGTGCTTAACAATAAGATGGTAGGTAAATTGTGGCGATTGCATACAAATACTTGCTAAGATTTTAGAGCATTAATATAATAATAGACGTGCAGTCATTGGCTAATCCACTAGAACGTTATTTATACTCCCGTTGCAACGCACGGGCAATTATCTAGTGCTCCCTCCGTAAAGAAATATAAGAGCGTTTAGATCACTAAAATAAGACAGTGTGAACTAAATGTTGGAAATATGCCCTAGAGGCAATAATAAATTAGTTATTATTATATTTCCTTGTTCATGATAATCGTTCATTATCCATGCTATAATTGTATTAATAGGAAACTCAGATACATGTATGGGTACATAGACAACACCATGTCCCTAGTAAGCCTCTAGTTGATTAGCTCGTTGATCAATAGATGGTTACGGTTTCCTGACCATGGACATTGGATGTCGTTGATAACGGGATCACATCATTAGGAGAATGATGTGATGGACAAGACCCAATCCTAAGCCTAGCACAAAGATCGTGTAGTTCATATGCTAAAGCTTTTCTAATGTCAAGTATCATTTCCTTAGACCATGAGATTGTGCAACTCCCGGATACCATAGGAATGCTTTGGGTGCACCAAACGTCACAACGTAACTGGGTGGCTATAAAGGTGCACTATGGGTATCTCCGAAAGTGTCTGTTGGGTTGGCACGAATCGAGACTGGAATTTGTCACTCCGTGTAACGGAGAGGTATCTCTGGGCCCACTCGATAGGACATCATCATAATGTGCACAATGTGATCAAAGAGTTGATCGCGGGATGATGTGTTACATAACGAGTAAAGAGACTTGCCGGTAACGAGATTGAACAAGGTATCGGTATACCGACGATCGAATCTCGGGCAAGTACAATACCGTTAGACAAAGGGAATTGTATACGGGATCGATTGAGTCCTTGACATCGTGGTTCATCTGATGAGATCATCGTGGAACATGTGGGAGCCAATATGGGTATCCAGATCCCGCTGTTGGTTATTGACCGGAGAACGTCTCGGTCATGTCTGCATGGTTCCCGAACCCGTAGGGTCTACACACTTAAGGTTCGATGACGCTAGGGTTATAAAGGAAGTTTGGGGAGGGGGCGCCTCCACCTGACTTGGGGGGCAAGTTTCTCCCCTCTCCCCCCTTGGCCGCCCCCCTAGATGGGATCTAGGGCTGGCCGCCGCCCCTAGGGGTGGAAACCTAGGTGGGGGCGCAGCCCCCTATCCCCCTATATATAGTGGAGGCAAAGGAGCAGCCCAACACACGAAGTTCTTCTCCTGTTGGCGCAGCCCTACCTCTCTTTCTCCTCATATCTCGCGGTGCTTGGCGAAGCCCTGTTGGATCACCACGCTCCTCCACCACCACCATGCTGTTGTGCTGCTGCTGGATGGAGTCTTCCTCAACCTCTCCCTCTCTCCTTGCTGGATCAAGGCATGGGAGACGTCACCGGGCTGTACGTGTGTTGAACGCGGAGGTGCCGTCCGTTCGGCACTAGGATCTCCGGTGATTTGGATCACGACGAGTACGACTCCTTCAACCCCGTTCACTTGAATGCTTCCGCTTAGGGATCTATAAGGGTATGTAGATGCACTCTCCTTCCCCTCGTTGCTGGTTTCTCCATAGATAGATCTTGGTGACACGTAGGAAAATTTTGAATTTCTGCTACGTTCCCCAGCACTAAACACAGTGGGAGTACAAACATATACTTGCCAACTAGAGTGAACTTTATTCAAAAGATAATTTAAAATAAGTGAGGGAATCCAATTAGGATGGAGAATGAAATGGTTGCAGAGAGATGGCTTCAAACAGAGCTATGAATGCACATGCCCACTGAGTGGTTCTGTGTATAGATACAGACTGAGCATCTAAATGAGAAATGTGCTTGGTCACTTAAAAAGCTTCATAATATATCAGATCCCGATACATAATGCATGTGACACATCTTTGAATGTTGTAAATAATCATTAATAGTCAAATAGCAGACAAGATTTACACTCATTTGCAGAATAAAGAATGTCCAGACAATCAACAGCCTTTCACACCATACAAAAAGGATTTAGTCATGATGATCTCTGCTACTTCAACCGACAAATCAGAGCAACAAGCCATAGTAAATTTTGGCAGAGTTCCAGTCAAAAAACAAACTAACTCTAAAAATATTGTGCTCATTTGGTCTTTATAAACATGGAATGTTCCCCTTCCTAATGGAGATGCAGCTGCATGACGATTCTCCAGCTTTGACATGTCAAAACCATGGGGAAGCAATGAAATCAGGAAAACTATATAATTGTTACAATTAATGTTATACTCTGGGCATACATGAAGTCAGGATAGGATGAGTAAATAGTTGCTTCCGATTTGGATTCAAAGCACATCTTAGTTAAGCAGAGCATGGATACAAAATTTGTGGTACATTACACCCGGTATTAGGTCAAGATATAAGAAGGCAAGACACTTCATTGAAGAGCAAGAAAAGGCACCATAATAAGCATGTGGTCAGCAAAGGGACAACTAATACGGAGATAAATAATTAAATGTTGTCCTATCAGATGACTATAGAAGGCTTAATTATGTCCTGCAGGAGCACAAGTCACATGCCAGTGCACATAAGTTATAGACCATCAAAAGTTCTATTGTTACCATACGTTGACCATTTATAATGTCATATTCCTGTAGGTAAGTCAATAGGGGTTTTCACATGTTTAGCCTCTTCTTTTGGTCATACACCAGGTTGCTAAGTTTGGCCCTCCGAGACAACATCGACAAGGAGCTTATAATTGTTGTGGTTACTGATTCTTAGCAATCTGATGCAACGTGACCTTTTTCCAGAATAGAACAACTATGCCTGTAACCCAATCAAATTTATACCATAGCATATCAATCACAATGCATGATGAAAAATCGTATGTATGGGATAAAATCCACAATAATGTCAGCTTAAAATCGATGAGGATTCTAGCATAGAAAGTTAATAAACATGGTCACCAACAAACTAAACTTTACCTTGCCATAAGAAAGAGGTTCTCGAGGAAACTCAAGTACTCACAGGGGAGGCCTTGCCATGCATCAGAGAGCTGCATTCCACCCCACATAGAAGAGAGGAAGAATCTTGGAGTGCTGGTCATCGGTCTCTTGTACTCAGTGGGAAGTCCTTGCCAACCATCTCGCAACTGCCATCATCCATCCGCCATGCTGCTTGCGATACCTGATGCTGTGATGCACACAATGACAGACCTAGCGACATGTACCAAAATTTGTCCTGATACATTAATTTTTGTAAATGCACTTCTGATGACCGACAAGTATAGGGGATCAATCATAGTCCTTTTGATAAGTAAGAGTGTCGAACCCAACGAGGAGTATAAGGAAATGACAAGTGGTTTTCAGCAAGGTAATGTCTGCAAGCACTGAAATTATAAGTAACAAGTAGTTTGATAGAAAGATAATTTGTAACGAGAAAGTAACAGTATTGGAAACAAAAGTGCAGCAAAGGTAGCCCAATCCTTTTGAGGCAAAGGACAGACCAAAACGGTCTCTTATGATAAGCAAAGCGTTCTTGAGGGTACACGGGAATTTCATCTAGTCACTTTGATCATGTTAGTTTGATTTGTGTTTGCTACTTTGATAATTTGATATGTGGGTGGACCAGTGCTTAGGTGCCGTTCTTACTTGAACAAGCCTCCTACTTATGATTAACCCCCTCGCAAGCATCCGCAACTACGAGAAAGGTATTAAGAATAAATCTAACCATAACATTTAACTTTTGGATCCAAATCAGTCCCTTACGGAATAACACATAAACTAGGGTTTAAGCTTCTGCCACTGTCGCAACCCATCATCTAATACTAATCCACAATGCATTCCCTTAGGCCCAAATATGGTGAAGTGTCATGTAGTCGACGTACACATGACACCACTAAGGGAATCACAACATACATACCATCAAAATATCGAACACATATCAAGTTCACATGATTACTTGCAACAAGATATCTCCCGTGACCTCAAGAACAAAAGTAACTACTCACAAATGATAATCATGCTCAAGATTAGAAGGGTATTAAATAGCATATTGGATCTGAACATATAATATTCCACCAAATAAACCATATAGTAATAAACTACAAGATGTAATCAATACTACTAGTCACCCACAAGCACCAATCTAAGGTTCCGGTACAAAGATTGAACACAAGAGATGAACTAGGGTTTGAGAGGAGATGGTGCTGTTGAAGATGTTGATGGAGATTGCCCTCCCCAAGATGGGAGAGTTGTTGGTGATGATGATGATGATGATTTCCCCCTCCGGAAGGGAAGTTCCCCCGGCGAAATCGCTCAATCAAAGGGCAAAAGTGCTCGTGCCCAAGTTCCGCCTCGAGACGGTGGTGCTTCATCCCAAAAGTCCTCCCCTTATTTTTTCTAGGTAAAAATGACTTATATACCTGAAGAGGGGCACCAAAGGTGGCCTGAGGAAGGCACAGCCCACTAGGGCGCGCCTGGGCTCCCTAGCGCGCCCAGGTGGGTTGTGCCCACCTGGTGGGCCCCCTCTAGTATGTATTTGCTCCAATAATTCTTTTTTATTCCATAAAAAATTCTCGTGAAGTTTCAGCTCATTTGGACTTGTGCAGAATAGGTAGCCTGGCATAGCTTTTTTAGGTCCAGATTTCCGGCTGCCAAAATTCTCCCTCTTTGTGTGAACCTTGCATATCATGAGAGAAAAGGCATTAGAATTACTCCAAAAAGCATTATTATGCATAAGAACATTATAAATAACAGTAGGAAAACATGATGCAAAATGGACGTATCAACTCCCCCAAGCTTAGACCTCGCTTGTCCTCAAGCGAAAACTGAAATTGAAAAACATGACCACATGCTTAGAGAGCGAGAGAGAGAGAGGTGTCGATAAAAACAAAATACGGACATAGAAGCATCATGTATATTATTATAGTTTCGCCTCCCAACATACTCACCTCGAGGGTGATGTCAACAATAATAACTCATGCTACCCATATCCAACTGGATATATGTACCTAGATCTTTCCTCATCACATGATGCTTGCCAAAAGAGAAAATAAAAAGGAGTATAGAGAAGAACTTTGACTCTTGCATAAAAGTAAATACATAAAAGTAAAAGATAGGCCCTTCACAGAGGGAAGCAGAGGTTGCCATGCACTTTTTGTTTGTATGCTCAATCCCTTAGTGCAAAAGAATGTCACGTTATATTTCCCCTTATGATAGCAACCTTTGTTATGTAGTCTGTCGCTTTTATTCTTTGCCATCACAAGTTCGTACAACGCTCAATTTTCTCTTACACTAAATGATCTAACACTTTTAGAAGCAATTTTTATTGCCTTTTTGCACCGATGACAACTTACTTGAAGGATCTTACTATCCACAGGTAGTTATGGTGGACTCTCAAAGCAGGATATGGGTTTAAGGGTTTTTGGATGCACAAGTAGTATCTCTACTTAGTGCGGAATTTTTGCTAGCAAAGATGGGGGGCAAGCCCACATGTTGAAGGATCTATGACAATATAACTTCTATGTGAATATGAACAAACACAAATAATTACATCAATAATTTTGGCATATAATATTTTGATGGGGGCTCACAATCACAAATGATGTCTAAGATAGTATATTTGCATGTGAATCTTCTCTTCCTTATGAATTCTTTCATGAATTGCATCATTGACCAATGCTATGTTTGTCAATCTCCAATAAAATTTTCTACTTATACTCTTCCTTATGTGGTGTCATTACTTACCATAAGATTAGCATATGATCCTTTTCATTTATTTCCTTTCTTTTTATTGAACATGAAAGTAAAGAAAACAAAACTCAAACTAAACTTTATTATATATCTCGCACATGATTACAAAGATAGATCACTTAGCAAACACTCAAAAAGGAAGGATCGAACTAAACTTTTATTCATCTAAAGCAAAAGATAACTATGGATCGAACTAAGATAAGTAAAGGCAAAAGATAGTGGAGGTGATACGATATCGTGGCACCTCCCCCAAGCATGGCACAAGCCAAGGGCAGTGCCCATACCAGATACACAATTTTCCTTTGATGATGAAGAAGGAGGTGCTGGTGATGAACTAGTAGATTTGTCTTTCTTCCTTAGCTTACGCTTGAAGATGGAATTTTCCTCCTTTAATTGACCAATCTCCTTCTCAAGCTTTACTATCCTTTTGCATAATTCTTGCTTGTTTTCCTGCAAGAGATGAAAAGGGATAAACTAGACCTTAGGTTTCCTTGCTTTGTTGGGGAGACTTTACTTCGTCTGAACCTGTCTCCTCCTCCCCTTTAGGATCTTAGTCTTCTTCTTCCTCTGAAGTCCAGCTATAGTTCTCCACATCCTCATAAACCTTGTGGTTTGCGATATAATCAACAACATAGCTCTCACCCTCTGAGTCTTGGGATGACATATTTTCGGATCTGTCACGAAAACATCAAGAAAAGAAAATGGAAGATTTCTTCGCGATACGGTGGTCAATAGGTTTGGGGAGTATAAAAGATTTATTTATCTTGGGAAACAAGCAAACGGAAGAAAAACAGAGTCCGGAAGGTACCCGAGGTTGGCATAACCCACCTGGGCGCGCCTGGCCAGGCGCGCCCTGGTGTCTTGTGCCCACCTGGGTTACCTTCCTCGCTGTTTCTTATTTTCCTAATTTTTGTTATACTCCAAAATGGACAGAAAATATTTTTGCGCATTTTTTGGAGCCCGTTTACTTACCGTATCACGTACGTCCTCTTTTTCACGATTCTGGAGTCTTCGAGAAGGTTTCCTTTATGTGTTCTTCCGGTGTCATAGTTTGGATAATATTGCTTTCAACATTAATGGGCGTACCTGAGATATAATGTTTTATTCGTTTCCCATTAACAACCTTCGGTTTAGTACCTTCAACATTATTTATTTTGATAGCTCCAAATCGATAAACCTCCTCGATAACATAGGGTCCTTCCCATTTGGAGAGAAGTTTTCCTACAAAGAATCTGAAACGAGAGTTGTATAGAAGAACATATTCCCAAACTTTGAATTCCTTCTTTTGGATTCTTTTATTATGCCATCTTTTAACTTTTTCTTTAAATAACTTGGCATTTTCATAAGCTTGGGTTCTCCATTCATCTAGTGAGCTAATATCAAATAACCTCTTTTCACCGACAAGTTTGAAATCATAGTTGAGTTCTTTAATTGCCCAATAAGCTTTATGTTCCAACTCAAGAGGCAAATGACAAGTTTTTCCACAAACCATTTTATAAGGAGACATACCCATAGGATTTTTATATGTTGTTCTATAAGCCCAAAGTGCATCATCTAATTTCTTTGACCAATTCTTTCAGGACCTATTGATAGTTTTTTGTAATATTAACTTTATTTCTCTATTGCTAAGTTCAACTTGACCACTAGAGTGAGGATGATAGCTAGGGTGATGCAATTCTATGGTTAACGTCATATTTAGCAAGCATTTTACGGAAAGCACCATGAATATGAACCACCATCAGTCATTAAATATCTAGGGACTAAAACCTTGGGAAAATTACTTCCTTAAGCATTTTAATAGAGGTGTTGTGATCAGCACTACTAGTTGGAATAGCTTCTACCCACTTAGTAGCATAATAAACAACAACCAAAATATGTGTATACCCATTAGAGGAAGGAAAAGGTCCCATGTAATCAAATCCCCAAACATCAAATGGTTCAACAACAAGTGAATAATTCATAGGCATTTCTTGATGCTTACCAATATTTCTAATTCTTTGACATTCATCACAAGATAAAACAAACGTACGAGCATCTTTGAAGAGAGTAGGCGAATAAAAACCGGATTGCAATACCTTGTGAGCAGTTCTATCTCCCGCATGATGCCCTCCATAAGATTCGGAGTGACATTTCCGTAGGATTTGTCCATGTTCATGCTCAGGTACACAACATCTAATAATACCATCTACTCCTTCTTTATAAAGATGTGGGTCATCCCAAATGGAATGTCTTAAATCATACAAGATTTTTTTTCCTTTTGTTGGTATGTGAAGCTAGGTGTTATATATTTAGCAACAATATAATTAGCATAATCAGTAAACCAAGGAGTGCTATGAGAAACATTTATTACAACTAGTTTTTCATCAGGAAAACTATCATTAATAGGTTGTGGGTCATCAAGAATATTCTCTAACCTAGACAAGTTATCAGCCACGGGGTTCTCAGCTCATTTTCTTTCAGTGATACGTAAGTCAAATTCTTGTAGCAAAAGAACCCACCTAATAAGTCTAGGTTTAGCATCTTTCTTTTCCATAAGATATTTTATAGTTGCATGATTGGTGTGAACAATCACTTTAGAATTAACAATGTAGATCTAAATTTATCACAAGCAAACACCACGACTAAGAATTCTTTTTTAGTAGTAGCATAATTTCGTTGAGCACTATCTAGAGTTTTACTAGCATAATGGATAATATTTAATTTCTTATCAACTCTTTGTCCTAGAACATCACCAACAACATAATCACTAGCATCACACATAATTTCAAAAGGCAAGTTCCAATTCGGTGGTTGAACAATAGGTGCAGAAATCAAGGCTTTCTTAAGTGTTTCAAAGGCTTCTAAAGAATCATCATAAAAAACAAAATGAATATCCTTTTGCAAAATACTATGTAACATCCTTTTGTAAAAGATTTGTAAGAGGCCTAGAAATTTTAGAGAAGTCTTTAATAAACCTCCTATCGAAACCAGCATGACCGAGGAAACTACAAAGACCTTTGATATCTTTAGGACATGGCATTTTCTCAATTGCATCAACTTTAGCTTTATCCACCTCAATACCTCGTTCAGAAATTTCGTGTCCCAAGACAATACCTTCATTCACCACAAAGTGGCACTTCTCCCAATTTAATAAAATATTAGTCTGCTCGCATCTCTGTAAAACTCGATCAAGGTTGCTCAAGCAATCATCAAAAGAAGTTCCGTAAACGGTAAAATCATCCATGAAAACCTCAACAATCTTTTCAGAAAAGTCAGAGAATATATCATCCATACATCTTTGAAAGGTAGCAGGTGCATTGCATAAACCAAAAGGCATACGTCTATAAGCATAAGTTCCAAAAGGACAAGTAAAGGTGGTTTTCTCTTGATCATGTTGTGAGACAGGTATTTGAGAAAAACCGGAATGTACATCAAGGAAGCAAAAATGTGTGTTCTTTGACAACCTTTCTAGCATTTGATCAATAAAAGGTAGAGGGTAATGATATTCTCTAGTATCTTTATTTAATTTTCTAAAATTGATCACCATTCTATAGCTAGTGACAATTCTTTGTGGAATAAGTTCATTTGTATCATTAGGAACAACGAAAATACCTCCCTTCTTAGGGACACAATGAACGAGACTTACCCATCAACTATCAGCTATAGGATAGATTATACCTCCTCCAGAACCTTCAGTCTTTTTGTTCTTACCACTTCTTTTATTTTAGGATATAAACGTTGTTGGTGATCAACAACGGGTTTAGCATCAGGCTCCATATTAATTTTGTGCTGACAGAGAGTGGGACTAATGCCTTTTAAATCATTAAGAGTATCCAATAGCATCTCGGTGCTTCTTCAGAACCTTCAATAATCTTTCTTCTTCATGTTCTGAAAGGTTAGCACTAACAATAACATGATCTATCTCTTTCTCATCAAGATAAGCATATTTCAAAGTATCTGACAATTGTTTTAATTCAAACGCAGGATCACCTTTAGGTGGAGGAGGACCTCCTAGAGTTTCAATAGGAAAATTGTGTTTAAGCAGAGGTCATTGTTCGAAGAAATTTTTATCTATTTCATTTCTTTCATGCAGGCGCATATCATTTTCACGGTCTAGTGATACGTCTCCAACGTATCTATAATTTATGAAGTATTCATGCTATCATATTATCCATCTTGGATGTTTATGGGCTTTATTAAACACTTTTATATTACTTTTGGGACTAACCTATTGACCCAGAGCCCAGTGCCAGTTACTGTTTTTTCCCTTGTTTCAGTGTTTTGAAGAAAAGGAATATCAAACGGAGTCGAAACGGAATGAAACCTTCTGGAGAAGTTATTTTTGGAAAGAAAGCAACCCGGGAGACTTGGAGTGCACGTCAGGAAAGCAACGAGGGAGGCACGAGGCAGGGGGGCGCACCCACCCCCCCTGGGCGTGCCCTCCACCCTCATGGGCCCCTCGAGGCTCCCCTGACCTATTTCTTCCGCCTATATATATCCATATACCCTAAAACCTTCGGGGAACAGAAGAGATCGGGAGTTCCGCCGTCGCAATCCTTTGTAGACACCAAAAACCAATCGGGACCCTGTTCCGGCACCCTGCCGAAGAAGGGGAACCTTCACCGGTGTCCATCTTCATCATCTCGGCGCTCTCCATGACGAGGATGGAGTAGTTCACCCTCGGGACTGAGGGTATGTACCAGTAGCTATGTGTTTGATCTCTCTCTCTCTCTCTCTCTCTCGTGTTATTGATTTGGCACGATCTTGATGTATCATGAGCTTTGCTTTTGTAGTTGGATCTTATGATGTTTCTCCCCCTCTACTCTCTCGTAATGGATTGAGTTTTCCCTTTGAAGTAATCTTATCGGATTGAGTCTTTTAATGATTTGAGAACACTTGATGTATGTCTTGCGTGGGATACCCGTGGTGACAATGGGGTATTCTATTGGTCCACTTGATGTATGTTTTGGTGATCAACTTGCGGGTTCCGCCCATGAACCTATGCATAGGGGTTGGCACACGTTTTCGTCTTGACTCTCCGGTAGAAACTTTGGGGCACTCTTTGAAGTACTTTGTGTTGGTTTGAATAGATGAATCTGAGATTGTGTGATGCATATCGTATAATCATACCCACGAATACTTGAGGTGACATTGGAGTATCTAGGTGACATTAGGGTTTTGGTTTATGTGTGTCTTAAGGTGTTATTTTACTACGAACTCTAGGGCTGTTTGTGACACTTATAGGAATAGCCCAATGGATTGATCGGAAAGAATAACTTTGAGGTGGTTTCATACCCTACAATAATCTCTTCGTTTGTTCACCGCTATTAGTGACTTTGGAGTGACTCTTTGTTGCATGTTGAGGGATAGTTATATGATCCAATTATGTTATTATTGTTGAGAGAACTTGCACTAGTGAAAGTATGAACCCTAGGCCTTGTTTCCTAGCATTGCAATACAGTTTACGCTCACTTTTACCACTTGTTACCTTGCTGTTTTTATATTTTCAGATTATGAAAACCTATATCTACCATCCATATTGCACTTGTATCACCATATCTTTGCCGAACTAGTGCACCTATACAATTTACCATTGTATTGGGTGTGTTGGGGACACAAGAGACTCTTTTTTATTTGGTTGTAGGGTTGCTTGAGAGAGACCATCTTCATCCTACGCCTCCCAAGGATTGATAAACCTTAGGTCATCCACTTGAGGGAAATTTGCTACTGTCCTACAAACCTCTGCACTTGGAGGCCCAACAACGTCTACAAGGAGAAGGTTGCGTAGTAGACATCATCTAGCAAATATTGTTCTAGTGGATCAGTAGGAGGCACGACAATAGAAGCAAGACCAATTATTCATCCTTAGTAGACAATTCTTTCTTATGATGCTTTCTACTAAACTTGGAAAAATTAAACTCATGAGACTCATCACCAAAACTAACACCGACAATTTTCTTCTCACAATCTATTTTAGCATTAACGGTGTTCAAGAAAGGTCTACCAAATATAATGGGACAAAAGTCATCTTGTGGGGAACCAAGAACAAGAAAATCAGTAGGGTACTTTATTTTCCCGCACAAGAGTTTTACATCTCTAACAATCCCAAGTGGTGTGATGGTGTCTCTATTAGCAAGTTTAATAGTAACATCTATGTCTTCTATTTCAGCGGGTGCTATATCATTCATAATTTCTTGATATAAGGTAAAAGGAATAGCACTCACGCTAGCACCTATGTCGCATAAAACATGATAACATTGACCTCCTATTTTAACTGAGACAAGATGCATGCCAACAACGGGTCTATGTTTATCTTTTTCATCGGGTTTGGCAATTCTAGCAGCTTCATCACAGAAGTAAATACCATGCCCATCTATATTTTCAACCAGGAGATCTTTGACCATAGCAAGACTAGGTTCTACTTTGATTTGTTCAGCAGGTTTGGAAGTTCTAATATAACTTTTGTTGACCAAAGTCGAGACTTTAGCATGTTCCTGTATCCTAACAGGGAAAGGTGGGTTTTCAATATAAGTAGTAGGAACAACTGAATCAACATTATAAATAATAGTTTCATCTTTAGCTATTACCGGTTCTTTAATTTCTTCTTTGATATGTGGGTGATATTTAAACCACTTCTCCTTAGGGAGATCAACATGAGTAGCAAATGATTCAAAAAAGGAGGCTACTATCTCAGATTCAAGTCCATATTTAGTGCTAAAATTTTGAAAAGCATCGGTATTCATAAAAGATTTAACATAATCATACTTGAGCTTTATACCTGACTCTTTACCTTCGTCGAGTTCCCAATCTCCAGAGTTGCTTTTAATTCTTTCTAAAAGATCCCACCGGAAGTCAATTGTCTTCTTCATAAATGAACCAGTACAAGAAGTATCGAGCATGGATCGATCATCATGAGAAAGCCGAGCATAAAAATTCTGAATAATAATTTTCTTGAGAGCTCATGATTGGGGCATGAATATAACATTGACTTAAGCCTCCCCCAAGCTAGAGCGATACTTTCTCCTTCACGAGGCCAATAATATATATATATATATATATATATATATATATATATATATAAAATTCCTATCACGATGAACTAGATGCATAGGATAATTTTTTGGTGAAATTCCAATTTCAATCGATTCCAATTTCAATGCTTTTCCCTTCAAAGATAAAGGGAGAACCTTATTCTTAGCTTCATCTCCGGGTAAACCTGCAAGATTAAATAATCCACAAATTTCATCCACATATATCAAGTGCATATCAGGATGTCCGGTTCCATCTCCTGCATAAGGATTAGCTAGCAGTTGTTCTATCACAACCGAAGGAATTTCATAACCAATACTTTCAGTAGGTGCAGTAGGTCGAGGGGCAACTAATTGTGGTTCAGGTCGAGGTGAAGATACCCCAAACAAACCCCTCAAAGGATGATTCTCCATAGTGACAAGTGACAATAAATTTCAGCACGTAGTAATATTTTTTCGTTACCGATTTCCACTTACCAAGAGTGCTTCACTCCCCGGTAACGGCGCCAGAAAAGAGCCTTGATGACCCACAAGTATAGGGGATCAATCGTAGTCCTTTAGATAAGTAAGTGTGTCGATCCAGCGAGGAGCAGAAGGAAATGACAAGCGGTTTTCAGCAAAGCTAATGTCTGCAAGCACTGAAATTGTAAGTAACGAGTAGTTTGATAGCAATATAATTTGTAACGAGCAAGTAACGGTAATAGTAAAAAAAGTGCAGTAAGGTAGCCCAATCCTTTTGAGGCAAAGGACATGCCAAAACGGTCTCTTATGATAAGCAAAGCATTCTTGAGGGTACACGGGAATTTCATCTAGTCACTTTCATCATGTTGGTTTGATTTGTGTTCGCTACTTTGATAATTTGATATGTGGGTGGACCGGTGCTTAGGTGCTGTTCTTACTTGAACAAGCCTCCTACTTATGAGTAACCCCCTCACAAGCATGGCAGGAGAAGGCAGTGTATGTCGTTTCGCACATGGAGGTGACACGTTCCCTCTCGGAACCACGAGCCTTCTTGAGAGAAGCTCCGCTTTGCAAGAAGCTTATACCAAAGCTTGTCCCAATTCGGCCAAAAAATTTACCACAACATGTTGGTCCCATGTCATGACACCATGCCAAATTTCATGATTTTCAGGCGTTTTTTGGATTTACAAGAACTAAAAAAACCAAATTTCTCAATATTTCCGGCCGAGCCACGATGCACAGATGTTTGAATTGCATTCCCATTTCTCGTATGGGACCCAGAAATTCACCCAAGGACACACATGTGATTTTTCAATACCACACTTTGGGTGCACTGGAGCATGTGCTTGTAGTTCAAATTTGAATTATGCACATTAAATGCCCATAAATAGGCCAAACGAACCCAGAATAATTCCAAATTTTAGCACGAAACTCCTATTTGGTCTAAGCTGCTTGTGTAAAAAAAATAAGGCGGGAGAAGGCAGTGTATGTCGTTTCGCACACGGAGGTGACTCGTTCCCTCTCGGAACCACGAGCCTTCTTGAGAGAAGCTTCGGTTTGCAAGAAGCTTATACAAAAGCTTGTCCCAATTCGGCCAAAAAATTTACCACAAGATGTTGGTGCCATGTCATGATGCCAAGTTTCATGATTTTCAGGCGTGTTTTAGATTTACAGGAATTAAAAAAAATCAAGTTTCTCAATATTTCCGGCCGAGCCATGATAGCCAGATGTTTGAATTCCATTCCCATTTCTTGCATGGGTCCTAGAAATTCACCCAAGGACACACATGTGATTTTTCAACCAACACTTTGGTGCACTGGAGCATGTGCTTGTAGTTCAAATTTGAATTATGCACATTAAATGCCCATAAATTCAATTAATGTATAAAAGGCCAAACGAACCCAAAATAATTCCAAAATTTAGCACGAAACTCCTATTTGGTCTAAGCTGTAAAAAAATTAAGGCGGGAGAAGGCAGTGTATGTGATTTCGCACATGGAGGTGACATGTTCCCTCTCGGAACCACGAGCCTTCTTGAGAGAAGCTCCGGTTTGCAAGAAGCTTATACAAAAGCTTGTCCCAATTCAGCCAAAAAATTTACCACAACATGTTGGTGCCATGTCATGACACCACGCCAAGTTTCATGATTTTCAGGCGTGTTTTGGATTTACAGGAATTAAAAAACCAAGTTTCTCAATATTTCCAGCCGAGCTACGATGCCCAGATGTTTGAATTCCATTCCCATTTCTTGCATGGGACCTAGAAATTCAACCAAGGACACACATGTGATTTTTCAACCAACTTTGGTGCAGTGGAGCATGTGCTTGTAGTTCAAATTTGAATTATGCACATTAAATGCCCAAAAATTCAATTAATGTATAAAAAAGGCCAAACAAACTTGAAAGAATTCCAAAATTTAGCACGAAACTCCTATTTGCTCTAAGCTGCCTGTGTAAAATAATTAAGGCGGGAGAAGGCAGTGTGTGTCGTTTCGCGCACGGAGGTGACACGTTCCCCGTCGGAACCACGAGCCTTCTTGAGAGAAGCTCCGGTTTGCAAGAAGCTTATACCAAAGCTTTTCTCAATTCGGCCAAAAAAATTACCACAACGTGTTGGTGCCATGCCATGACACCATGCCAAGTTTCATGATTTTCAGGCGTGTTTTGGATTTACAGGAATTAAAAAACCAAGTTTCTCCATATTTCCGGCCGAGCAACGACGCCCAGATGTTTGAATTTCATTCCCATTTCTTGAATGGGACTTAGGAATTCACCCAAGGACACACATGTGATTTTCCACCAACTTTGGTGCATTGGAGCATGTGCTTGTAGTTCAAATTTGAATTATGCACATTAAATGAGCAGAAATTCAATTAATGTATAAAAAAGGCCAAACGAACCCAGAATAATTCGAAATTTTAAGACAACACTCATATAGTTCTATGTTGCCTCTGTAAAAAATCAAGGGGGGAGGCAGTGTATATTGTTTCGCACACAAAGATGACACGTCCCCCCTCGGGAACCACGAGTCTTCTCGAGAGAAGCTCCGGTTTGCAAGAAGCTTATACCAAAACTTGTCCCAATGCGGCCAATTTGTTTACCACAACATGTTGCCATGAAATGATACCATGCCTAGTTTCATGATTTTCAGGCAAGTTTTGAATTTACATGATTTAAAAACCAAGTTTTTCAATGTTCCCAGCCAACCATGACGCCCAGATGTTTGAATTTCATTCCCATTCTTGCATGGGACCTATAAATTCACCCAAAGACACGCATGTGATTTTTCAACAAACTTTGGTGCACTGGAGCATGTGCTTGTGGTTCAAATTTGAATTATGCACATTAAATGCCTAGAAACTCAATTAATGCATAGAAATGCCAAACGAACCCGGAATAATTCCAAATTTAAACACGACACTCATGTAGTTGCATGTTCAGTGTACATAAATATTCTAGCAATTTAAACACCATCCTTTCCCTCCATAACACCATTTTGTCTTTCAAAACATAATGAAAAAAAATCAGGTATACCACAAATAGTTTACTAGCAAGAATTGTGTGGGATGCGATATAAAATATCTTGGCGCACCGTCTTGTCTGGCTTACGCAGGTAGCTTCGTCGTCTACAGTCCACCGCCCGCGCTTGAACCACACTTGCGCTGTAGTTTCTCACGGCACCGAGCGAAATTTTGCTGCTACTTGAAATATCTATCTCCCCGTCCCCCTCCCACCAAAAGCCACATTTCCACTGTTCCTCCTTGCTTTCAAAGTTCAAACCTTCACTACTGCTTATTGGCAGCTCAGCCTCCTCACCGGCGACCCTTCTTCTTGCAGCGCCACCTCCTCGCTGACTACCCTTCTTCTTGCAGCGCCACCTCCTCGCCGACTACCCTTCTTCTTGCAGCACCGCCTCCTCGTCGGTGACCCTTCTTCTTGCCGCGTCACCTCCTTGTCGCCGACCCTTCTTCTTGTTGCGCGGCCTCCTTGTCGTCGACCCTTCTTCTTGCTGCGTGGCCTCGTTGATATGGTCAGGTAATCCACACCCCACCCACACCATCCTCTTTCCTTCCCCGTGCCACATGCCCCGACCGACGGTGCGACACCTTTCGCTGAAATCACTGGCCCTGTCGTCCAATTAAGCGCCGCCCGTAGCCATTTTGCACGCGGTATAACATGGAGCTCAGTAGCATCTTGCAGCGGAGAAGCAAATCACGGCCGCACGCGCGCACGAGGTATGGCTGCCATGCGTGCCGATGACCAGATCTTGGAGGAGCACCTCTTCTTTGAGGCCATTGTCGACACCGCCACACGGTTGTCTACTTTAAAATACAGTTCGTGCTGTTTTCTCGAGTCCACCGCCAGTGCCTTCTAGTGATTTGTCCTCTATCAAGTTAATATGCAATCTGATGTTCAGTTAATAGTTTAGTCCTCTGAAATGTAATGTTCAGTTAATAGTTTGGTCCAACAATTGCTACACTTTGTAATACTGTTCTCAATCATTCTTTGTTTTGTTAACTGTCTTATCTTCTAGTACATGTTTCTATTCTGTAATGTCATGTTCAGTTAACTATTTTGCTTCATTTGGTCTGCTGTCCATTTAACTGTTTGGTTCAATTCTGCAATTTGATTTTCATTTGCTGTGGGTACAATTTTGTGTTGTTATGCATGTGAGAAAAAAAATGAATTTGGCTATACTCAATACATATTTTAGTGATAGTATGGAAACTCTCAGTTAACCTGATCAAGATCTTCCTTATGTGTGTTGCAGGGAAACAATGGGAGACACCGCGGATTACCATTGATGTTTGCTCATGCATGGTCCTTTCGCTAATAACACATTATTGTGCAGTTGTAGGAATCATTCTAATATTTAGGTTTCTTACAATTTGGACTTACACATGTAGGTCCTGTTGTCAGAGGCTTAGACCCACTGTTCGACCCATTTTGCATATGGGGAAATGAGATGTCCATGAATACCAGTCAAGTCAAGAAACTCAAAAAGATTGTTAGGATGAAGAAACTTGCGACAAATAACAACAAGATATTTGTTTGCACAATGAAGGAGACATCAGTCAACTATAGGATGGTACTAACTCTTTTACCTTGTTTTTACCCCTTGCGCCATGTCAAAATTTATAGCAGCGATTTATGCATACCTTTGTTTTCAGTACTTTTCAAAGTAGTTCACCGATGATTACCTCTCAAACCATCTGCATGGTCAAGAGGCAACGAAGGTATTCATTCAACACCCACTGTACAATATTGAAGTCTTCCTGAATATGACGAAGGTTGGGCGGGCAATTATCCATAGCAACTAGCCTAAAGTTGCAAGGACATTTAACATCACTGAAGGCTCAATATTTGCCTTCCGCTTCTGTAGTTTCCCAAATGAGATTCATCTGTCTATTTACCGTGTATGATCCTACTTTCCAAAGGTTTTCGATGTTGCATGTGAAACTTGGTGCTATTGTGTAATGGCATAACTGAGTACTGAAGCTATCTGTTGTAATTCGATTATGAAATCCGGGTTGCCATTATACGGATATGAAATATCCAGTGTGTTTTATAAGAAATGTCAATTTGATTACTACATGGATTATCAATAATAGGCTAATTACCCTACTTATTGGGGTTTTCTATTGCGGACAGTTATTCAGACAACACCATGGGCGATGAACTCAAACAACCCACACGGTTTCTAGAAAGTAGGCGTGTTCGATCAACTAACAATCACACATGGCTTCCGATAGAGAACTATTTACGTTAGGCCACCTTGCACAAACATTTCCAGACAAAAAAACGGTGTGTGATATACATACGAATGGATATGTTTTTCTGGGCGCTACAAGAAATACATCAACTTGTGACCATCACTATTGGTCACTGAATGGTCATTATTTTCCATTTGTGACCTTTTTGTGACCAAAAACAGATGGTCAAAAGCTGGCCGTCGTAAACTGAAATTAACGACCTTCTCTGTGAGAAGGTCGTAGACGTTTACAACTAAAACAAAGTTCATGGGTTCAACGACCTTTTGCTTTGGTCACTAGCTGTCTGCCCAGGCTACGTCGGATCCGACGTGGCAAGATGTCGTGGCAAAATTGCAACCAAATGAAAAGGTCGTTGATAAGGATCAGCCCGGTCGAGTTTGTTGTTTTACATGGGCCAAGCCCAACAATTCATACTTTTTATATTTTTTCTGTCAATTTTTGGTTGGGTTCATGGGCCAAGCCCAATATTGTAGCCTTTTTATTGTTGGGTGGTGGCCTTCTAAAATTGTTTGGGCCATTATATTTTGGAGCTGGTCCCATCAATCAAATAGGTCCCACTTGTCATCATCTCACACAATGGGCCCACTTGACAAAAAATTCAATACTACTCACATTATTTTCATAAGTGGGTCCCGCGAGTCAGGTTTCCATTCCACATGTTTTCAAATCACATACATAGTCAATATTTCAGACGAAACAGTACAAATGTAGTTCATCAAATAAAACTAAGTCTACTACGATCTGTACATAGTGTATTACAACCCAAATATGCCTACTATTACAATACTACAATATTTACGGTCTATAAGGCTCTTTGCTGAGTAGGGCTATACGGCTTCGAACTTCAAATTTGATAGACCCGGAGCTCCTGTAAAAGAGTGAAGACATAGGCTACCAACATTAGAGTCGCTATTATTCCTGGGGTAGATTTGCAAACCATCAGGTTTCATGTACAGACTATTAAATAATTATATATTGAAGGAGATCTCATAGAAATGTAGATTTATGGGCCAAATATATGATAAACCAACATGTTTGTGATGCGTCTTCACAGAACCACAAGAACACTAGATATAGTATAATATGATTCCAGGAGTATAATGCTAACCACAAGAGCATCAATCAGCAGCAGATATATAGCTAGCAAACTATCTACTAGACATCATCAACACTTGAACCACAACATACTTGATAACATGTACTAATGTTGGATAACATGTACAGGAAGGCCATCCAATGGTTTCAGCCACATCCTAATAAACCAGTGACACTCTAATACTACTAATTACCAGCAGCAAATAAAATAGCCAGATGAGGCACCGACACTTGATCATCGACACAACAGTCGGCAAAGACTCAACCACGGTGCAAAAAGCATCAAAATCCTAACTAACCCATGAAACAGAGCATGGTTGTAGCATAGCAAAGGGAGGAGCTCACAATGGTGGTTTGCATAGCCGATGTCGAACAACCCTTCATTCGTCGCTTGCGAGCACCATGCACCTTGGTGCCTTGCATACGGCCTCCTTCGAGTCTGCGAGAGAAAGAACATGGTGAAGGTTAGTCGCATCAAGGATGCTACTGTTCTGGGTCAAGCTAAGTGAACGGCATAAGAGATTTTAGTCAACAAAAATTAACATGTGAACATCGTGCACAATAGTAGTAGTATAGATTGTAGTAGTAAGCATGAAAGGAAACAAAACATGGGACAAATATTGATTGCAACAAAACAACCAGGATATGACAATAGCAGTAGTATAGATTGTAGTGACAGAAGCACAAGCATGCAAACATGCATCTCATCCCAACCTAAAACAAGAAACAGTAGCAGCCATTTATTTTTACGCAGGTGTAAAACTAAACCATAAGCACTACAACAGCATTTGCTAAACTTGTCAGCTAAAGAACTCTATCTCGAAAGGCCTGAAAGAAGATTACATAAGCACAAGAACACCCTAACCACCACCAATTCTCTTCATAGTTGATGAGACGACATTTACCATACATAAATCTGATGTAAAAGAGTAAGCAATATGATACAGCAGCATGCAAGTAGTATATATCACTCATGGGCGTGTGGGGTGAGGCGGGAGGCAAGGCGGAGGTATTTCATGTGCTCGGTGTGCTTGCAGATGGCGTTCTCGGCATAGATCTGGGCGCCGTTGGCGGTGCCCATCTCGATGGCCTTCTTCACCTTGAGCTTCTGTCATTCAACATATAAACATTTAAGTAAACTACACTAATTCTAGAAGAGAAAACACAACGCAATAAAGGATAAATGTACAATTTCCCACAATTTTTTTCCTGATTCAAACATCTAGAGTCCAGCCACTGATGTCTTAAGCATGTGTTTTTGGTATGACCACACATGAGAATCAACTTCAGAGAATAAAAATCACATTTGCTCAAATTTTCTCAAATTATGCGAGAAAATCAAGGGCCCCTGCCCTCCCACTTTCCTAGAAAAAAATGAGTACATGAGCAACAACTATATAGGACTGATGATGCATGTACTACCTGGGAAAGAGCCACCACCAACAGTTTGTTATAGTAGCAGGGTCAGTGAACTTTCCAAATATGGATTCATCAAATGCATAGTGAGTTCACTTGTTTATTGGCTAGTTGAGTTCTATTGATAACCTACAGAGCAACTAAAATTGTGCTGCTATATATAGACACGCAGCATAGATGAGAAAAATGGAAGACATGAATTTGATGCTATCTTGAAAGTAAAAAAGAACTATAGTTATCACAACTTTGAAAAGTAACTAAATAGTGCCATGGTATAATATTTGATTCGGCAACTAGGAAGTGGTACAATACAAATGCTGATTAACCAAATTACAAAAGAGTTCCCAAACATGTACACACAAAATTCAATTGCCCTCTTACTTTTTTCCTCTGTTCCATGCATGTACACACATGTTAAGTGAAACCCAAGGCACTTCAAGCTACAGGGACGTGTTCAGATTGGAGTAGCCCCAAACTGTGGCAAACTAAACTAGCAGATTGGATTGATTGGAACTTAAAAGGCCTCCGGGGGGGGGGGTGATGAGCGATACTATTTGATAATTATGCTCATAAGTATTAAAACTAAGCAGCACTCCCTTAGAACAGAGGATATGCAGATGGGGGGAAGAAGAGTTGGCCATATTCAAAAATAAAAAAAATAGTAAATGGTCTACCTACAGTATTATCCTTCCAGCATGAAGATGTGAGTACATACTAAGTAGCATCAGCACAAGATAAACAGAAATGACACTCGAAAAAAAGGAAGAGTATGTACATTACAAGGAACAGTTGTCTGCACTGACAACATAAGCTATGCTCACAAATTTATATTGTTGGTACAGGAAATGTGGCAGACATCATATAAGCATACACAATTACACACATGATACTTAGATCACAACTGATTTCCAAAGCTAATTAACAAAGGAAGTCATGTTTCTACTGTAGCAATCGCCAAAGGTGACTGATTTATCATGCAAAACCTAGTTTCACACGCTAAACATCAGGTATTACAAACAGAGCAAATAAATGCTGATGCTGTGACCACCTTGACCAGAAAGGCCACCACCTGGTGTCCATAGCTAGACAATAGGGCGGAGAATCACCAACTTAGAATTATGAAGGGAAACCTCCAGGCATAACAGGGTGGCAGACAAAATTCCGCACATGTAATTTAGGATGTGGAATAATACTGGTGCTGACAATGTACTGTTGTCTCACATTATATGTGTGGCATATGCTTTCAAAACTATGGACTATGGTCAAATAACCATGCACATATGATAGTTCCAGTGAAAAGAATATATGCAAATTGAGCAGCCTGAGTGTAGATACACTACAATTTCAGATACACTGCATAACATCTGCATGGATCCAATTTGCAGGTCATTCCGACAACTAATAGGGAACCAAAATAAAGGTGACAGAATAAGTTGAAACTTGAAAATTTGAATATTATGTGATGAATCAGCACTGCCTGAAGTAGGCACTTATGTACAACATAATTTTCCGGTGATGCACGGAAGAGTTACCCCAAGCTCTCAAGACCGTTTCAAAGATTGGCCAAGTCTGTTTTATCCAACAGTGATATCAGTGCCTACCTCACCCCTGTTGATGTAGGAACTTGCCATTAGTTCATTGCTTTTCAAGCATTTCCATTGTTGTGAACAAGATAAAAGTTAAATGGAGAGAATACAGTACACAACTCTTGGGACACATGTTACCTGACTACTTGTTCAAACACATGAGCCCTAACTAGATTAATCAACTAGCACACAACAACAAATCATTTCTGGATAGAACCAAACAACCAATACAAAACATTTCGAAGAAAGCAAAAATATTAACTCGTGTGCTGAGTACAGTGTGCCAAATAATTTAGTCTGCATGAGTTATACAAACATTAGCACACAACAATCCAACCACCCTATTTCATTACAACCATAGGCTGTATGGTCTTGTGAATTTTATTCATCAGTCCAACAACCAACAGCCTATCTACACTCAAACCACTGGTAGGAATCATGTACAGTAGTACAAATCTGCTGTAGTAATAATCACTAGGAAGCCGGTTTCGTTACCTGCTTGTGTGCCCACAACCCTGGCACTGCCGGGACTTTGGTGGTGGTCGGGGGGCGGGGGCCCCGACGGTGGCGGAGCTGAGCCACGACACGAGTGAGGATGGCGGTGATGCGGTGATGAAGGGCGCATGTGAGGATGGCGGCGAGCTCCGCCCGATGGAGTTGGCGGCGGTGATCTGGCCTCGCCGTCGCCGGAAGTGGTGGATACCAGCGAAGTTAGGGGTGGCAACCGAAACCCTAGCTAG
>NC_041391.1:665271218-665318964 GCF_002162155.2 Triticum dicoccoides | reverse complement strand
GTGGCGAGGGGAGAGGTGGGCGGCGGAAGGAAGGGGAGGACGGGGTGGCGGCGGAGGGATCTGGATCAGGGAGAGGAGTGGGGGCGGGGAGGGACCTGGATCGGCTAGGGTTCACGCACGCGTGTGTGTGTCAGAGAGGCTGCACTGGGTTGGATCGATGGATGGATTGATGTATGGATGGACGGATGGACGGTGTTTGCCACATCATCGATCCATGTCACAATGGATTCCACCAATCAGAATTCATCTTATGTTTCTCTTATAGTTTTTATCCTCTTATTTCGGGCAAACATTCAACATATTAACCACTTATAGTTTGTTAAAATGAAATAATATTGTGCACATGTGTGTATCTTGTGATGACAAACAATGTTGATCTGGGGAGTTTTCATTTCATTGCACAAAAGAGCCGTTTTCTCTTTTTCGAGTGCCCGAAATGGTTTTTTTGTGAAGGACCTACCATACATCTATTGCAAAATTGGACCAAATCATTTTTCTAAAATATCAGGCAATGTTTAGTGCACAATTGACCAAATGGTTGGGTGTCAAAAGTTTTGATCCACCTCTCATGAAAAAGACAAATTTGCGCCGATTTAGTTGGAAGCGGGTCAAATTTGAACTGCAACTGCCTCATAGTTTGCTCTTTATTTTTTCCAAAAATCATTTCTAGGTACATAAGTATCTATTTAATCAGAGAAACACCAAAAGTTTTCCAAGATTCAACCACTAGCTAGGAACGGTCATTCCCGTCATTTTGACCGCATTTTGAAATGGGCATAAAAATTCAAAAAAAATCAAAAATTTGGAAAACCTTCGCATTGTGTCATTACATGTGACCAAGTTACCAGGAAAAATAATAAACTTGTAATACGACAATTCTTTTGAAAAAGTGTTCTTAGAAATGAGCTATCATGTGTGAAGATTCATGGCTTTCAAGCCAAATGATCAATCTTATGGCCACATTCATGGCATAGTTTGTTCAAATGATCTCATATTGTTCATAAGGGCGCATCTTGGAATGGCAAACAATGTTTCCTAAGGGAGTTTTCATTTTCTTTGGACGAAGAATCAATTTTCCATTTTCCAAGTGCCCAAAATGAGTTCTTTTTGTGAAGGACCTACCATATATTTGTTGCAAAATTGGACCAAATCAATTTTATAAAACACTAGTAAGTATTTAATGCACAATTGACCAAATGGTTGGATGTCAAAAGCTTTGATCCACCTCTGGTGAAAAAGACAAATTTCTGCCGATTCAGTAGGAAGCGGGTCAAATTTGAACTATAGCTGCCTCATAGTTTGCTCTTTGTTTTTACCAAAAATCATTTCTAGGTACATAAATATCTATTCAATCAAAGAAACACCAAAAAACTTCCAAGATTCAACCACTAGCTAGGAACGGTCATTCCCGCCGTTTTGACCGCATTTTGAAATGGGCATAAAAAATCAAAAAAAAATCAAAACATTGGAAAACCTTCGCATTGTATCATTACATGTGACAAAGTTACCAGGAAAAATAATAAACTTGTAATACGACAATTCTTTTGAAAAAGTGTTCTGAAATGAGTTATCATGTATGAAGATTCATGGCTTTCAAGCTAAATGATCAATCTTATGGCCACATTCATGGCATAGTTTGTTCAAATGATCTCATATTGTTCACAAGGGTGCATCTTGGAATGATAAACAATGTTGCCTAAGTAAGATTCCATTTTCTTTGGACAACCATTTTCCATTTTTCGTGTGCCCAAAATGAGGTTTTTTTGTGAAGAACCTACCAAATAATTGTTGCAAAATTGGACAAAATCATTTTTCTAAAATACTAGGACATATTTAATGCACAATTGACAAAATGGTTGGGTGTCAAAAGTTTTTATCCACCTCTCGTGAAAAAGACAAATTTCTGACGATTTAGTAGCAAACGGTTCAAATTTGAACTGTAGCTGCCTCATAGTTTGTTATTTATTTTTTCCAAAAATCATTTTTAGGTACAAAAGTAACTATTTAATCAGAGAAACCTCAAATTTTTTCCAGGATTCAACCACTAGCTAGGAAAGGTCATGCCCGTCATTTTGATCGCATTTTGAAACGGGCACAAAAAATTCAAAAAAAATCAAAAAATGGAAAACCTTCGCATTGTGTCATTATATGTGGCCAAGTTACTAAGAAAAATAATAAAATTGTACTATGATAATTATTTTAAAAAAGTGTTCTCGGAAACGAGCTATCATGTGTGGAGATCAATGGCTTTCAAGCCAAGTGATCAATGTTATGCACACATTCATGGCGTAGTTTGTTCAAATGATCTCATATTGTGCACAAGGGTGCATATTGGAGTGGCAAACAATGTTGCATAAGGAAGTTTCCATTTTCATTGGACGAAAAAATCATTTTCCATTTTCTGAGTGCCCAAACTGAAGGTTTTTTGTGAAGAACCTACCAAATAATTGTTGCAAAATTGGACCAAATCAATTTCATAAAATACTAGGCCATATTTAATGCACAATTGGCAAAATGGTTGGGTGTCAAAAGTTTTTATCCACCTCTTGTGAAAAAGACAAATTTTCGCTGATTCAGTAGGAAACAGGTTAAATTTGAACTGCAACTGCCTTATAGTTTGCTCTTTATTTTTTCTAAAAATCATTAATAGTTACATAAGTATCTATTTAATCATAAATACATGGTTTGGTGGTGATACGTCAAGGTTTGGACGGTGGCCTAGGGCCCCAACTCCAAAGCGCGTAGACTCGCATGCCCGACGTGTGGTTACCGCGTGACCATGGCGTTGCCATGCGTACTGGCCAGCCTAGGCATGTCTAGTAGGTTGGGAACTCCCCATGTAGATGCTAGGAAGAAAATAACAACTGAAGAATCTCACGAGGAGACCGAACTATGCTCAAACATGAATTAGCAGCCAAGTGTTTGATTAGCGGTACGGGAAACTCATAAGGCCAATGGGCATGAGCTTTGGCTGAGGATGATCATCTACTAGGGAGACTATCTTGGCAAATTTTCTGCTCAAATGGAGGAGTTTGGATGGCACTTGCTTTGCAAAGTACCACATCGAGCAGAAATATGGATGTTGAAGCTGGGCTCAAATGGATAAGTGGATTGAGCTAAAATTTTGTGGAGTATGGTAATTTGGGCATAGTAAAGCACCGTAAAAAGTTTATACCATTTGGATAATCCTAGCTTGTACTTGCTTCACAAAGCTTCTCTCTGGATAGAAACTTTAGAAATTTGCTGAGGAAGATTTAATAGGCAAATGGAGCTGAATATTGGAATGTGGCAATGATTTGTATATGTAAGATGACACAAAAAGTTTGAGGACAATAGGAGGTGTCTAGATAGCACTTACTGTGCAATGTGCCAATTTGGACAGAAAATAGAAATTGAAGCTGAGCTTACATAGATGATTGGATTATGCTGAAATTTGGTGTAGGGGGTTTCTATAGTCAGGGTAATGTCCTGGTAATTTTTCAGCAATTATAAAGCAATATAAAATGTAGTTGCTTCACAAACTGAAAATATTACCATAAACAAAGATTCCATGGTGACCTCACATGTATTGTTAGATAGAGCTAAACTTTTGTGTAGAGCTATGACTTTGGCATATAGAATATCTGGCAAAAATTCAACTCATTACGATATTCCTATCTTGTACTTCCTTCACAGAGCTTCTAGGTGAACAGAAACTTTGGAAATTTGCCGAGGAAGATTTACTAGGAAAATAGAGCTGAATATTGGCATGTGGAAATGATTTGGGTATGGAAGATTGACCAAAATTTTTGAGGGCAATAGGAGTGGTATAGATAGCACTTGCTTTGCAATGTGCCAATCTGGACAGAAAATAAAAATTGAAGCTGGGCTCACATATATGATTTGATTGAGCTGCAATTTGGAGCAGGGTGATAATTTAGGCATATGAAGGCACTGTATAAATTTAATGCCATTTAGATGTGCATAGCTAGTACTTCCTTCACAAAGCTTGTAGCTGAACAAAAACTTTGGAAATTTGCAGAGGAACATTTACTAGGCAAATGGAGCTGAATTTTGTCATGAGGCAATGATTTGGATAGGAAAGAGTGCCCAAAATTTTTGAGGGGAATCAAGAATATAAAAATAGCACTTCCTTCACAAAGTGCCGTTCTGGACAGAATAGGAAAATGAATATTGTTGAATTATATTTTAACTAGGTGAGGAAGGTTTATGACATATTTGACGAAGATATGATCCAAAGAATTTATGAGATTTTTTTGGAATTTTGGGACCAACAGAAATATAGGTTGCTTCACAACCTAGGGCAAAAATTGACACATGGACATGACACATAGGCAAAACTGATGAGGTGGCGCCTAGTCATAGCAATCACCACAACTTACAAGGTGATGACCATCTATATTGGTCGTGATTATCTAGAAATAAGGCAGCGGATTAGTGTTGTCTGCTTTATGACCATTTTGTGTAAGGAAATTATGACCTTTCTGGCCAAAATGGTCATTATAGTTTAGGGTTTGGAGCCCTCCGAACAGCTTACGACCAATTGGTCTCAAATGGTCGTACATTTATGACCATTTCTTCCATGGTCACTGAAAGAAGGTCATAAGTTGACATATTTCTTGTAGTGGGGATTCAGCATGTGGGATGTACATACGAACGGAAATAATTGGGTTTTGATGCCTCGCCTGATCGCACATGAGCTTATTTTGCCCCCGCCTGTGTTCCTGGAGGGCCTATCCCCGACGGTTTCTGGGTTGTGTGGGAAGGACCCCCCTATCACAATCACTCACTTGGTAACGGTTTGAAACACCGCCGCGGAAAGGGGTTAAAAACCGTTTGTATAGCACGTCTCTGCACTAGTGAATGTGAACATATTACAATGCCAGGCCTGTGAGTCTCGTGTGAATATTTCGAACGGATCGACTCTTATTACTGTTCACAACATGATTCTTATTTCTGTGTGCTCAGTGTTTACAAGTTACTAGCAGTTCCTTATTTCTCTTCGCCCAGTGTTTACAAGTTACTAATCGATCACTAGCTAGCCTACTAATACGCTCCTGGCAGTTTTAGTTGTGACGCAAGAACCGAAGGTGGCAGTTTTTTGAATAAAAATGCCTACCTCTGAAGAAACTGATATGCTGTTCTAAAGAAAATGCCATGCGAATATGAAGAAACTGCTAGCAAAAACGTTCGCAAATGCCTTTTCTCCTACCAAACGTTCATCAACTATTGCGATCCTGCATGTACACTATCCGACCGACTCGATCCTATGTGATTAACTGGTAGATCACACACGTAGCTCATCTAGATGAATCAAGCGCACTCGTTTGACAGTCATGCCGACGTGCGACCCAACACGGACGAGACTTACCACTGACAGGACGGGACGGGACGACACAGTCATAATTTTAGTTTTTCTAGTTTTCTGTGGCAAACTGGCGCGCTAAGCCATGCCTGCTTATGCATTGAATTTCGATGACCGCGATGACCGTCGCGTTTCCCGTGACACGCTGGTTCACCTACCTCCCGCCTATAATTACCGGTTCTCGACGTTCTCCGGTGGCACCATCACCCAACTCGCCCTATCCTCATAAGCCCCCACCGGTCCGACATCGCTCGCCACTTGCCCTCGCTCTCACCACATCTGTCATGCCCCATCCCAACCGCAATAGGCGACGCTGGTGGCGGTCGGAACTAGTGTTCGGTTTTTCACCGGAAGGCAGACGTAGGGAGGAGGCATTCAATCGGTCTTTAGATGGCAATGCAGAGTATGAGGACTTGTTGGAGCGCAATCGCCTGGTGGAGGAGCAGCATATCACTGATTTGCGCCGCCAGCGGGGCATGGAGCAGCAGCGCACCAATGCTCTGAGTCGCGAGCAGAGCGCCCGGAACTGGGCTAACTACGTGCAGGTCGGTGCCCAGCAAATAGCCCTAGAGGCTGTCGGGCACGCACCCGTTTGCGACGCCGAATTTTACTACCGGCTCTTCAATCAAGTTTTCCACGTAGAAGCCGAAGATGTGGTGGACCATGGTGGCATGGAAATCGCCAACGCGCGCGAGCAATGCGCCCTATCACACCTCTGGGAAGTCCGAGGCGAGGAGGAGGACATCGGTGCCAGCATTTAGCGTGTACCGCAAATGGCTGCCGACATTGTCTAGTTAGCTAAGAGTAAGTTAGTACTTGTACACTACTAGCGTATTAGTGGGAGTAGATAGTTAACTTGGGTATGATGGTTATCAATGTGGAAGTTCAATACTCTATATCTGGATCAGACATGTTACTTTGCTCTGAATGTTAAACTTTCCATTTGAACGTATGGAATGGGCTGTATTTGTCCGCCACGGGTTTAGAGGCTGACTTGTGGGCCTACTAGGTTGACGAGTACACAATTAGGAGATGATTGTACATGAAGAGGATGACAGCAGGGACCCACCAGGGTCATGGTAGTACGCAAGCAAGTGCCTCCTTATTTCAAGCCAAAAGAAATGGTTCTTCCTAATGGATTTCTGGCATCTGGGTCCCATGCCATTTTGAACGTAGTCAATAAACGAGAGAATTGCACAAGGAGCTCCTGACACCAGGGACCCAGCAGCTCGCCCAGTTATTTTTGTTCTTGAGATGGAAGCAGGGTGTCAACTGGGCTGTGCGGGACACCCTGGCCTGTCTAGCCAGCTTTTTATTTTATGTTTACCACAAGACCAACCTAGTAGTTTTTCTTTCTTTCTGAAAATGGCTAGCCCAGTGATACGTCTCCAACGTATCTATAATTTTTAATTGTTCCATGCTATTATATTATCTATTTTGGATGTTTTATATGCATTAGTATGCTATTTTATATTATTTTTGGGACTAACCTATTAACCTATTAACCTTCTTTTTGAGTTTCGCAGAACAGGAATACTAAATAGAGTCAAAACAGAATGAAACCTTCGCGATGATTTTTCTTGGACCAGAAGACACCCAGGAGACTTGGAGTGCAAGTCAGAAGAGCCACGAGGCGGCGACAAGGGAGGATGGCGCACCCAGGGGAGTAGGGCTCGCCCCTACCTTGTGGGCCCCTCCGGACTCCCCTGACCTAGATCTTCCTCCTATATATTCACATATATTCCAGAAACATCAAAGAGAGCCACAAAAACACTTTTCCACCACCGCAACCTTCTGTCCCTGTGAGATCCCATCTTGGGGCCTTTTTCGGCATCCTGCCGGAGGGGGATTCAATCACGGCGGGCTTCTACATCAACCCTACTGCCCTTTCGATGAAGCGTGAGTAGTTTACCACAGACCTACAGGTCCACAGCTAGTACCTAGATGGCTTCTTCTCTCTCTTTGAATCTCAATACCATGTTCTCCTCGATGTTCTTGGAGATCTATCCGATGAATTGTGGATTTATGATCAGCTTATCTATGAATATTATTTGAATCTTCTTTGAATTCTTATATGCATGATTTCGTATCTTTGTATTTCCCTTCGAATTATTGGTTTAGTTTGGCCAACTAGATTGGTTTTTCTTGCAATGTGCATAGCTTTGGGTTTAGACTTGCGTGATTTCATCCAGTGACAAAGTAGGGGTAGCGATACACATATTGCTTTGTTGCCATCGATGATAACAAGATGGGGTTTTATCATATTGCTTGAGTTTATCCCGTTACATCATGTCATCTTACTTAATGTGTTACTCTGTTCTTATGAACTTAATACTCTAGATGCAGGCAGGAGTCGGTTGATGTGTGGAGTAATAGTAGTAGATGCACGCAGGAGTCGGTCTACTTGATATGGACATGATGCCTATATTGCATAATCATTGCCTTAGATATTGTCATAACTTTGCTCTTTTCTATCAATTGCTCGACATTAATTTGTTTACCCGCTGTGATATTTGCCTTCAAGAGAGAAGCCTCTAGTGGAACCTATGGCCCCCGGGTACATTTTCCTTATTATATTTTCAGATCTTTATATTAAAAATACCAAAAATACCTTGCTGCAATTTATTTACTTTTATTTACTTTTAGGTTTTATTAATCTTTTACATCTATATCTATCAGATCTCACCTTTGCAAGTGACCGTGAAGGGATTGACAACCCCTTTATCGAGTTGGGTGCAAGTGTTTGATTGTTTGTGCAGGTATTAGGTGATTCATGTGTTGTCTCCTACTGGATTGATACCTTGGTTCTCCAACTGAGGGACTTATCTCTACTTTGTTGCATCACCCTTTCCTCTTTAAGGGAAAAACCAACGCAAGCTCAAGAAGTAGTAGGAAGAATTTCTGGCGCCGTTGCCGGGGAGATCTACGCCAAGTCAAGACATACCAAGTATCCAACATAAACTCTCATCTCTTGCATTACATTATTCGCCATTCGCATGTCATTTTCCTCTCCCCCACTTCTAAAACGTATTCAGAAAAATACAAAAAGATTTGCCTTTTTTCTCCCTTCTTTCGTTCGTCCTTTCGTTTTCCCTTATGTCTTACTTGGTTTGTTTGCTTGTTCGCTTGGCATAATTGTGTGTTTATTGGAAATCAAGAACACAAAGCTTATGGATCCTCATCCACTTGCTAATCTTTTTAAGAGATCCAAATATGTTGAACCTATTTCTAGTGAGTTGAGTGCACTAGATTATCTTTATGAAGTTTTGCTTAGAATTCGTGAATCTGAAAGTGTGATGAAGTGCTAAAAGAAGAAACCTATGAAGTGATTAACGATAGCTCCTTGAATAAAAAGCATGACTACAATGATGTTATTATAAATTCTATTAATGCTAGTTGTGCTAATAATATGCAAAACACTAAGCTTGGGGATGCTAGTTTTGCTATGTCCGCTACTTATTGCAATGATCATGATTGGGGTGATGCTTCTTATGATCTTGCAAATTCATTTAAGCCTCATCATGAATACGTTTGCCATAATATTGAAAGTGGGTTTGGAATAGTGTCAACTCTAGGTAATAATGATCCCACTACTTTGGAGAATGTTCAATCTTATGATTTTTTTGACAAAGTGGGTTTGGAGAGGTCATGACTTTAGTTAATGTTAATCCCACTGTCTTGGAAGAGTGTCAACTTTGCATGCATGAGGATCATGAAGATAATATTTTATTTGATAGTTATACTGTTGAATTTGATTATGATCCTACATGTAATTATTATGAGAGAGGGAAACATGGTTGTAGAAATTTCTTGTTACTGAATTACCTCTCGTTATGTTGAGATTGCTATTGTTTCTTTCTTCTTCTTGCATACGCTAGATCTTGCTTGTCTTGCTAATTTGTTTTCCTATAAAATGCCTGTGCATAGGAAGCATGTTAGACTTAGATGTGTTTCTCACGTGCTATATGATGCTCTCTTTGTGCTTCAATTCTGGTCTTTCATGTGAGCATCATTAAAATTATCAATGCCTCGCTAAAAGATTTTTAAAGAAAAACGCTTGTTAGGAGACAACCCAATATTTTTATTTTCTGTTTTTATGAGTTCCCACAATTATGCTACTGTAGTAATTGTATTTTTGTGTTTTAATTAGTGTTTGAGCCAAGTAAGACCTTTGGGATAGCTCATGGTGATAGTTGATTTGGTTTTGCTGAAAAACTAAAACTTTTGACTCCAGTAGCAGAATTTCTAAAATTCACTGGAGTGTGATAAATACCTGAAATTTTTACACAAGATTTATATACAAATTGCCCCTGTTGTCCTAAATTTTCAGAATTTTTAGAGTTACAGAAGTATTCGAAGTTTACAAATTTTTATAGACTGTTCTGTTTTTGACAGATTCTGTGTTGTTTGCTTATTTTTATGAATCTATGGGTAGTATCGGGGGGTATGAACGATGGAAAAGTTGGAATACTGTAGATATTACACCATTATAAATAAAGAATGAGTTTACAACAGTACCAGAAGTGGTGATTTATTTTCTTACACTAATAGAGCTTATGAGATTTTCTATTGAGTTTTGTGCTGTGAAGTTTTCAAGTTTTTGGTAAGGATTTGATGGACTATGAAATAAGGAGTGGCAAGAGGCTAATCTTGGGGATGCCCAAGGCACCCCAAGGTAATATTCAAGGACAACCAAGAGCCTATGCTTGGGGATGCCCCGGAAGGTATCCCCTCTTTCGTCTTCGTCTATCAGTAACTTTACTTGAGGCAATATTTTTATTCACCACATGATATGTGTTTTTCTTGGAGTGTCTTGTATGATATGAGTCTTTGATTTTTAGTTTGCCACAATCATCCTTGCTGTACACACCTTTTGAGAGAGATACGCATGAACCGTGATTTATTAGAATACTCTATGTGCTTTGATACGTCTTCAATGTATCTATAATTTTTGATTGTTCCATGCTATTATATTATCAATCTTGGATGTTTTATAATCATTTTATATCATTTTTTGGTACTAACCTATTGACATAGTGCCAAGTGCCACTTGTTGTTTTTTGCATGTTTTTTACATCACAGGAAATCAATACCAAACGGAGTCCAAATGCAACGAAACTTCATGGAGAATTTTTATGGACCAGAAGATACCCAATGGGCCAAGGCAGCGCCTCGGGGTGCTCCAAGGGGAGCACAACCCACCAGGAGGCCCAGGCGTGCCCTGGTGGGTTGTGCCCACCTCGAGTGCCCCCCGGACCGCCCTTTGCTCTATAAATACCCCAATATTTCATAAACCCTAGGGGAGTCGATGAAAATCAATTCCAACCACCGCAGAGTCCAGAACCACCAGATACAATCTCGACACCAACACAGAGGGGTTCACCACTTCCATTGGTGCCTCTCCGATGATGCGTGAGTAGTTCTTTGTAGAGCTTCAGGTCCATAGTTAGTAGCTAGATGGCTTCCTCTCTCTCGTTTGATTCTCAATACAATGGTCTCTTGGAGATCCATATGATGTAACTCCTTTTGCGGTGTGTTTGTTGGGATCGGATGAACTTTGAGCTTATGATCAGAGCTATCTTTTTATATCCATGAAAGTTATTTGAGTTTCTTTGATCTCTTATATGCATGATTTCTTATAGCCTCGTATTTCTTCTCCGATATTTGGGTTTTGTTTGGCCAACTTGATCTATTTATCTTGAAATGGGAAGATGTGCTTTGTAGTGGGTTCGATCTTACAGTGCTTGATCCCAGTAACAGAAGGGGAACCGACATGTATGTATCGTTGCTACTAAGGATAAAACGATGGGGTCTATTGCTAAATAAATAGATCTTGTCTACTGAAGGAAATATGCCCTAGAGGCAATAATAAAGTTATTATTTATTTCCTTATTTCATGATAAATGTTTATTATTCATGCTAGAATTGTATTAACTGGAAACATAATACATGTGTGAATACATAGACAAACAGAGTGTCACTAGTATGCCTCTACTTGACTAGCTCGTTGATCAAAGATGGTTATGTTTCCTAGCCATTGACATGAGTTGTCATTTGATTAACGGGATCGCATCATTAGGAGAATGATGTGATTGACTTGACCCATTCTGTTAGCTTAGCACACGATCGTTTAGTATTCTGCTATTTCTTTCTTCATGACTTATACATGTTCCTATGACTATGAGATTATGCAACTCCCGTTTACCGGAGGAACACTTTGTGTGCTACCAAACGTCACAATATAACTGGGTGATTATAAAGGTGCTCTACAGGTGTCTCCAAAGGTACTTGTTGGGTTGGCGTATTTCGAGATTATGATTTGTCACTTCGATTGTCGGAGAGGTATCTCTGGGCCCACTCGGTAATGCACATCACTTAAGCCTTGCAAGCATTGCAACTAATGAGTTAGTTGCAGGATGATATATTATGGAACGAGTAAAGAGACTTGCCTATAACGAGATTGAACTAGGTATTGAGATACCAACGATCGAATCTCGGGCAAGTAACATACCGATGACAAAGGGAACAACGTATGTTGTTATGCGGTTTGACCGATAAAGATCTTCGTAGAATATGTGGGAGCCAATATGAGCATCCAGGTTCCGCTATTGGTTATTGACCAGAGACATGTCTCGGTCATGTCTACATAGTTCTCGAACCCGTAGGGTCCGCACGCTTAAAGTTCGATGACGGTTATATTACGAGTTTATGTATTTGATGTACCGAAGGTAGTTCGGAGTCCCGGATGAGATCAAGGACATGAGGAGGAGTCCCAAAATGGTCGAGACGTAAAGATCGATATATTGGACGACTATATTCGGACATTGGAAAGGTTAAAAGTGATTCGAGTATTTTCGGGGGTACCGGGGAGTTACGGGAATACGAGGAAGAAGCAATGGGCCTCATGGGCCAAGTGTTGGAAGAGAGGAAGCAGGGCGCACGGCCCCCCTAGCCCAAACTGAATTGGACTAGGGGGCCAACCCCCCTTTCCTCCTTTTCCTCCCTCTCCTTCCTTCTCCTTCTCCTTCCCTTCCTCCCCTCTCCTACTTGGACTAGGAAAGAGGGGGAATCCTACTTGGAGTAGGATTGCCCCCGTTGGGCGCACCTCCTCCCCTTGGCCGGCCTTCTCCTCCTCCCCCTTTATATACAGAGGAGGGGGGCACCCCATAGACACAACAATTGATCTCTTGATCTCTTAGCCGTGTGCGGTGCCCCCTCCACCATAATCCACCTCGATAATATCGTAGCGGTGCTTAGGCGAAGCCCTGTGTCGGTAGAACATCATCATTGTCACCACGCCGTCATGCTGACGGAAATCTCCCTCAAAGCTCAGCTGGATTGGAGTTCGAGGGACATCATCGAGTTGAACGTGTGCTGAATTCGGAGGTGCCGTGCGTTCGGTACTTGATCGGTCAGATCGTGAAGACGTACGATTACATCAACCGCGTTGTGCTTCCGCTTCCGCTTTCAGTCTACGAGGGTATGTGGACACACTCTCCCCTCTCGTTGCTATGCATCACCATGATCCTGTGTGTGTAGGAATTTTTTTGAAATTACTACATTCCCCAGCATCTACATCATGTCATCGTTCTTATTGCATTACTCCGGTTCTCCATGAACTTAATACACTAGATGCATGCTGGATAGCGGTCGATGTGCAGAGTAATAGTAGTAGATGCAGGCAAGAGTCGGTCTACTAATCTTGGACGTGATGCCTATATAATGATCATTGCCTGGATATTGTCATGATTATTTGAAGTTCTATCAATTGCCCAACAGTAATTTGTTTACCCACCATTTTCTATTTTTCTCGAGAGAAGCCACTAGTGAAACCTAAGGCCCCCGGGTCTCTTTCTCATATTATTTGCCTTTGCGATCTACTTTTCCTTTGCTTTTACTTTCAGATATATTAAACCAAAAATACAAAAATACCTTGCTGCATTTTATTCTTATTTATTTTATTTGGCATTCGATCTATCAATCTACTACAATTTCCTCACGCCCGTTTGCCTATTTGAGGCGCCGCTACCCGAAAGGGCTTGACAACCCCTTTTACACGTTGGGTTGCGACTAGTTGTTATTTGTGTGCAGGGGCTGTTTACGTTGTGTTTCTTGGTTCTCCTATTGGTTCAATAACCTTGGTTTCTTCACTGAGGGAAATACCTACCGCTGTTGTGCTCCATCATCCCTTCCTCTTTGGGGAAATACTGACGTAGCTTCAAGCCGCATCATGGTTCACTTATATCTTTTGAGCTAGGCAATTTTTCTCTAGTGCTTCACTTATATCTTTTTATAGCACGGCGGTGGTTATATTTTATTGAAATTATTGAACTCTCATGCTTCACTTATATTATTTTGAGAGTCTCTAAATATCATGGTAATTTGCTTTGGTTATGAATTTAGTGCTAATATGATAGACATCCAAGAGGGGTATAATAAAAACTTTCATATAAAGTGCATTGAATACTATGAGAAGTTTGATTCCTTATGATTGTTTTGAGATATGAAGATGGTGATATTAGAGTCATGCTAGTGAGTAATTGTGGATTGTATAAATACTTGTGTTGAGGTTTTTGATTCCCATAGCATGCACGTATGGTGAACCATTATGTAACGAAGTTGGAGCATGAAGTATTTTTTGATTGTCTTCCTTATGAGTGGCGGCCGGGGACGAGCGATGGTATTTCCCTACCAATCTATCCCCATAGGAGCATGCGCGTAGTACTTTGTTTCAATGACTAATAGATGTTTGCAATAAGTATGTGAGTTTTTTATGACTAATGTTGAGTCCATGGATTATACACACTCTCATCCTTCCACCATTGCTAGCCTCTCTAGTACCGCGCAACTTTCACCGGTACGATACACCCACCATATACCTTCCTCAAAAATGCCACCATACCTTCCTCAAAACATCCACCATACCTACCTATTATGGCATTTCCATAGCCATTCCGAGATATATTGCCATGCAACTTTCCAACGTCCCGTTTATTATGACACACATCATCATTGTCATATTGCTTTGCATGATCATGTAGTTGACATCGTATTTGTGGCAAATCCACCTTTCATAATTCTTTCATACATGCCACTCTTGATTCATTGCACATCCCGGTACACTGCCGGAGGCATTCATATAGAGTCATATTTTGTTCTAAGTATCAAGTTGTAATTTTTGAGTTGTAAGTAAATAAAAGTGTGATGATCTTCATTATTAGAGCATTGTCCCATGTGAGGTTAGAAAAAAAGAGTGATGGCCAAAAGAAGCTAGAGAGAGAGAGAGAAAGAGAAAGAGAGAAGGGGCAATGTTACTATCCTTTTACCACACTTGTGCTTCAAAGTAGCACCAGGATCTTCATGATAGAGAGTCTCCTATGTTGTCACTTTCATATGCTAATTTTTTCATTATGGAACTTGGCTTGTATATTCCAACGATGGGCTTCCTCAAATTGCCCTAGGTCTTCGTGAGCAAGCAAGTTGGATGCACACCCACTTAGTTTCTTTTTGAGCTTTCATAAACTTATAGCTCTAGTGCATCCGTTGCATGGAAATCCCTACTGACTCACATTGATATCTATTGATGGGCATCTCCAAAGCCCATTGATACACCTAGTTGATGTGAGACTATCTCCTTCTTTTTGTCTTCTCCACAACCACCATATTCTATTCCCCCTATAGAGCTATATCCATGGCTCACGCTCATGTATTGCGTGAAAGTTGACAATTTTGAGAACATCAAAAGTATGAAACAATTGCTTGGCTTGTCATCAGGGTTGTGCATGATTTGAAGTGTGATGAAGATGGAGCATAGCCAGACTATATGATTTTGTAGGGATAAGCTTTCTTTGGCCATGTTATTTTGAGAAGACATAATTGCCTTGTGAGTATACTTGAAGTATTATTATTTTTATGTCAAGATTAAACTTTTGTTTTGAATCTTATGGATCTGAACATTCATGCCACAATAAAGAAAAACTACATGGATAAGTATGTTAGGTAGCATTCCACATCAAAAATTCTATTTTTATCATTTACCTACTCGAGGACGAGCATGAATTAAGCTTGGGGATGCTTGATACGTGTCTCCAACGTATCTATAATTTTTTATTGTTCCATGCTATTATATTATCTGTTTTGGATGTTTTATATGCATTAATATGCTATTTTATATTATTTTTGGGAGTAACCTATTAACCTAGAGCCCAGTGCCAGTTTCTGTTTTTCCTTGTTTTTGAGTTTTGCAGAAAAGGAATACCAAACGGAGTCGAAACGGAATGAAACCTTCACGATGATTTTCTTGGACCAGAAGACATCCAGGAGACTTGGAGTGCAAGTCAGAAGAGCCACAAGGCGGCCACAAGGGTGGAGGGCGCGCCCAGGTGGGTAGGCCGCGCCCCCTACCTTGTGGGCCCCTCGGGACTCCCCTGACCTAGATCTTCCTCCTATATATTTACACATATGCCGGAAACAGCAGAGAGAGCCAAACACTTTTCCACCGCCGCAACCTTCTGTACCCGTGAGATCCCATCTTGGGGCCTTTTCCGGCATCCTGCTGGAGGGCAATTCGATCACGGAGGGCTTCTACATCAACCCAATTGCCCTTCTGATGAAGCGTGAGTAGTTTACCATAGACCTACGGGTCAATAGCTAGTAGCTAGATGGCTTCATCTCTCTCTTTGTTTCTCAATACCATGTTCTCCTCGATTTTCTTGGAGATCTATGATAACCCACAAGCATAGGGGATCGCAACAATTTTCGAGGGTAGAGTATTCAACCCAAATTTATAGATTCAACACAAGGGGAGCCAAAGAATATTTGAAGGTATAAGCAGCTGAGTTGTCAATTCAACCACACCTGGAGATTAATTATCTGCAACAAGTAATCAGTAGCAAAGTAATATGATAGTTTTGATAGTAGTAACAACAGAAACAGTAACAGTAACAGTGATAGGAGTAATTTTGTAGCAAGTGTAACAGTGATGATAACAGTAGTAACTTAGCAAGAACAATATAAGGTAATTTCGTAGGCATTCGATCGGTGACTTGTTGGATGATATTCATCATGAGACAGTTATAACCTAGGGTGATACAACACTAGCTCCAGTTCATCAATATAATGTAGGCATGTATTCCTTAAATAGTCATACATGCTTATGGAAAGAACTTGCATGACATCTTTTGTCCTACCCTCCCATGGCAGCGGGGTCCATATTGAACACTAAGGGATATTAAGGCCTCATTTTAATAGAGAACCGGAACAAAGCATTAACACATAGTGAATACATGAACTCCTCAAACTACGGTCATCACCAGGAGTGCTCCCGACTATTGTCACTCCGGGGTTGCCGGATCATAACACGTAGTAGGTGACTATAACTTGCAAGATCGGATCTAGAACATGGATATAATAGTGAAAACATAAACGGTTCAGATCTGAAATCATGGCACCCGGGACCAAAGTGACAAGCATTAAGCATGGCAAATTCATAGCAACATCAATTTTAGAACAGAGTTGATACTAGGTATCAAGCCCTAACAAAACTAACTCGATTACATGATGAATCTCATCCAACTCCTCATCGACCAGCGAGCCTATGAAGGATTTACTCAGTCCCGGTGGGGAGCATCATGGAATTAGCGATGGAGAAGGGTTGGTGATGAGGAAGAATGAAGATCCCCCTCTCCGGAGCCCCAAACAGACTCCAGATCTAGCCTCCCGATGAAGAACAGGAGGTGACGGCGGCTCCGTCTCGTGGATCGCAATAATTCTTTCTCCATGATTTTTTTCTAGAAGAATAGGATTTTATAGCATCGGTTTCAGGGTCTGCAGGGCCACCAGGTGGGGACAACCCACCTGGGCGCCCATGGTGAGGGGGGCGCACCCTGGTGGGTTGTGCCCACCCAGGTGGCCCCCTTCGGTAGGTCTTGCTCCAGAAATTCTCTTATTTGATATAAAAATTCCTTGCAAAGTTTCGTTCCATTCCGAGAACTTTTATTTCTGCACAAAAACAACACCATGGTAGTTCTGCTAAAAACAACGTCAGCCCGGGGTTAGTTTCATTCAAATCATGCAAATTAGACTCCAAAACAAGAGGAAAAGCATTAGGAAAAGTAGACACGTTGGAGACATATCAATCTATCCGATGTAATGTTCTTTTGCGGTGTGTTTGTCGAGATCCAATGAATTATGGATTTATGATCAACTTATCTATGAATATTATTTGAATCTTCTCTGAATTCTTATATGCATGATTTCGTATCTTTCTATTTCTCTTCGAATTATTGCTTTAGTTTGGCCAACTAGATTGGTTTTTCTTGCAAGGGATAGGTGCATAGCTTTGGGTTCACACTTCCAAGATTTCACCCAGTGACAAAGTAGGGGTAGCGAGACATGTATTGCTTTGTCGCCATCGAGGATAACAAGATGGGGGTTTCAACATATTTCTTGAGTTTATCCCGCTACATCATGTCATCTTACTTAATGCTTTACTCTGTTCTTATGAACTTAATACTCTAGATGCAGGCAAGAGTCGGTTGATGTGTGGAGTAATAGTAGTAGATGCACGCAGGAGTCGGTGTACTTGATACGAATGTGATGCCTATATTGCATAATCATTGCCTTAGATATTGTCATAACTTTGCGCTTTTCTATCAAATGCTCAACAGTAACTTGTTTACCCGCTGTGATATTTGCCTTCAAGAGAGAATCCTCTAGTGAAACCTTTGGCCCCCGGGTCTATTTTCATTATTATATTTTCAGATCTATATATTAAAAATACCAAAAATACCTTGCTATAATTTATTTACTTTTATTTACTTTCAAGTTTTAGTAATCTTTTTACATCTACATCTATCAGATCTCACCTTTGCAAGTGACCGTGAAGGGATTGACAACCCCTTTATCGTGTTGGGTGCAAGTGTTTGATTGTTTGTGCTGGTATTAGGTGATTTGTGTGTTATCTCCTACTGGATTGATACCTTGGTTCTCTAACTGAGGGAAATACTTATCTCTACTTTGCTGCATCACCCTTTCCTCTTCAAGGGAAAAACCAACGCAAGCTCAAGAAGTAGCACCCAAATTTTTTTGTTCCTTTGCAGAATATCGAACTGAGGCCTACTTGCTTTGTCAGCCTTGCTGGGCTGCAAATCTTTCAACACGAGGAGGCTATGAGTAATGAGAAATGGTTTGTACATTTTTAAAACACATCAAACTGGCAATTAGTTTCAAATTTCTTTTTTTTTCATTTCAAGATTTTAAATTCCACAGATTTTTATGCGTGGACAATTATTTGTATTTTATATTGATATAAATTTACTTTTCAAATTAGTTTGAATGTGACTCAAAATTTTGAGATTAAAAACAGTTGGGACCGCATCGAAATATGCATAATTTCGTATAATTTTTTAACCAGGTCCACAATATGGGCTGTAATGCTAACAAAAAGAATATGAGCTCCAAACAAATCCTTAAGAATTAGCAAATGGTCTGTAAATTATTAGAAATAATGGCAGATGGGCTGTATGCTGTTTTCCACAGATTTGAGGACTGACTTGTGCGCCTACTATAGGTTGACGCGTACGCTTTCCTAAAAAAAGGTTGACGCACATGAAATGCCGTGTCAACTTAGTCAACGCACGAGAGCAATGACTATTGGATGTCCTTCCAACGGCTGTCGTCCTTCTTACATCTCTGCTCTTCCTGCTCTAGCCGGTCAAGCAAGCGCCGGCGAGAGTGCCTACTCCCTCCTCCCGCGGCCGGCTGTGCTGCCACACAGGCCTCACCGCCCACCGTACTCCCAACACTAGCCTAGCCATCCATGTACTCACCTAGACCTCCTGTTATCTCCGGCGACGACAGCCTCACACTGCAGCCGAAGCAGTAAACCCTCGTACTCCCCTCTATGTGGGAAACAACTGTCTAGTCTTCCCCGGCTCCTGGTCATTACCTTCCTAGGCCTCGCCTCGTCCCTGCCTTGGTGCTCTGATGTGGCGTGGTCAACATGGTCAAGGAACGACTTCCATCGGAAGAGGAATGTACGTGGAGAGGCTGACAACTGGGCACGATCACAGTTCGGGGACAGCGGGGACCCATTGGCTGACAACTGTCTAGTCTTCCTTATTACGCGCAAAATAATGATTCCTCCACCTGACAGCGGGGACCCATCGGAAGGGCCTCTGTACTCTGCAAAAAAAATTCCTCCCGCTGACAGCTCGGACCCACCAACTATATCTTAGCACGCAAGGAAGTGCCTCCTTATTACGCACAAAAAAATGAATACCCCAGCTGCTAGGTGGGACCCACCATATTTGAAGGGTGACTTGTGGGCCTACTAAGTTGACGCGAATGCAGGGCTTTGTCAACTTAGTCAATATAAACGATTCTAGCTGTGGTGACCGTACGATGTCCATCTAATGGCTGCCATGCTTCTTAAACCTCTGGTCTTCTTGCTCCAGCTGCCCAAACCATCATGGGTCGTGCCGCCTGCTCCCGCCTCCCGTGGCTGGCTGTGCTGCCGCACAGGCCTCACCGCCCCCTCCTACTCCAACCTCTGGCCAGGCTATCACTCTACTCACCCACATGCCCTATTATTCTGTGGTGACAGCAGCCTCACACCACAGCTGAACCAGTCAACCCTCGTACTCCTCTCCGCGCAGGAATCCACTGCCGCATCTTCCCTGGCTCCGTGTCGTCCCCTTTCTAGGCGTCGCCGTCATCCACCACCTTGGTGCTCTCGGTGCGGCGTGGTCAACGTGGTCAAGGAACGACTTCCATCGGAAGAGGCCTATATGTGGAGAGGCTGGTAGTTGGGTCCATGACTGCAGCAAGGAAGTGACTCCTATTACGCGTAAAATAAATTTTCCTCCACCAGACAGCAGGGACCCACTAGAAGGGACTCTGTACTCTATGAAAAAATTCCCCCCTGACAACTGGGACCCACCAGCTACATCTTCGCACGCAAGGAAGTGCCTCCTTATTACGCACAAAAAAATGAATACCCCAGCTGCTAGGTGGGACCCACCATATTTGAAGGCTGACTTGTGGGCCTACTAAGTTGAGACAGACGCATGGATTTGTCAACTTAGTCAATATAAACGATTCTAGTTGTGGTGACCGTACGATGTCCATCTAACGACTGTCATGCTTCTTAAACCTCTGGTCTTCTTGCTCCAGCTGTCCAAACCATCATGGGACGTGCCGCCTGCTCCCGCCTCCCGTGGCTGGCTGTGCTGCCGCACAGGCCTCACCGCCCCTCCTACTCCAACCTCTGGCCAGGCTATCCCTCTACTCACCCACATGCCCTATTATTCTGTGGCGACAGCAGCCTCACACCACAGCTGAAGCAGTCAACCCTAGTACTCCTCTCTGTGCGGGCATCCACTGCCGCATCTTCCATGGCTCCGCGTCGTCCCCTTCCTAGGCCTCGCCGTCATCCACCGCCTTGGTGCTCTCAGTGCGGCGTGGTCAACGTGGTCAAGGAACGACTTCCATCGGAAGAGGACTGTATGTGGAGAGGCTGGCAGTTGGGTCCATGGCTGCAGCAAGGAAGTGACTCCTATTACGCGTAAAATAAATTTTCCTCCACCAGACAGCAGGACTCACTAGAAGGGACTCTGTATTTTATGAAAAAAATTCCCCCCTGATAGCTGGGACCCACCAGCTACATCTTCGCACACAAGGAAGTGTGTCCATACTACGGGAAAAAATGATTCTCCCCCTGGCAGCTGGGACCCACCAACTATTTCTTTGCATGCAAGGAACCGCTGGGACCTACCCGGTTGAAGCGTAAGTAGCATTGTCTGTCTAGTCGTGAACGTGTATGTACATACAATCGATCGGTCTCTCTGCAGTAATGAACTGTGGCCGAGTATGGAGCGGCACGTGTAGTAGTAGAGGTGCGGACGTAGCATGTCATAGACTGCCGTCTATATCATGTACACGTACGTACAGCCAGGCTGCAAGAAAGTAAATACGGCTATGTACGTACATACGGGCGGGGTCTCGAACGCGTACAACGACATCGTCCTGTTCATCGGAAGCCAACCGGCTGGGTCGCAACGGAGAAAACATCATTTTGTTCATCGGGAGGCAACCGACTGGGTAGGAATACGTCGTGTTCATCGGGAGCCAACCGGCTTGGACGGAATAGCCGAAACGAGGTCTGGTGTATCGCAGAACAGAGGAAACGGGCCTTCTGTTCCACTACGTACGGTTGAAACGGGGTCATGTTCATCGGGAAGGGTCTGGCGTACCGCAAAACAGAGGAAACAAACTTCTGTTCGAGTGCCTATGGTCGAAACGGGGTCCTGTTCATCGGGAGGGGTGTGGCCTACCGCAAAACGGAGGAAACAGGCTTCTGTTGGAGCACCTACGGTCAAAACGGGGTCCTGTTCATCCACCGTCTACTGCCTCGCTCCAGCCTCCATGGGCTACTGTTCATCCACCGCCGACCTCCTCCAGTCTCCACCAGCTACTGTTCATCCACGGGCTACTGTTCATCCAGCCTCCACCGGCTACTGTTCATAGAGCCTCCACGGGTCCTGTTCATCCACCCCCAACAGACTGGGGTGCGGCGGCCTCCTCGTGGTCCTGTTAATCCAGCAGCAACGCCCTACTACCACAGGGTCCTCTTCATCCAACCCCCATCAAGAACTGTTCAGCCATAGGCAACCAACCGACTCGACTCACCACGTCTCGACTCGTTCTACGTACCACACGTACGGTAGCAATGGTCACTGTTCATTGAGAGGCAACCCAACACCAGTTGGCTACGTCTCCCAAGGGGGCTCGATTGACTTTAGTAAGCAGCAACAGTGATCGATCGCTCGGTTCAGTTAGCAGCAACAACAAATGAATCGCTCGAGTTTAGTCAGCAGCGAATGAATCGCTCGGGTTTAGTTAACAGCCAAGGGATCAATCGCTCGGGTTCAGTAGCATGCGATCGCTCGGGTTCAGTTAGCCAATGCCTCGCACACACGCGCGTACATGAGAGAAACACGCAAACCTCCGTGCATCGCTCGGCCCCGACCACCCGCCGTAACTGGGAACTCCCCGATATTTTCCTCGCCCTCGCTTCTACCACGATTTTTTCTGTCATGGACGGCCCAAAGAATGTCATGCAGCTACGTCTCCGGCCCATCTAGGACGAAAAGCCTATTTTCTTTCATGATTTTTTTGTCATAGAAGTAGGAGCCCACCACATCTACGACGATACATGTTTTTGTCACAATTATCGTCATAGAAGTGTCAGAAGCATATTGTCATAGAAGTGTCATAAGCATGACAGAAAAAATTCGTTCGGCCCAAAATGTCATGGATGTGTCTTTTTTTGTACTGGTGACTGCGATAGGGGGGTTATTCCCACACGACCCAGAAAACCGCCAGGGATAGGGAGCCATGATGCATACAATTGTCCATACAAAACTTTTTGTGATATCTCGAACATCCCAAATGCTCCATCCTTGCAACTCATTTGTGCTTGCATTGCCATCACAGTCGGTATTCTGTGGTGCTACGTTTATGATGCGCAGCCCATCACAAAAGGTTCACGATTATATAAAGTGTATGATAAGAAGACAATCACACACATTCACTTTTCCCGAACCGTATGTGATAACTAATTAAGAAGATTAGCTAATCATCGCATGAGTGTCGGATAGGATTACGAAGCGTCGGGCCGTCGTAACATCATCGTACATGACAAGTATCACACACGCTATTCTGTGGTGGAACATTTACCATGCGTTCCACATCAGAAACAATTCATGGTTGCAAATCATGTACGATAAGGCAATTATCACAAATGTTTAGTTTGCCCGCACCGTTAGTGATATTGTCTGACATCGCACACGCTTTGCAAACGGCAACTGTGTGCATGCTTGCACATGTTTCCTCTTTGTGAACTGATACGTCTCCAACATATCTACTTTTCCTAATACTTTTCCTCTTGTTTTGGACTCTAATTTGTATGATTTGAATGAAACTAACCTGGACTAACGCTGTTTTCAGCAGAACTACCATGGTGTTGATTTTTGTGCAGAAATAAAAGTTCTCGGAATGGAACAAAACTTTGCGAGGATTTTCTATATCAACAAAAAGAATTTCTGGAGCCAAGAACAACCGAAGGAGGCACCTGGGTGGGCACAACCCACCAGGGCGCGCCACCCCCTCCAGGCACGCCCAAGTGGGTTGTCCCCACCTGGTGGCCCCGCAGAGCCTCAAACCGACGCTACAAAATCTTATTTTTCCAGAAAAAATCAGGGAGAAAGAATTATCGCGTTTCACGAGACGGAGCCGCCACCACCTCCTGTTCTTCATCGGAGGCCAGATTTGGAGTCCGTTTGGGGCTCTAGAGAGGGGGATTTCGATCTTCGTCATCACCAACCCTTCTCCAACGCCAGTTCCATGATGCTCCCCACCGGGAGTGAGTAATTCCTTCGTAGGCTCGCTGGTCGGTGAGGAGTTGGATGAGATTAATCATGTAATCGAGTTAGTTTTCTTAGGGCTTGATCCCTACTATCCATTCTGTTCTAAGATTGATGTTGGTATGACTTTTCCATGCTTAATGCTTGTCACTTTGGGCCCGGGTGCCATGATTTCATATCTGAACTGTTTATGTTATCACCATTATATCTATGTTCTAGATATGATCTTGCAAGTTATAGTTACCTACTACGTGTTATGATCCGGCAAACCCGGAGTGACAGAAGTTGGGACACTTCCTGGTGATGATTGTTGTTTGAGGAGTTCATGCATTCATCGTGTGTTAATGCTTTGTTCCGGTTCTCTATTAAAAGGAGGCCTTAATATCCCTTAGTTTCCAATAGGACCCTGCTGCCACGGGAGGGTAGGACAAAAGATGTCATGCAAGTTCTTTCCATAAGCACGTATGACTATTTACGGAATACATGCCTACGTTATATTTATGAACTGGAGCAAGTGCCGTATTGCCCTAGGTTATGACTGTCTCATGATGAGTATCATCCAACAAATTACCGATCCAATGCCTATGATTTTCCTACATATTGATCTTACTAAGTTACTGCTGCTATTGTTACTATTGGACTTGCTACAAAACTATTGCTATCACTATTACCATTACTATTGCTGTTGTAGGGTGGAACCCTAGAGGGGATCTTTTCACACTTGGAGGGGGAAAAAGAGGAAGAACACTCAAGAACACAAGGCACAAATCACTCAAACAAACCCAAATATCACATCCACTAGAGTAGCATACATGAGATCCACAAGATTACAAGATCAATCCAAGGAAACAAGCACAAGGTAAGGTTCTTCGCACTCCTAGAGGAGGTGAGGTCTTGATGATGATCTACTCCCTTGGGAGGTCTTGCAATCCACAAGGATTCTTCCCAAGAGGGGTCTTGATTCCAAGAGGAAGGGATACAAGGAGAAAAGCTCACAATGTTTTATCTAATACTTTGCCATCCTTCCAAATGAGCTAGGTAAACAGTATATAATGGCTAGGGACGAAACTTGGGGAAAGAGGGGTACAAAGGACCAGAAAGTCCCTAGAAACGCGTGGCCACGAAGGAGGAGTCTGGGCACCCGGGATGGAACCGTCCGGGCACCCGGACCGGTCAGGGGCTTCGGAGGGAGAAGGACCGGGCACCCGGGGTGGCCGCATGCGGCTGGGCGGGGCAGGCTGGGCATCCGGTGGTGGTGTTGGTGCGGCCCAGGTCCGGCCTGGCACCCGGGGTGGGCTGGCCAAGGCCCGGGGGAGGGGGCCGGGCACCCGGGGCCTTGGGGCCGGCACCCGGGGCAGGCGGGGGCGCCTCCCAGGCAGAGGCCGGGCACCCGGGGCCAAGGAGGCGGAGCACCCGGGGTGTCCAGGGGCTGTGGCCCTTGCTTCTTCTCCTTCTCTTCTTTCCCTTGCTTCGTGGTCGCTCGAGTCTCCGTCCTCTCCTTCTCATGATCATCTTCTTCGTACCTAAGAATGAACAATGCTTCCATTTGAGGTAGGACCCAACTCTCATGTGAATTTGAATGGAGCTCGAAGAGGAAGGAGTTCACCTCATTCTCGATTCTTCGTGCGCGTGCTCTTGTCATTGGTCCTCTCGGTGGTGATGGAGTGTCGGTGCGGGTTGTCGAGGGATGCTCCGCATCATCTCCCCCCTAGGGAGAGATCCGTCCACGGATCGTGCTCTTCATCACCATGGTACTTGGCCAAGTCTTTGACGTTGAAGATGTCGCTAACGTTGTACTTGTCATGTGGGATGTCGACCTTGTAGGCGTTGTCTTTGTAGCGTGCTAGCACTTTGAATGGTCCGTCGGCTCTCAGGAGTAGCTTGGACTTGCATTCCTTGGGAAACGTTCCTTGCGGAGATGTATCCATACTTGATTACCCGGTTGGAACACTATCGGAGACTTGTTGATATTGAGCTTGGAGGCTAGTCGTTGTACTTGGCGCTCGATCGTGGAACGTGTTTCTTCATGCATCTTCTTGAGTAGGTGGCCCTTGCACTTGCGTCCATGTTTGCTCTTTCTTGAAGCGGAAGAGGGAGGATGTCTAACAGCGACAAAGGGTTGAAGCCGTAGACAACCTCGAAGGGGGACTTGCCGGTTGTAGAGTATCTTGCGTGGTTGTAGGCGTACTCGGCGATAGGTAGGCACTCCTCCCACTCGTTGATGTTCTTCTTTATCAACACGCATAGGAGAGTGGCAAGCGTCCGGTTGGCGACTTCCATTTGGTCATCGGTTTGAGGATGATACACCATGGAGAAGAGTAGCTTGATACAGAGCTTGGCGCATAGCGTCTTCCAAAAGTAGCTTAAGAACTTGACGTCCCGATCCGACACAATTGTCTTTGGCACACCATGCAACCTCAAGATTTCCCTACAAAAGAGATTGGCAACATGTGAAGCATCATCTATCTTATTGCATGGGATAAAATGAGCCATTTTAGAGAAATGGTCCACAACAACAAATATGGAGTCCTTGACATTTTGGGTCTGAGGTAATCCAAGCACAAAATCCATGCTAATATCTTCCCAAGGTTGATGTGGAATAGGTAAAGGCATATGTAAACCATGGGATTGAGATTGTGACTTAGCTTTGCAACATGTATAGCACTGTTTGGTGAAGCGAGCGACATCGCAAAACATCTTGGGCCAAAAATAGTTCTTGGAGAGCGTGGCAAAAGTCTTATCGCGTCCAAAGTGTCCCATGATTCCACCTCCATGAGCTTCTTGCAAAAGTAACAGACGAAGAGAAGACTCGGGAATGCATAGTTTGTTAGCTCTCATAAGATAACCATCTTTGATATAGTATCGTTCCCAAGAAGTATTCACACACTTAGCATAAGGAGTAGCGAAAGTTGCATCATGCTTATACAAATCTTTGATATGATCAAATCCATCAACATTCAATTCAAGTTGAGTAAGTAACATGCATTTACGGGAAAGGGCATCCGCCAGGACATTCGCTTTGCCCTTAATGTACTTGATCACATAGTGGAAAGATTCAATAAATTCACTCCATTTAGCATGCCGTTTATTCAACATGGTTTGACCTTTAAGGTACTTAAGTGTCTCATGATTGGTATGTATGACAAACTCATGCGGTCGAAGATAATGCTCCCAAACATGCAACACACGGACTAAAAGATATAATTCTCTGTCGTATATGGGATAATTGAGTTGAGCACCGGAGAGTTTTTCACTAAAATATGCACTACAAAAAAAAATACACTTTCGTGATGATACGTGTTTGTCACAGTAGGTCGCGTTTTTTGTCATGCATGTACATCCATGACAAATTTATGACAAAATCAAGATAGTCATACCTGTGCTGTCGTAGACGTGTTCCATGACATTACCAAAATTATCATCACGGATGTGTCCACTTCCATGACGATAAATCGCGCGTCACAGAAGTGCTTTCGTCAAGGGTGACCGACACGTCGCATCCACCGTAACGGAACACCGTTAAGCTATCGGGTCGGGTTTTGGATCCGATAACCCGTTAATAGCCCCGACCAATGGGGATTTTCCACGTGTAAAATCATCATTGGCTGGAGGAAACACGTGTAGACTCATCGTTGGGACAGATGTCATCCACACATTGGACAGAAGGCGCCTATGATACGTCAACACGTGGCACGGCCCAACAGAGGCCCATTCCTGTGAAAAGGCCGGCCTGTTTGACTTGGTCAAAAGGTGGCGGGCCGGCCCATGGAAAGCCTGTTAACGGCCTGTTCGCATATAGCCCATTTACAGCCCGCTAACCCAAGGCCCGTTACGCCCTATCCGAATTAGGCCTAGTAGCGTCATCTAGGCCATACAATATGATTCCTGCCCATTTTCACTTCTGGCCCATGTATGGCCCATGACGTCTTTCGGCCCATATGAGGCCCTATGTAACTCTTGGCCTATTAACGGCCCGTGGTGAAACTGGCCCGCAATGAACAGTGTATCACTTTACACCGATTAACGGCCCGTGGTGAAACTGGCCCATAATGAACAGTATATCACTTTATACCCATTAAGGGCAGTTGGGCCATTTCCAGCAAATGTTATCTTTCAGCCTTCTCAGAGCCCATTTATTCTTGGTCTCATTTCCAGCATTCATTTACTTACGGCCCTTTGCTGTAATTTTCTGCTTGTGGGCCAAACTCAGCCAGTGGTTACATCGGCCCGTTTGTGGTCCGTTAATACGTTGGACCGTTTTCATAGCGTCATCAAATACGGCCTATTAACGATGGCCCGTTATGGTCATACGGCCCGTATAAGGCCCATTGATGATACAACCCATAGAAGGCCCATTGTTTCTACGGCCCGTAGAAGGCCCATTGTTTCTACGGCCCGTAGAAGGTCTACTGTTTCTACAGCCCATAGAAGGCCCACTATTTCTACGGCCCGTAGGAGGCCCAGTGTCACTACAGTAAATATTAGCCCATGGTTATTGTGGCCTAGTTTTAAAAAGAACTGCACTGACTACAAGCAAACAAATAAACAAGACAACAAGGAAATAAATAAGCAAGCAACTTATGCTAGGCTATCACGGCTGTTACACATATTACATCCACTGGGCATCAAAGTTCGCCACCAGTGCAAATATAGGGAACAAAGCAGCATATCATATACACTGGTTGTCAAAGTTGGCGACCAGCGCAAATAAACACCGCAGCAAAACAAATCTAGAACTGAAACCACTTCAGAAGATCTCAAGAAACAATATCCTGGGTACCCATAATGCTGGCAAGATGCTTAGCAAGCTTATTAACTTTCTCTTGTTTGGTGCTTAAATCCTCCAGCGCTTGCTGTTGCACCAGAAAATATGCATCTGAATTCTGTAGGGACTTCCTTAGTCCTTCAGCTTCCTGTCGCAGCACATCTGATCGATGTCTTTCAACTTGAAGTTGAGACTCAAGAAGACGAACTGATTCAGGCAGCAAGTTCGAAGAGCTTGTGCCAGCAGTAGTGGCCAGTAACTCGAACACTACATCAAGACAGGACTTTTGGGTTCCCTCACTGTCGTCAAGATAGTTTTTATCAGCTTTCTTGGAGACCAACAGGGATGTCTCACTATCTTGAACCTTATCTGCATTACTTCCTTTACCATTGGATAACATGGTACTGTTCTCCAATATTTTGTCCGCATTCTAAAAGAGAAACAAGCAGATACATCACATATTTACCATGTTGTATATGAAACTCATTTTGGTAAATGAGTTCAGTAGTAAAGTGGACAGGATAACAGCATGAAACAAACATATATCTATGTACCATGGTCACTTTATGGTCTATATCATTCTAGTTTTTGTTGCCAAATCATGATAGAGACACAGTTCAAATAATATTTGTTCAAGACAAAGCAGAATGGACAAAATATAAGTGTGGGTAACTATAGAGCAATAACAACACTTGTAATGTGCATGACATGAGAACATAACTATTTATTCAATTGAAACTGAAATCAACATAGAGCAGGTTACAACAGCAAACTAGTTAAAGAAACAGGTTTAAAACATACCTGTTGCGCCATTGGAGTTTCAATTCCATCCTTCAAATTTGAAAATAGTTGGTATGAGTAAATACAGTAATGCAAGAGCAAAGGAGTATGAACCATAGCTACAGAACCTGACCTAAGAATAAATCTTCTTCTCCTTTAAGAGTTGAGTTGGGATTCGGAGTGGTGGTCCTCGTGCTTTGGGCACTATAGTTCCCTTACTAACCGTTCGTGTTTGGGTGCTCTGTGGTGGAGAAGGTACTGTGTGAACTGGAATTGGGTTACTATCTGCCGGGGTTGGGGTTAGAAGGGGTGTAGCTGGTTCTCTGTCCAACTGGGTAGGGGTACAATCTGCGAGAGTCTGGGTTATGTGTGGTGGATCTGGTCCTTGGGCAAGTACAACCGTGGTTCTATCTGCATCAACTGATAGCACTATCTTTTCTAAAGACCGTGTTGTTACTCCCTTGGATACTGCCATCATGCTCTCCAATTCAAATGGCTGATAAACAAGAAAAGTAATTGGAAGTATATACATTGTATGATAGACAGGTGCAATGGATAGTGGGGAATAAAGGAGGGCATGAAATAATTCACATTTATGTTGTCTAACCAAACAGGATAGCATGACATAATTTCACATATATGATGGCTAACTAAACAGGATAGCATGACACAATTTCACATTATGATGTCTAACTTAAAAAGATGGAAAGACATAGTTCAAAATATGAGACTATGTAAACAGGATGACATGACATAAATATATAATGCGTTTATTAAATAGGTTGGCATGCCATAATTCACATACATTCATGGATAGAATGCCATAATTCTAAATATGATGACTGTAAACACTAAACAGGATGAGATGATATAACTATATGATGTCTTTATTAAATGGGTTTCCATGCCATAATTCAGATAGATGATGTGTATGTACTACGTAAACATGATGGCATGATATAATTCAAATATATGATTTATATAGTAAGCAAGTAAGTAGATGGCAATCTATATATGATGTAAAAACTAAGCAATGCAAGACAACATGCATGACATGGGTAATATAACCCTGCCAAGTTTGAGCATAGACCTCAGGGGGGAAATAGGACTGGTCATCAGTCTCTGAATCCTCCTCTGAGGAGCTCTCTGTAGCCAGCAAGATGTCTGCTTCAGCAGGTAGCATTGTCTGCTCTGAATACCTTGTTTTCACTCCAGATACTTCCATCACTGCTTCAAATGGCTGATGCACATGAAGAGTAGTTGAATATACAAACGTTGTCGACAAATGGAACACGTAATACAAAAAAATGATAGCATGATATAATTCACATACATGATGATTGGCTAAACAGCATGGCATTGCATAATTCACATATATAATGCCTTTGCAACAAGATAGCATTGTATAATTCACATATATAATGTCTTGCAACAAGATGGAAATGCATAATTCACATATATGGTAATTAGACACTGAACAGGTGGCATTCACACAAAGCATGTCTAAACTAATCAAATGGCATAGCAATGCGAGACACCATACGCACGATATGAGCAACATAACCCTGCCAAATTAGAGCATACACCTTGGGGGGATAGGACTGGTCATCTATCTTTGAATCCTCCTCTGAGGAGCTATCCGTAACCAGCGAGATATGCGCTTCGTCAGATAGCATAGTCTGCTCAGAAGACCTTATTTTCACTCCAGAATTTGCCATCACGGTGTCAAATGGCTGATGCACACGAAGAGCAGTTGAATGTACTAACATTGTTGACAAATGTAATATGTAACGAAAAAAAGGATGGCCTGATATAATTTACATATAAGATGACTGGCTAAGCAGGATGGCATTGCAAAATTCACATATATGATGCCTAGCTAAACAAGGTGGCGTTGTATAATTCACATAAACGATGAGTAAACTAAACAGATGGCATTCACACAAAGGATGTCTAAACTAAGAAGATGACATATTTGATGTATAAAGTAAGCAATGCAAGACACCATATGCATGATATAACCAACATCAGCATGCCAAGTTAGAGCAAAGACCTCAGGGGGTAAATAGGAGTTATCTTCTCCTTCTGAATCCCCCTCAGAATAGATATCTTCCTCTCGATTACAATCCAAAATGCGTGGAGGGGGGCTGCCTTTGCGCCTACCATGGAGCGATGTCTGCCTGAAATTATATTGCCACGCAAGGCTAGTCTCTTTTGCTCTACATGTTCAGTTCCATTGTTTACAGTAACTGTCATGCATAGGAATAAAACATAGTGAGATTATGTAAGGAGTGCATGCAGAAATCCAGAGTGATGGTAGCAACCTGTGGATAGACCCAAAACCAACAATAGTAGGCAGATAATGGCTTCAGTTAATAAATACAGATAATGGCTTCTTCAATATTTGTTTCCAACCCAACATGAAAGTCATAGTAGACATCGGAGATTAACCAGATAGTAGATAGATACTATTGATAGCGGCCCCGATATGTACCCCACAACCATTTAAAAACTCAAGTTTGACCATTAGTTCGGAGCTGACTCAGAGTCTAATCGATGAACAGGACAATAAAGTAGCATGTAATCTTAAGCGATGCATAACATAAGCAGACACGAAAGAGTGCGACCTCTCTTGCGGACCCGTGTAGTCCTCGAGGTCATCTGCTCGGTTGATGATGGTAATGCAGTTTTCATGGCTGCCAGCAGCGGGGAAGAAGATCTGAGGCGGCGAAAGACAGTCTGGAGGTCGGATCCCTGCTGTGTTGGACCCTTCAATCATTGGAGCAGCTGAGCTGGGGTGGACGACGAAGCAGCAGGAGCGGGACGAACCACGCAAGGTTTTCTTTGACAACTATATGTAAGAGAAGTAATTCTATAAGGGCTCGTTTGAATTGGAGGATTCCAACAATGCAGGGATAGGAAATAGACAGGAATAGGATAGGAATGCACGTGCAAAATAGAGAATTAAAAAACACAGGATTTCTACCAATCTGGGTGTTTGATTCACAACAATTGGAAGATCATAGGATGCAAAGAAGCATGGTGAGATTAAGCCAAACCACAAGAAAATGTACGATTATAATGCTATTATGCTACTATCTCTTAGTCTTGTGCTTCATGAATAGGAATTTGAAAAGGAGGACAAGTGAAAATTAAAATTCCTACGTTTTTTCTTTCAAGGAGACACTAAAGGAACAAATCCGTGTGCTCAGTGGACAATATATATAACATGTAGAGTAAAAAAGAGATGCAACAAGTGTACAACCTCTTTGGTGAAGCCATGTCGATCTCAGCGTGATTGGGTTGGCCGGTGAGGATGCTCCGGCTGACTTTGCTCTCGGAGGAGGGGAAGAAGATCTTAGGCGTCTGGAGATGGAGCCTGAGGTACTGCTCCGCTGTGATGGAGGGTTTCGTCGTTGGAGCAGCTCCGGTGAGTTGTACGACGCCGAGGCTAAAGCAGGACAAGAGAGACAACGAACAAGGTTAACCTGAGTGGAATTCTAATAGCATCTCCAATACATGACGTAAAATACATAACCACAAAGTGCTAGATGTAAAATACATCAGCCGCTCATGTCTGAACTTAACTCTCGAAACTGAACTTAACTGTCGAAACTGAACTTAACTGTCGAATCTGAACCTGACTGTCGAAACTGAATTTTGCTGTCGAAACTGAATTTTGCTGTCGAAACTGAACGCACTAGCAAGGTGAGGCTACACGTCAGTCGACTGACTTTTTCATCTCTGGTCAGTCGATTTTGCAGCCGTTGGATACGAAATCAAGGGCCTGCGGTTCATCTTCAACCTCCACCCCCCTGAGCCGCCAGCCACCACCGGCTAAACAGTAGCCTCCCGCCGCCCGTGGCCGGCGGTGCACCGCCCGGCCCGCCCTGAAAACACTCCCCACCGCCGGTTCACCACTGCCCCGGCCATCCCTCTAGGCCCCCACGTGCCAAGCTTTTTATCCGGCGATCCCCACGCCACCGCCCCGCCAACGCCCCACCACCGCCGGCGACCACCGCCCCCATCCTGAACCCTAAGATAGATAGTGGGGTACCTCTCCGGCGAGCCCCCTCCCCGCTGCGGCTGGTTCTTCCTTCACCCCGGCGAGCCCACCCCTTGAAAATTGACTAACCCAAAAGTTGATTCAGTCGACTGAAGTGTAGCCAAATCGGAGCAGCATCGCAAGAAAGAGCAAGAGCGAGAGCAGCAGCGCGAGCAAGAGCAATAGCAACAGCAGACCAGGCAGGGGACCGAGAGCAAGAGCAGAGCAGCAGCGCGAGCGAGAGCTAAAGCAGCAGCAGCTCCTACTGATGTGGACGTTGCCGCCGAGGGAGCGACGCCATGGAGGAAGTGGCCGGCGATGCCGCCGTGGATGGAGCCGCGCCGTGTCGGCTCGGGACCGAGCGCCAGCAGCACCGTGAGATCGAATCAAGAAGAAAATGTGGCGATTAGGGTACAACCTCTTTGGTGGCACCGATTAGGCTGCGGCTTCATCCGAGGAAACGGTGATGATGATGCTCTTCCGGTGGTGCAGGTGAAGACGGCGGTGTGGGAATGGAGGTCGCGCGAAAGACTAGGGGAACGTCGGGGCAGCTCCTTGGAGGTGGAGGATGGGGTGGCTGAACCGGCAAGACGATGAGATCGACGACGGATCCTCATCCGGTACGGTGGATGAGGGACATCGAGGTGTTGTTGTGGACGACGTCGTCGGGGAAGAGGCTCCGGCTGGGTGGTGGACGAAGCAGGGTGTGGGGTTTCGTTGCGGGTTTTCACGGCCTCGGTGTATGAATGGGTGGGCGGATGGGATGGCAGTGGGGAACCATGGCTTAGAGACGCGCTTGTCCGAAATGTGGGGTAAGTTATGAAAGTACCCCCTACCGATTTAAGGCGGTTCTTTCGGTTCAGGGGTACCACGGGCATTTCGCATGTCGGGATTTCACAGGAGGTGGGAGTTTTCGCGCGCGTTGTAATTTCGGAATAGCAAGGCGCGGGTTGAGATGGAGGGAGTTGTCGGAGCACAACGAGACAAAGATATATCTTAAATATTTCGGGCTAACAAGGCGCGGGTTGAAATTTCCGGACAAGCCTAACGTGTACTGTACCAAATCAATGCGCACTACAAATGTCATTCAAAACTTTGAATTCATGTTATGTTCAATTAAAATATTTCGCTACGTGTATAATGCATGCAACCTACTACTCAAATGAACGTTTTAGTGCATTCCAAACGTATATACTACCGCTTCAATATGAACTAAATTTGAATAAGATCTACAATAATGATTGTTGTGAAGTCAAAGCATTTGAATTCGTTTCTCTGTTTTAGTAAGATCTACAATCATTATTATTGTCAAGTTAAACCATCGTTTGTGTATTATCTTCACAGCACACCACATGATTAGTCTCGAGTTACATATGAACTATGTGTACTATATGAACTCGAACTAGATTTTTTGAATCCACTTTATTTTGATTTCAAATCACATTACATTTCTAGCTCTAGCTAGATCTTCATAATCTAAACCATGTCTCATATGTATAATGTGTCTATCACATTATGTATGGTGCCCCGACCCCTACGCCTACAAGTATTTAGATGTGAGTTGCAAACACCACACATTACCACAAATTCAAATAAAATGTGAGAATGTTCGATATATAGTATTGTTTAGATTGCTCGATATTTAGTTGTAAGCTGCAAATGCTGCACATTATCACAAATTCAAATAAAATGTGAGATTGTTTGATGTATAGTATGGTTTAGATTGTTCGCCATTTAGCTGTGAGTTGCAAACTCCATGCATTATCACATTATGGTATAACATGTGCACAGCACGTGTATCACCGCTATATTCATGCATGCAATGTTTAAAACACTATGATCTCCTATTCAAATATATGAATCCGCTTTCATATCAAATTATGATCTTTGTTAGTCTCTTACACCCACACAATCCTCTAACCTTTGTAGCTACCACTAACTTTCTCTCGTGCATGCACACACCCTCTCGCCCTCCCCCTCCCTCGGCATTCTATCCACCGGGCACATTCATTTTTTTCTTTAGGTCGTTTTCCCAGAGTCTCCACAACTCCTTTCCGACACACACCGGTTGATAAACCTCTCCAGCGATGCCTGCCTACAGCATACACACACAGCTTCAATCTCCTCCTTTATGTGTCCTTGCCTCATGTCTCTCATATGGTCAGACACACGTGTAAACTCTCGCCCCTCTTTTCATCGATCTCACAACCGCACACTCCTCCCCCTATCTAGCTAGTAGTTGGGCCTCTCGCACCACCTCCTAGCTCCATTCTCTCTGTCTATCCGTCTCGCTGGGCCTTATTTGCCTCTAACAAATGGACGTACACCGACCGATCTCTCGCTATACATATAGCCAACTAGGTCCTTATAACTCGTTTTTACCCGCACATCGATCGATCTACCTCATTAGTTGTGTCTCTCCCTTCCTCCGACAAACAACAATTGATGTACCGATCTAGTTAGGTTTGCTTACCAAACACATGGTTCCCCTTCATCATCCATGGATGCGTCCCGACAGATCTATCACGCACAGGCACACAGAGAAACACATCCCCACTCTTATTGATAACATTGCAGTTCCACCCTCAGTTTGTCTAGTAGGCCTCTCCCAACATCTCCGAGAAGCAACTCCATCACCCATCTAGCAGTCTACCCCTCTCCCTCCCTCTCCCTCCCTCTCTCTCCTCTCTCTCTCTATCCCATCATATTTCCCGTCCTTCAGTTATGTATGGATGTCGACTGATCTCCCTCAAGACATAGCTGGGTCTCTCCTTCTCAACACATACACGAGTCATTCTACCTCTATAATTAGGCCTCTGCCTACCCCTACCCCTCCCCCACCCCCTCCCCCCCCCACACACCGATACATCAAGCGCTCTAGTCATGTCTCCCTGCCACACACAAACTTGACATGTGCCCTCTAACGTTCCGGTAGGCCAGTCACCCTATATATTTGACTTGCACACACACACACACACACACACAATTTCGATGGCTCTCTTCATCGATCTCGCACCCACCCACTTGATCCTCTCTTCGACTCTATCGATAGCTATGACCCCTCCCTCTCTTCTCGTGGATTGCCCGACCCTCTATGTATGATATGGATAGGCCTCCATTTCACACACATTGCATGCAAAATTTTGTTTGAGATGTCATCGACACATATTCCCACAAATAATTCACGAAATCAACCCCCACCCCCACCACAAAACAAAAAACACTCAAGAACGCGGTTTGTATCTCTCACACACACCCACGTAGGTGGGGGACATGCACGAAGAGAAGAGGTGCATGCACGGCGCATGTACTCCCGTCTCTTTCCCAACCACACCTGCGCGGGTACATGGTGGAGCTCATTTCTGTACGAAAAAGGTAGCCCACGTGGTAATTTAGCACGTGTACTGGTTGTCCACTTGGTGGAGGGAGGATCGTCTACCACGGGTGAACAAACAAATTGCGACTTGACGCGTTATGTTAAATTAAAAAAAGAGGCAAACCATGTGGGGCCTACCTTAGAGGCAAGGCTCTATACACTGGAGTACTTTTGATGTGTCCCGTCAACTCGCAGAACGAGGAGAAGCTTGCTTAGTACGCCGTCTCCCCCGCCCACGGGCGCGGTGGCTAACAGGATGAGGTGAAGCTTGCTCCTCCCTCGCCCATGCGCGCGGCGGCTCGCAGGACGAGGAGAAAAATTTATTACTCCCTCCGTTTACTCCTCGTCCCTACTACCTTGGTTATAGAGATTATATCATATTGTTTGGAATATATATGTCCTTTAGTAGATTTCAATATGAACTACTTGTACATACTCCAAACACTGATGTATATAGACGTATTTTAGAGTGTACATTCACTCATTTTGCTCCGTATGTAGTAGCACTCTCCCTCGCCCCTCGACCCTCGCCCACGTGGTGGACGTGCAACAATTCATTCGGTCTCATATAGCCAGAACGATATATACTGCACTACCATTATTGCTCGACTTCCCGAAGAGGCGAAGAGCCAATCGCAAGGTTAATATTTTGGAGATGCCAAGCGCAAGGTTATAGGACAACGAGTAGTAGGTGCCGCGTCATTTATAAATAATTTTTTTTTCTTCAGTGGCACGTACGCAATATGATAGGTTCATATGGAGAGAAAAGGAAACCGCTCCACTATATACATAGTCAAGACGGGCCAGCCTACACGGTTGCTTGCTGGGGTTGCTCTCTTCACACTCTCTCGCACAAAACGACTGTGGCCACATCTCTAACATCCCGGCGGATCACGTCCACTTGGGGAAGGGGTGGATGCTTAGTGTAGATGCGGTGGCCGTCGCCGACGGCGAAAACCCACTATTGACACGTCGCGATCAGGGGTCCCCGCCGTTCTCTCTCACAAAGCCGGTGAGTTTGCCTTCATCCCTTGCTCACTGCCGCAACGTGGGCACTTGCCGCCTCCCGCCGCCCTCCTCAAGGTTGAGCTACGTCCCTCAGGTACAACTCCCTTTACAGCCAGCTTGCACCACTGCTCCAGCTGCCCACATCACTCCCTGTGGATATTTCTCTACTTCTTTGCCCCGCACATACCTGTCTCCTCTACTGGCTTCTACGTACTGTATTTGTGATGAGTTTATGTCTCATCAACTAGTCCTAGTAATCTTATTCTAATCACGCTTCTTCAATTTCTTTGCCACAGGGATGCTCATCTCGATTTTGGTGAAACTGCACAAAATGATCCGATGGTCAAAAGGTTGCAAACTTCATTTATCAGGAAGCTCGAACGTTGCCAGCAAATTGAAGCCTGGTCAGGGTTCACGATTCATGGGCTAGGGACTACATGGATCGTTTTTTCTTTAGCTGCCTCTGTTCTAAAATAAGTGTCAACTTTAGTAGTAGTACAACTTTGTACTAAAGTTTGCACAAAGTTGAGACACTTATTTTGGAACGGAGGGAGTACATATTTGCTATGATCTGTCAATCATTGAGATGCAATAGCATGCATGTTAAGTCTCCTTTGTATTTGATGAAATGTTGCAACGGGCAACCTTGGATGCAAGATACATGTAACAGGAGGTGGAAGCTTCATAGCATTGTACAAATTTATCTCGCTGATAAATTACAGTATGTACTAGTACTATACTAGTACTTCCTCCGTTCCTAAATATAAGTCTTTGTAGAGATTTCACCATTAACCACATGAGGATGTATATAGATGCATTTTAAGTGTAGATTCATTCATTTTGTTCTGTATGTAGTTCACCTAGTGGAATCTCTACAAAGACTTATCTACTAGTAATAGTTAGCCCCCACTACTAGGAATTCTCTATCCTCTCCTTGAGCCACATCATCAAAATTGACGTAGCCGTTAGATGAAGTAAATCAGTCATAATAGCCGTCTGATCTAGACGTTGAGAGGCTCCGCACTAAGCCACATGCAAGCATGCAGAAATACCGTGGCACATGCATGTGAGTGGGTTTTAAATCACATCAACATGTCTGCATGCAAGCATGCACTGGTAGCATGCATGTAAGTGAGCTTTTAAGTCCCATTAACATGTCAAAAAGAAAAATATAATCCCATTATGCAGTAGGAGTTGGCTGATCTTTTTTCCTTATGTGGGATGATCTAAATGATGATGGGAGTTTATTTAGTTTGGCTACCACATTTGTCATGCGGTTATAGATTTTTTTAGTTCTATCAAATCGGTAATTTTGCGCAGAGAGATATACCGCTATTCCGCGGCAATGCGCGAGGACTCATCTAGTAATATTTAGGAATGAAGGGAGTACTATGTAAAGAGTTAGGTGTCGCACAGTGATAGTGTGAGGTGGGCCATGTAATCACTGAGCCTGCGTGTTTTCACTGCTCTTGCACTCCTCCGCTGTAAGAATGGAGAAAATTGTAATCTACTACTCCTTTCGCCGAAAGCGTGTGACATCCAGCAGTCCTACCACCTCAGTAATAAAGACTAATGAGCCGTCAAATCACATTGACCCAACAGTAAGTTGGACGGACGAAGCAACCATCACTCTTGCGCCAGTGAGAGGTCGCGTCCACTCTGCCCGGGCATGAACGCGGCACCGATTCTTTGTAGTGGCGCTGACCGTTTCGGGCGGGAAGCGCGCGCGGGCGATGGAGGGGCTTTGGGTGGGCCAGGCTGGTCAGGAGCGGGCATGGCAGCTGTCCGCATGTCCATACCGGACACGCCCGGAAACGAGAGGATGCACCGACTCTCGCGGCTAAAATCGTACACTACACACCATATCTCTATAGGAGTAGGTCAATCTGTCGCACTCTCTAACACACACATGCTGTTAAACACACACACGCACACGCACGCACCTTGGTCCCGTTGCACCTTCTAACGTGACTTATTACACCTAGACGGAGGGAGTAGTAAGTATACGAGATACGGTGGCACACTGACTTAAATCGAATACAAGTGCCCAAAATTTGTGTGCATGTTATAATAAGGATTCACTTAAAATAGTACGTGAGCGAACAGTGGGATCAATTGGACAGTGTTCCCGAGCAGTAGCGAGATGTGTGAGGTAGTAAGATACACTGCTGGCACTTTTAATTTTTCTTATTAATTTGTTTGTTTCACCCTCTGACTAGTGGGACCCAACGTACTACGTGGGGAGAGGTAAGGTGACTAAGGCTGCATTATTTCTGCACCACTGTGGATAGTCTTACCACCAAAGCCACATGACACGATTATGATTGACATCCTAATGACTCCTACACACACACACACAAAAACACGGCATGCCTGTCACACGAATGCAGGAATGTATAAAAGGTTATTTTCCTCTTGTTGAACATAACGGGAGGGTTGTGTAGCTGGTTAGCCTGTTCACTCATCAAACTTGAGGTCTCGGGTTCGATAGCTACACTTGAGAATATTTTTCTCCAGGAGGATTCTTTGACTGGTCAAAATATTTTCTAGGGTTTGCACGCTTCACACTCTCTCTCCAGTATATATACACAGGCTGGAGCCTCAGCGCTTGTAGTTGCTCTCTTCACACTCTCTCGCCCTCTCCCGCTGGAGCCTCAGCGCTTGTAGTTGCACTCTTCACACTCTCTCGCCCGCTCCAGATCTAAACAAGACTTCGTTGACCTCTCTCTCCCCTCACTGCTGCTCAAAGAGCCGGCAGGATCCGTCTGCCGTCGGCGAAGGAGGGAATCCACTACCGGCGCTGCTGTTCACTTTCCACCCAGCGGCGGCACGGGAGGGCCTCCGACCCCTTCTTCTTCGCAGCCGTCCCATCGCCCACTGAACCACGCCCCAAGAACCTTAAGGTATATTTTACTTACTCCACATGCATTGCTCTAGCTGCATGTATACCATGAATCTAGGACGTGGTTCAAAGAGGAAAGGAGTGGGGGAAAGTAGTGGGAAAAGTTGTATATAGCATGAATCTAGGACGTGGTTCAAAGAGGAAATGAAGGGGGAAAGTTGTATAGCATGAATCTAGGACGTGGTTCAAAGAGGAAAGGAATGGGGGAAAGTAGTGGGGAAAGTTGTATCGCATAAATCTAGGACGTGGTTCAAAGAGGAAAGGAAGGGGCAAAAGTACTTGTTCAAAAAGGAAAGGAAGGGACAAGGCTGTAGAGTTTGAGCAGGACTAGATTTGCTGCGCTCACATAGGGAAAGGTGTCTAAAGATAACAAAACTGGGACCAACACAAATATGCTCCGTGGTTGTTTGTTCTTTGTTGCAACAGACTGTGCATGACCACAGTACATCGGTAGATGCACATGGTGCTGGTGCGTCCACTGTCCTGTGCAACTCATTAGTTGTTGTTGATCTAAGGCCCTGTTTGGTTAAAAACTCCCTAGTCCCTACCTGCTTGGTTCCAGGGACTAAACATGGACTAGAGGTTATTAAATGACATGATAAAAGACCATGTTACCCCTAGTAATGAACTAATAGAAACAACGTGCGATGCGTGGCATGGGCAACTGTTGGAAAAAGTCCCAAAAATACTCCCTCGGGGTCTTCTTTCTTTAGTCCAAAATGCCCACTTTTAGTCCCGAAAAGTCCCTCCTGTTTGGTTTAGATGTGACTGACACGGAATTTTTTAGTCCCTACACCAAAATGTCCCTATAAACAAACACCCTCTAATAATGCCGCTGGAAAATTGATGCAATGCCATAGTTAAAAGCGAATTACATGTTTAACGAATTTTATTGTTAATATAATCTCTATGTTAATATTAATCAATGCCGCCGTTTGAGAAATGCTACTGTCTTGCTTTCTTTCCCATTTAGATAAGGTAGATGCTTCTTTTTGTTGGCTTCTGTGTCATCCACCGTTATTGACCACTAATTGTTTCCTTTGCACCTCTGTGTAAACAGGGTTATCTACTTCACCTCGTTGCCATTGTGACCTTTTGTTGCACCGCACAAAACACTTATGTTTTAAGAGTGTTTTGTTCAGTTCAACTAAAATGTCACACCGACAACGTTGCTTGATTGCTTGATCTTAGTGGAACTGCACAAGAGGATATCTTACTTCCTATCCGTTAAGGCGAATTTGGTTCAGATCTTATTCTTGTGAGTTGTTTGAATTCCGCATCATGAGAGGTCAGTACTAGCCTTCTTTCACATGATTCTGCAGTGTGCTTTCATATGTTGTGCTACTTGTACGATAATGTTGCTTGATTTTAGTGAACTGCACAAATGGAGACAAGACTTCCAATCTGTATGTACACCGTAATATCCCATTGAGGTAAGATAAGGATATTTCACAACTGCTGGCCTGTATTTTGCCACTTTCATCAGAAAATTAAGTTTAGTACTATACTTGTGCTCCCTAATTGACATGCCAAATCATACATTGAAGGCGAAGCTTGTCTGTTATTGAACCAAGTGATGAAGGGGAAGAACAAGCGGAAGAAAAACAAAAATCAACTCCCGGTGCTGTAATGAAGCACTGGAACTGTGATGACACAAGTAATGATATAGTTTTGCATCTTAATTTATTGCTATGGCAGGAACGAGCAATTGTCTTGCCACTGGTTTGATGCCATACGTAATTATCTCTACTTGTGCAAACAGGGATCTTCTTTGAAGATACCATATATATTAGTGGAACTACACAAGAAGATGTTGGAAACATTAAACTAATCGAGGAGTATATAGTAAACATGGCCACCCTCGTAGATAGCAACAGATGGTTCCGGAGAAGTGCTTCATCTGTATGCTCTACACAATCAGCCTCCTGACAAATGTTGGTACTCACCCACTGATTTCATCCATATGAATTAGCTTTGTCATCTCTATTGGTGTTGTGCTACTGTTTAGATACTGTCATGAAAAACTGGTATTGTCCTTGAGAAGTGCTTCATCTGTGCTGTTTTAAATATTTCCTTTCCTTTTTTCGAGCAAACATGGATCATCTTCCTCTGAAGAAGAATATGGAGTACATGAAGTGACTAGTTCCGATTATGCCAGGATGAAGAAGCCCTGTCTATCTTCTCATCAGAAGGAGTAGTTGAAGGATGGTTACATTACTCCCCACAAGACCAAACTAACTTCAGCTCAGAAGGACTGACAAATCTCCATTTTTTTGCTGTGATGCGCGAGTACAATGTTGTTCTAGGATTCTTTCTGGTGAGTTCCATTTTTCTAAAAGTGTGCTCTACATGGACCATGTATGTGCCTGTTGAAACTGTCAATTCATATTACAGTTTGCTTTATACTAATCACTTTTTTGTATTTGTGCAAACAGGGGTGCTCAGCTTGATTCCAACGGGAACTGCACAAAATTTTCATGAATACATCGAATCATTCATTTCCACCACAAGAAAAGGAGGTGCCCATAAGTTCAAGGCGTTGCAACATATAAGGGCGAAATCATACAAGCTACGCGCGAATTTGGTTGATTTTGGTGGAACTGCACAAAAAGAACAGCTGGTTTATTTAGCACGAGGTGCCATGTCAATGTCCGAACTGATGGCAAACCCTGTCCATTCCACAATCGTAGGCATTTGATATTTTGGAATGGGACAACCTTGTCAAATTTTGCTCATTGATTTTAGCAAGATATGCGTTTGATATTTTCGAATGGGACGCCCTTTGCTGTCAGCAACGGCGATCATTTTTTTCTTTATCCTTTAGTTGTGAAGTAAATATTGCCTCTGACATGTGAGTCGCTGAGATGCATAATCATCGATTGTTTTGAATGTTCTCTATGAATTGCCAGGCCTGTGTGTTTGATTGCAATGTACAGAAACGCTAAAAAGCTGCTCAAACTCTTTGTACTCCTTCTGTTCCTTTTTACTTCGCACATTGTGAAAGTGCATACTTTTTTGTATAAGATTGGTCAAAGTAGAGATACTTTGACTGCAGACAAAACTTGTACGCAGACTAGAAAGGACCGGAGGGAGTACATGTGAAACTGCTGCAAACGTGGTGATCACCCTGGAAATAATGCTAGTACGTATTGTTTTGCATGTTCATCCAATGCTAGTGATACAGGAATTCAAACTAATCGAAATAAATTCATTCATACACGGTCGGATTTCATATAAACATGCCGGATTTCATTACATTTCATACATTCTTCAACTAAAAAGGGGTGTTTGTGGCCGCATGCATCTCCCAGATGCAGAGGCCGGGGGTCATCCTCCTTTTCGAAAAAAACTAAAAAGGGGTGCGCTGGAGGTATAATTAATTAACCGAAGCTACCCACCTGTGTCCCGCTGAGCCGAACAGAAGCTTCAGTGACTTAACTGCAAGTGCAGTTGCATAACTGACATGTGGCCTATTGGGCCCACGTGTCAGTCAGCCAACTGCACCAGCAGTTAAGTAGAAGCAGCGTTCTTCTCCAGCGCAGCTCTCTGACTCCACGTCACCGCCAAGAAACTATCCGGTCGTCAATGGTCAACCCGCCTAGCTTGGCTTCAACCGGAGGGTAGCAGTGGTGGCCATAGTTGGACCCGAGCGGCGGTGACCTACCGTGTTCTACTCTTCCTCGTTTTCTGTGTGGCGCGGCCTCGTTGGTAGCGGGGCGGGGCCTCGGTGGATCCGGCGATGTCCTCTATCTCGTTGCCGGCGGGCGACGCCTTAGCGGAGCGGTGGAAATCCTCCCCCACGTTGTCGGCAGGGTGGGGCCTCGGCTGAGCCGGTGATGTCCTCTGCCTCGTTGTTGGCGGGGCGGGGCCTCGGCGGAGCCGGTGGTGTCCTCTGCCTCGTTGTTGGCGCCGCGGGGCCTCAGCGGAGCCGGCGGTGTCCTCTGCCTCATTGTTGGTGCCGCGGGGCCTCGGCGGAGCAGGGCGTCGTCGACGCCAGCAGAGCGGGGACTCGTCGGAGCCAGCATTGTCCTCTGCCTCGTCCTCGGTCTCGCCAAACAGCGCCTCGCCCCTTCATCGCCCTCTTTGCTAGCCTCTTTTTAGGCGGCCGCAGCCTCCGCCACCCGCATGCGGTACCACCAGCGCTTGAGGCGGCCCTTGTGGGCGGAGCGGTATGAGTCGAGCAGCGCCTCCTGCTCCGCCCGCTCCGCGGAGATCTGCTCCTCCGCCTGCAGGCGCTCCTGGAGGAGATGGTGGTTGTAGGCGGCGTCGGCCTGCGCCTCCCGGAACTGCTCCTCACGCATCAGCCTCACCCTATCCATATATTGGGCACGGGCCTCGCCGATGGTCATGGTGCAATGCACTAGCGAGGATGGTGCGGAGGAGGGGGTTGGTGCCGGATCGTCGACTACCATAATCTCCATTAGGACGTCATCGTCCTCCGGCTGCCTATCGGCCAGCCGGTCGGCAACAATGGCTGCCATCTCCTTATGGTCCATCGTCCGCCTGTCCCGAAGAGCGCTGGAGCACGAGGAAGCCATGGTGGGCAGTAGTGGTGTGGACAGGAGAAAGGGAACAGATGCGGATGACTGCGGCTATGGCCGGCGCAACAGTTTATATAGCATCGGTGGGTGGGCGGAGGGATGGACGTGTGGCGCCGGAGTAGCCGCCTCGGCAACCGCGTATCATTAATGTGTGCGGCAGATGGACGGACGGACGACACTTGTGTCGTTTGAAGGCGGAGCAATCGCCTGCATCGGGAAGCGGGGCGGCCGGCGCTGACTGTTTCGGGCGAAAAGCGTGCGCGGGCGAGGAGATGACTTTACTTGGATATGATAATAATGGGGACCTACCAGGTCCATAGCCTCACGTACGCAAGTGCCTCCTTATTTATATATATATATGTGTATATATATATATATATATATATATATATATATATATATAACTATAATTTATTTTGCTTCCTCCTAGTTTCCTGACATCACGGTCCCACACCATTGTCAACCTATGTACTCCCTCCTTTCTGGTTTATAGGGCTTATCTCAAAATTTTAGTTTTTCCATTTTATAAGGCTCAATTTGGTTGTTTTCCATCACGTGTTCAGATTCCAAGGTGCATTAAATCATTGCATGCAAGTATTAAGAGAAAATTGACCAATGCATGTACTTTATGCATGAATGCATTGTAATTAATGCATTGATAAACATAATTTTTTGAGGATAACAAGAGCATTAATTAGGTGCTTTTGTAAAACTACAAAAAGTATTCCACCACTCGCCATCTACCTTGATTGGTGAGATTTTTGAATTGAGCATTGTAAACCGGAAAGGAGGGAGTAGTCAATAAACGAGAGAATTGCACAAGAAGCGTCCGACAGCTGGGACCAAGCAGCTCGAGCAGTATTTGTGTTTTTGAGGTGTGAGCACTGCAGAGTTTTTCGATGTTTACCCTAGATATTAATTTTTCTCCTCTGAACAACAACGAAAACATCGCTGCTGGTATTAACTGGGCGGGCTGTGGCCCGTCTAGCCCAGACCAGATATCCAGCCCAGATATTAATTTTTTTCAAGCTGAAAATGGCTAGCCCAGCTATACTTTTTTTAGGAATACCCACGCAAGGTCAAGTTGTTATTCTCCGCCCCGCTGGGCTGCAAATATTTCCTAGGAGGGATGCATTAGGCTTAACAAGAAAATGGGCTTTAAGAAATAATAAATGGGATGTAATTATAAAAACTGGGTAGTAACTATAAAAAAATGCACCAAACAGTCATTACTTTATAAAATATTATTTTTGGAATATTGAAAATTTTAATTTCATTAATTGTTGCGAGCGTAATGTTTCATTGGATTTTTACGTAATATAAATTTATATTGAAATTGTATTTAATCTGACAAGAAATTTCGGGATAAAAATATTCGGATCCCATCAAAATGTGGGAAATTTTATTGAATTCAGTTTTGAACGGTTGGTTGAAATGGGCTGTACTTTTAACAGACTGTAAATGGGCTGTAGTAAATTCCATTAGAATTCAAAAATGGGCTACACATTCTCACAAATCTCAAATGGGCTATAAGTTCTCTGCCACACACTTCTGGCCTTACTAAGTTGACATGTCCCCTAAAAAAACAGAGTTGATGCGTATGCAAGGGTTTGTCAACTTATAGTCAACACACAGTTCTAGCAGCAGTGGCCGTTGGATGTCCATCCAACGGATGCCGTGCTTCTTCTTCAATCTCGGATATTCTAGCTTCACCCGCCCAAAAAATAATTCCTCCCCCTGACATTTGGGGCGCACCGTTTCGGAAGCTGACCTGTGGGCCTACTAAGTTGACGTACCAAGGGCTTTGTCAACTTAGTCAATATAAACGATTCTAGCTGTAGTGACCGTACAATGTCCATCCAACGGTCGTCGTGCTTCTTCAACCTCTGGTCTTCTTGCTCCAGCCGCCCAAAGCAGCGCCGGTCGTGTCGCCTGCTCCTGCCTCCTATGGCCGGCTGTGCTGCCGCGGAGGCCTCACCGCCCCCTAATACTCCCACCGCTGGCCAGGCCATCCCTCCACTCACCCACACCCCCTATTATTCTGCGGCGACGGCAGCGCAGCCGAACCAGTGAACCCTCGTGCTCCTCTCCGCGTGTGCATCCACTGCCGCGTCTTCCCCGGCTCCACGTCGTCCCCTTCCTTGGCCTCGCCGTCGTCCACCGCCGTGGTGCTCTCGGCGCGGCGTGGTCAATGTGGTCAAGGAACGACTTCCATCGGACGTGGACTGTACGTGGAGAGGCTGACAGCTGGGTCCACGGCAGCCGCAAGGAAGTGCCTCCTTATTACGCGCAAAATAACTATTCCTCCACCTAACAGCGGGGACCCACCAGATGGGCCACCGTATTTCGCGAAAAAAATGATTCGCCCCGTGACTGCTGGGACCCACGACCTACATCTTCGCACGCAAGGAAGTGCGTCCGGAAATACGATTCGCCCCCCTGACTGCTGGGACCCACCAGCTACATCTTCGCACGCAAGGAAGTGCGTCTGAAAAAAACCGATTCGCCCCCGACTGCTGGGACCCACCAGCTACACCTT